>NC_091977.1:348597415-348935748 GCF_044704955.1 Pristiophorus japonicus
GGGAAGGCAGTTCTGGCTTTATTTCAGCTGTTATACCAGTCCTGGTGTATAGGAGGCAAATTGCATTTGCACGAATGTGCCCACTATAAGCAATGGGGACTGCACTACCTTTCACACCCTCAGGACATTCCAAAGCACTTCACTGGCAATTAATTACATTATAAGTGTAGTCACTGTTCTTTTGTACTGAACGGTAGCAGCCAATTTGCACCAATCTACCTTACTTCCCGTTGTCAACTTTTCCCATTTTAAATTCCTATGTCCCACATTTATAATGGAAACTCCCTGTGTAAACTTGTTGTGCTTTAATTACACCCTCCTGCAAGTTGTGATGCTGTAGTGCCTCGATCGTGTGTCTCCCAGTAAGGTCCCACAAACATCAATGAGATAAATGACCAGGTAATTTTTGCAGTGCTTGTTACTGCAATTTTTAAACATTGTGGTTATATCATCATTATCATAGGCAGTCCCTCGAAATCGAGGAAGACTTGCTTCCACTCTAAAAGTGAGTTCTCAGGTGACTGCACAGTCCAATGCGGGAATTACAGTCTCTGTCACAGGTAGGGCAGACAGTGGTTGAAGGAAAGGGCGGGTGGGAAGTCTGATTTGCCACATGTTCCTTCCGCTGTCTGCGCTTGGCTTCTGCATGCTCTCGGTGATGAGATATCATCAGTCCTTATTTTGTTATAATACTTGGATTTGACATGATAATTTAGAATTAAATAGCAAAACTTTAAGCAACTTGGGAGTAGAGAAGTCTCCACACTGCCTCCCCTGGGAATGGAGTGGCTGTGCAATCGGGGCCTCACCAGGCTCCCCTTCTTCATCCTCCTCCTCGAGGTGGGCCTGCAATCCCCACTGGCAATGCCCAGCCCTTCATGATGGCCAAGTTGTGCATCATGCAGCACACCACAATGAATTCGGAGACCTGTTGAGGGGAGTTTGAAGGCTGCCTCCAGAGTGGTCGAGGCATCGGAAGCACTGCTTGAGCACCCCAATCGTCTGTTTGATGATGTTGCGGGTGGCTGGATGGTTTTCATTGTAGTGCTGCTCGGCTTCTGTGGTGGGGTTGCAGAAGGGGGTCATGAGCCAGGTGCGTAGGCTGCATCCTTTGACCCCGACCAGCCAGCCATGTCCTGCCCTTTGTTACTGAAACATTTGTGAGACACTGCACTCACACAAGATGAAAGCATCATGTGCGCTCCCTGGATAGCAGGCATTCACTGCAAGGATGCAATGCCTGTGGTCGCACACCAGCTGGACATTTAGGGAGTGGTATCCCTTTCGTTTTCTAAATAACTCTGCATTGTTGAATGGTGCTCGCAGGGCCACATGTGTGCAGTCAATGGCTCCTTGAACCTTCGGGTAGTCTGCAATTCTGCCAAACCCACATGCCTGCTCATTCTGGCTCTCCCTGCTCATCGGGAACTTTATAAAGTCCATTCTGTGGTCGCACAGAGTCTTTGTAATGTGCCGAATGCAGCAATGCGTAGCGTATTGAGAGATACTGCATATGTCCCCTGCTGCTGCCTGGAGGGAACCGGAGACATAGAAAGCAAGCGCCACAGTCACCTTCACTGCGACAGGCAGCGCAGTCCTGTTGGTGCTGGAAGGCTGCAGGTCTGCCTGTAGGAGCTGGCATATCTCTGTCAGCACTTCCTTTTGGAATGCAGCCTTCTCACACACTGCTCCTCAGAGAGCTGGAGGTATGAGCGTTCGTGCCTGTAAACCCGTGGGGGGTAAGCCCTCCTCCCCAGATGTCTTCAGCCTCTCCTCATCTGTGGCTCGACATGGCCAGCAGCCCTTCTTCTAGCTTGACGCCGCCTGGCAATAGTATGCAGCATGATACGCTGTCAAACTCGTATTGCCCCATTAAATTCTCTTACTGACATTGTAAGAATACTGTAATGGCAGATACAACTGCCACTTTCAAGTCAGAGCTTCACGCAGCGTGCTGTGCACAAACATTGCAGTCAATGTGACCTGCGAATAAGGATCATCCTCCCTCCATTCTCTCCCGAAACATCTCCACTTCGCTACCTCTCCTCCTTTAAGACGATCCTTAAAACCTACCTCTTTGACCATGCTTTTGGTCACCTTTCCTAATATCGCTTTATGTGGTTCGGTGTCAAATTATGCTCGCTACTGTGAAGCGCCTTGGGATGTTTTGGTACGTTAAAGGCGCTATATAAATGCAAGTTATTGTTGTTTACTCAATAACCTTAATTGTCCCAATTAAAGGGGTAGTAATAATTCCAGCTCGCTGTGTAGTTAATGTAAGCCTATCAAAAGGATTAGAATACAAGGTGTTAGAATTCATGCTACAGCTAAATAAAGCAGTGGTGAGACCACACCTGGAGTACTGCATTCATTTCTGGGCACCATACTTTAGGAAGGATATAACAGCCTTGGAAGGAGTGCAGCACAGATTTACTAGAATGATACCTGGGTTAAATTACGAGGAGAGATTACACAAACTAGGGTTGTATTCCCTGCAATTTAGAAGATTAAGGGGCGATTTGATAGAAGTTTTCAAGTTATTACCGGGAACTGATAGGATAGATAAAGATAAATTATTTCCGCTGGTTGGAAAATCTAAGACTAGGGGGCATAGTCTAAAAATTAGATCCAGGCCTTTCACGAGTGAAATTAGGAAACACTTCTACATGCAAAGTGTGGTAGAAATTTGGAACTCTCTTCTGCAAATGACATTTGATACTGGATCTGTTGTATATGCAGACAATGGATGTACTCTATGTGCAGTCACTGTGTGATTGCATAAGATGGAGACTAGTTTACCTGATGTACTATCAATGAGGTTTACACTGTGTACATACATGCTGGCACCACTAGAGGGTGCAACTGGTGGAGACCGGGGTTTCCTGCCCTGGTGGCAGGGCTCTGTATAAAAGGCTGCACACCATGCTTGTACAGCACTCTGGAGTTTGGAATAAAGGACCAAGGTCACTACAGTTTGAGTACAACACATTGCCTCGTGGAGTCATTCATAAGTACATTACAGACATAACAACTACCGAAGAGAATACGGACTTTCACGCGATCATGACTACCTTTGGCACACTGAAAGACTTTGCGGATGGTGATGATTGGGATGCCTTCACGGAAAGGCTCGAGCAATATTTTGTGGCAAACAACCTGGCAGGGGAGACGGACACATTGGCAGAGAAGCGCAAGGCTATACTGCTGACCAGTTGTGGTCCGAGGTCTACTGCCTCATTAGGGACTTGCTGGCACCCACGAAGGCCAAGGATAAGACATACAATGAGCTGACAAACTAATTTGCGACCAACTTAAACCAAAAGAGAGCATCCTCACAGCCAGGCACAGATCACTGCAGACCTGAGGGCCAGGAGATTACAAAATATGTTGCCGACCTCAGGAGACTTGCGGCACCGTGTGATTTTGGCACGCACTTCAACGAAGCATTGCGAGACATCTACGTTATAGGAATTGGCCACGAGGGCCTCCTTCACAAGCTGTTATCTGCCAACACCACAGTCAACCTGCAGAAAACCATCGGCATCAGTCAGCTGTTCATGACCTCGACCTGCAGCACCAAGCAAATCATTCATCCTGTGGACTCAAACCCGGCAAGTACTGTTCACAGAATGGTGCCTTTCACAGGCAAGATTGTAGAACGTGGCTCTGCCCAGGGCAGAGAGCACAGACCTCAGAGTTCCAGAACTCAGTCCGCCGAGGGTTGCTAATCGAGTAGCACCATGCTGGCGTTGCGGAGGAAACCATAGGGTTCACCAGTGTCAGTTTGCTGAATACGTATGCAAAGCCTGTAACACAAAGGGCCACCTCCAGCGCATATGTAAAAGAAATATGACTCACCGTCTAGCAGAGGTGCCAGTAGATGACTTTGAATCCAGTGGGGACACTGATGATTTGGCCAGAGAGGCAGTTCAGCCCCAAGAAGTGCATGGAGTGTATACCTGCACTACCGATTGTCCTCCAGCGAAGATGGAAGTCGAGATAAACGGCATTCCAGTTTTCATGGAAGTGGACACGGGAGCGAGCCAGTCAGTGATGAGCCAGGATGCCTTCAAGAGGCTATGGAACGAAAAAGGACCCGAGCTGGTTCCAGTACAGGAAAAGTTGCGCACCTAGGAGCCGATCCCAGTCCTTGGTAGTGCTGATGTAAGTGTAATCCATAATGGCGTGGTGCACAAGTTACCTCTGTGGATTGTTGCAGGTGATGATCCAACGCTATCCGGAAGAAGGTGGATGGGAAAGATCCAGTGGAAATGGGAAGACCTCGTCACTCCAGCAATCAATGTCCCCCGTGCTCAGAGGCAGATCAAAACCTTACCTTCGCTTGGGCGAGGCACCAGAGAACAGACCAGCGCAGTACCTAAACAGACTGTCCATCACGACTGCGTGGCAATGATCTGACCGGAACGATCTAAAAATCCCTTCCCGGCTCCAGTGCCAGGACTCCTGGGGAGGAAGATCGAATTCACAGGTACCCTTCCAGTGTTAGTGGCGGAATCGTGGGCGAGAAGGATCAAGGCAATCGACCTCGATGACCGAGTCAAGAAAGCTGAAAAAAAAGATGGCTGCGGCAACATCACGAGGTGTAACGCTGAGGGACCAACACGTGGTGTCCAACAAAGGATTTGATTGGGGTAAAGCCAGCAGGGTTCTCTTAAAGGAGACCTGCAACCAACTGAACTTAAAGAGACATTGTATGCATGGCCATCAATGTAACAAACCGGTTAAGATTGTGAACAAGATGTTGTTGCGAGATTTCGTTCTGTAAAGAACAAAATGCTGTTGCGAGATGGCGGTACCAGTCCTAATGTAAAGAACAAAATGTTTTTGTGAGATGTTGGGAATAGAGTGTCCCCAAAAGTAGCAAGCGAGTGAATTCAGAAGGGTAAAGGTGTGGAGCCTGATACCCTGCCCCAGGTCTATCCCACGCTATAGGCACCCGATGGCACCATTCGCCACGCACCTGGAAACGAAAACGGCGCCAATACGTGCAGTCGGACGCCATTGCCCACCACCTGGGAGGAGACGGCACAGCCCCCAGACCCAGTCACTACCTCAGCCATGTCTGGGAGTGAAAGGGTGGAACCAACGAGTTCCCCAAATGGGACCTGGAACAGCCAGGCTCCCAACACCGTGAGAGAGCAGGCAGAAGACTCTGAAACCCTCAAAGGAGGACAGGGAGGCCACACACATCTGTGGCTCTACTCACCACCAGGCAACGGGAAGGGCCCAGAGTCCTGGCTAGGTGAGCGAACCAAGCCCATCCCGCTAGCAGGGGGCGCAGCACCGCCATCAGGCGCCCAGGACCCTGTCCGGTTGCTCTGGAACTAGCGTCGTCACATACCTGTACTGCCACCTTGTACTGACCATGACTGAACCATGAATGCAATCTACCCAATCCTGGCGCACCACCGTTAAACGTAACGAATGTAAGTCACTGAACCTAGATGTCACGATACAAACTGTAAAAGAAAAATCATTATTTTTTTCTTCCTTTCTTTGTACTTCACTGTGTCTGATTCTGTATGTTAATGTAATGGGTCAGCTGCATGATCTCGCTGTGGGGGGAGGGGTAAATGGATGTATGTAGCCATGGACTCTCGCATGGATCACACCCAGAACCCACTGGAACCTCCACCGCATCATCGAACCATCCAATCCGATAACTACTACCCAACGTTGTGGCAAAAGGACTTGGGGGTTAACAGGGAGCGAGCCAAGCCAAAGCACAGCCAAGGTGCAAGGGCTATTGGCACTTAAGTCTGGGGAGAGCTAAGCCAGAGCACATAGTGCAAAGGTAATTGGCACAAAGGACTTGGGGAGAGTGATGTTATATATGCAGACTATGGATGTACTCTATGTGCATTCACTGTGTGATTGCATAAGATGGAGACTTGTTTACCTGATGTACTATCAATGAGGTTTACACTGTGTACATACATGCTGGCACCACTAGAGGGTGCAACTGATGGATACTGAGATGTTCCTGCCCTGGTGGCAGGGCCCTGTATAAAAGGCTGCACACCATGCTTGTACAGCACTCTGGAGTTTGGAATAAAGGACCAAGGTCACTACAGTTTGAGTACAACACATTGCCTCGTGGAGTCATTCATAAGTACATTATACACATAACAGAATCAGTTATTAATTTTAAAGCTGAGATTGATAGATTTCTGTTAACCAAAGGTATTAAGGGAGAAGGAGCAAAGGAGGGTATATGGAGTTAGGTCACAGATCAGCCATGATCTCACTGAATTGCGGAACAGACTCAAGAGGCTTAAAGGCTTACTTCTGTTCCTATGTAGGGAAGTTATGTTATTATGATGTGTACAATATGTAAAAGTCGACCTCTTAGAGTGGATGATATTGCATGGATAATTTTTTTTGTGCCATTTATGTTGAGGTTTTAGAAATCAGATTCAGAATTGTACAAGTTATACAAATTTTACAGTACCTAATACTTACAGCCTATGTAGATACATACTTATTATTGTACGCCAATTATATTGAGTCAAGCAACAGCTTTGTGAGCTATATAAAAGTTGAAATGTAAGCTCCTTTCTTTGCCTAAATTAAATTGTTGATGGGAAAGAGATTTTATGGCAGATGTGATAGTTGGCACTTCACACTGGTTAAAATCATTCATCGTGGAGTTATATGGGAAAGAGACCAAGATGGAAGAGTTCGCATTGTCCACTTATGTCCGCCATGTCCACCTTCTAATTTGTGAGTATGCCCTGACTTTTTTCATGATAATGTTGGGAGAGGGGCTTGGTCAATCTTAGTGCACTAAATGAGAATTAATTATAACTCTTAAGTAGGGTCTCTCTCCCTGTGAAACTGAGGAGTCTGGGGAGTCGGAGGCTGATAAAAGGCCCGGCAGTTTGAGAGGTGGGAGTTCGAGAAGCAGGAGTCCGGGGAGTCGGAGGCCGATAAAAGGCCCGGCAGTTCGAGATGCGGGAGTTCGAGGAGTGGGAGTCCAGGGAGTCGGAGGCCTATAAAAGGCCCAGCAGTTCGAGAGGCGGGAGTTCGAGGAGCGGGAGTTCAGGGAGTCAGAGGCCTATAAAAGACCCAGCAGTTCGCGAGGCCAGCTGGTGCAGCTGCAGCAGGAGCAGAAGGTAAACAAAGAAGTAGAAAGAAATCGAAAGGTGACGTCACAGCCAAGGGGGTAAGTGATTGGCTAGTGATTGGTGAGTAGTTTTTCTTCTTTTCCTTTATCAGTAAGTAACCTTTATCATTGTTGTTGCCAAATTAAGATAATCTAGGGGTTAAGTCATGGCAGGAGAGCGCGGGCACATGTCATGCTCCTTCTGTGCTATGTGGGAACTCAGGGATGCTTGCAGTGATCTTGACGACGACATGTGCGGGAAGTGTATCCTGCTGCAGCTTCTGACAGACCACATTGCGGCACTGGAGCTGCGGGTGGATTCACTCTGGAGCATCTGCGATGCTGAGGATGCCATGAATAGCACGCTTAGTTAGTTGGTCATACCGCAGGTAAATGTTACACAGACAGATAGGGAATGGGTGACCAACAGGAAGAGCAGTGGAAGGAGGGAGTGCAAAGGTCCCCTGCGGTCATCCTCCTCCAAAACAGATACACCATTTTGGGAACTGCTGGAGAGGATGACTCATCAGGGGAAGGCAGCAGCAGCCAAGTCAATGGCACCGTGGGTAGCTCTGCTGCACAGGAGGGCAGGACAAAGAGTGGGAGAGCTATAGTGGTAGGGGATTCTATTGTAAGGGGAATAGATAGACATTTCTGTGGCTGCAATCGAGACTCCAGGATGGTATGTTGCCTCCCTGGTGCAAGGGTCACGGATGTCTCGGAGCAGTTGCAGAACATTTTGGAGGGGGAGGGTGAACAACCAGTTGTTGTGGTGCATATAGGTACCAACGATATAGGTAAAAAACGGGATGAGGTCCGACAAGCTGAATTTAGGGAGGTAGGAGTTAAATTAAAAAGTAGGACCTCAAAGGTAGTAATCTCAGGATTACTACCAGTACCACATGCTAGTCAGAGTAGGAATCACAGGAGATCTCAGATGAATACATGGCTTGAGGAGTGGTGCAGAAGTGAGGGATTCAAATTCCTGGGATATTGGAACTGGTTCTCGGGGAGGTGGGACCAGTGCAAACCAAATGATCTGCACCTGGGCAGGACCGGAACCAATGTCCTAGGGGGAGTGGTTGCTAGTGATGTTGGAGAGGGGTTAAACTAATATGGCAGGGGGATGGAAACCTATGCAGGGAGACAGAGGGAAGTAGAATGGGGGCAGAAGCAAAAGATGGAAAGAAGAAAAGTAAAAGTGGAGGGCGGAGAAACCCAAGGCAAAAATCAAAAAGGGCCACATTACAGCAAAATTCTGAAGGGGCAAAGTGTGTTAAAAAGACAAGTCGAAAGGCTCTGTGCCTCAATGCGAGGAATATTCGTAATAAGGTGGACGAATTAACTGCACAGGCAGCAATTAATGAATATGATATAATTAGCATCACGGAGACATGGCTCCAGGGTGACCAAGGCTGTGAACTCAACATCCAGGGGTATTCAACATTCAGGAAGGATAGACAGAAAGGAAAAGTAGGTGGGGTAGCTTTGCTGGTTAAAGAGGAAATTAATGCAGTCGTAAGGAATGACATGAGCTTGGATGATGTGGAATCTGTATGGGTGGAGCTGCGGAACACCAAAGGGCAGAAAACGCTAGTAGGAGTTGTGTACAGACCACCAAATAGTAGTAGTGAGGTTGGGGTCAGCATCAAACAAGAAATTAGGGATGTGTGCAATAAAGGTACAGCAGTTATCATGGGCGACTTTAATCTACAAAAAGATTGGGCTAACCAAACTGGTAGCAAAAAAAATATGGTGGAGAAGGATTTCCTGGAGTGTATTAGGGATGGTTTGCTAGACCAATATGTCGAGGAACCAACTAGAGGGCTGGCCATCCTAGACTGGGTGATGTGTAATGAGAAAGGACTAATTAGCAATCTTGTTGTGCGAGGCCCCTTGGGAAAGAGTGACCATAACATGGTAGAATTCTTTATTAAGATGGAGAGTGACACAGTTAATTCAGAGACTAGGGTCCTGAATTTAAGGAAAGGTAACTTCGATGGAAGAGACGTGAATTGGCTAGAATAGACTGGCAAATGATACTAAAAGGGTTGACAGTGGATAGGCAATGGGAAACATTTAAAGATCACATGGATGAACTTCAACAATTGTACATCCCTGTCTGGAATAAAAATAAAATGGGGAAGGTGGCTCAACCGTGGCTAACAAGGGAAATTAAGGATAGTGTTAAATCCAAGGAAGAGGCACATAAATTGGCCAGAAAAAGCAGCAAACCTGAGGACTGGAAGAAATTTAGAATTCAGCAGAGGAGGACAAAGGGTTTAATTAAGAGGGGGGAAATAGAGTATGAGAGGAAGCTTGCCGGGAACATAAAAACTGACTGCAAAAGCTTCTATAGATATGTGAAGAGAAAAAGATTAGTGAAGACAAGCGTAGATCCCTTGCAGTCAGATTCAGGTGAATTTATAATGGGGAACAAAGAAATGTCAGACCAGTTGAACAAATACTTTGGTTCTGTCTTCATGAAGGAAGACACAAATAACCTTCCGGAAATACTCGGGGACCGAGGATCTAATGAGAAGGAGGAACTGAAGGATATCCTTATTAGGCGGGAAATTGTGTGAGGGAAATTGAAGGGATTGAAGGCCAATAAATCCCCAGGGCCTAATAGTCTGCATCCCAGAGTACTTAAGGGAGTGGCCCTAGAAATAGTGGATGCATTGGTGATCATTTTCTAACAATCTATCGACTCTGGATCAGTTCCTAGGGACTGGAGGGTAGCTAATGTAACCTCACTTTTTTTAAAAGGGAGAGAGAAAACGGGTAATTATAAACCAGTTAGCCTGACATCAGTAGTGGGGAAAATGTTGGAATTAATTATTAAAGATGAAATAGCAGCGGCATTTGGAAAGCAGTGACAGGATCGGTCCAAGTCAGCATGCATTTATGAAAGGGAAATCATGCTTGACAAATCTTCTGGAAATTTTTGAGGATGTAACTAGTAGAGTGAACAAGGGAGAACCAGTGGATGTAGTGTATTTGGACTTTCAAAAGGCTTTTAACAAGGTCCCACACAAGAGATTGGAGTACAAAATTAAACCACATGGTATTAGGTGTAATATACTGATGTGGATATAGAACTGGTTGGCAGGCATAAAGCAGAGAGTCGGGATAAACGGGTCCTTTTCAGAATGGCAGGCAGTGACTAGTGGGGTGCGGCAGGGCTCAGTGCTAGGACCCCAGCTATTTACAATATACATTAATGATTTAGATGAAGGAATTGAGTGTAATATCTCCAAGTTTGCAGATGACATTAAGCTGGGTGGCGGCGTGAGCTGTGAGGAGGACGCTAAGAGACTGCATGGTGACTTGGACAGGTTAGGTGAGTGGGCAAATGCATGGCAGCTGCAGTATAATGTGGATAAATGTGAGGTTATCCACTTTGGGTGCAAAAACATGAAGGCAGAATATTATCTGAATGGCGTCAGATTAGGAAAAGGAGAGGTGCAACGAGACCTGGATGTCATGGTACATCAGTCATTGAAAGTTGGCATGCAGATACAGCAGGCGGTGAAGAAGGCAAATGGTATGTTGGCCTTCATAGCTAGCGGATTTGAGTATAGGAGCAGGGAGGTCTTACTGCAGTTGTACAGGGCCTTGGTGAGGCCTCACCTGGAATATTGTGTTCAGTTTTGGTCTCCTCATCTGAGGAAGGACCTTCTTGCTATTGAAGGAGTGCAGCGAAGTTCACCAGACTGATTCCCGGGATGGCAGGACTGACATATGAGGAGAGACTGGATCGACTGGGCGTGTATTCACTGGAGTTTAGAAGAATGAGAGGGGATCTCATAGAAACTTGTAAAATTCTGACGGGACTGGACAACTTACATGCAGGAAGAATGTTCCCGATGTTGGGGAAGTCCAGAACCAGGGGACACAGTCGAAGGATAAGGGGTAAGCCATTTAGGACTGAGATGAGGAGAAACTTCTTCACTCAGAGAGTTGTTAACCTGTGGAATTCCCTACCGCAGAGAGTTGTTGATGCCAGTTCATTGGATATATTCAAGAGGGAGTTAGATATGGCCCTTATGGCTAAAGGGATCAAGGAGTATGGAGAGAAAGCAGGAAAGGGGTACTGAGGTGAATGATCAGCCATGATCTTATTGAATGGTGGTGCAGGCTCGAAGGGCCGAATGGCCTAGTCCTACACCTATTTTCTATGCTTCTATGTTTCTATGTTCCAGAGATGTCAGTTACAGGGAATGTCTCCTTGCGTTCTCGATTGGCTTAACTGCAAATTGCGGAAGTCATGATGCCAAACCAGGCTGATGAAAGCTACGTTAGGGTGATGGGAAATGGATCAAGATTCCAACTTCTGATTACTATTGCTGCACAGTTTGTGGAGTTTGCTATTTAATTTTTTTATTCTCATTTTTCTCCAGAAATTCCATGCAAAGAAATGTTCCATTTATGAAAGCCTTTCATCAACCCCACCTCTGTATGTTGTGTCTTAACAACTTTCATCTTGCTTTCTGCTTATCTTTATTTAAGAATATGTTCCTTTTCACTTTCTTCCTATCTTTTACTCTTTCCTTCAACCTTGTGGACCCAACCATGATGGGTGATTTCTCAGCTTCCATTGCAGCTCAAGCAGAAGCCACCCAATATCTTGGTTCTGCAGTGGAAGCTCAGACTTCTGTCATTATGGTTCAAAGGGGCTTGCAGGGTGTCACAGCGGTCCAGCAATTGTCCTCCAGCATTTACTAGGATTGCTGAGGCACTGGCCCGGGGGAATGGCAGTTGCTCCATGGAACATGAACCTGCTGTCCTTGCTTACGATGACAGCATTCATCCTCCCACCACTACCGCTCCGCCAGTACCCTTGCTGTTGCTTGACAGCCAGCCAGACCACTGCCCCATGATTCTCAAAATCCATGACGAGGCCTTGGACAACATGAACCATTTTCCATACCTTGGGAGCCTACTGTCAGCAAGAGCAGACGTCGATGACGAGGTCGAACACCACCTCCAGTGTGCCAGTGCAACCTTCGGTCGCCTGAGGAAGAGAGTGTTTGAAGACCAGGACCTCAAATCCGGCACCAAGCTTATGGTCTACAGGGCAGTAGTGATACCCGCACTCCTATATGGTTCAGAGACGTGGACTATATACAACAGACCTCAAAGCGCTGGAGCGGTACCATCAACGCTGCCTACGCAAGATGCTGCAAATCCATTGGCAGGATAGACGCACCAATGTCAGTGTTCTCATTCAGGCCAACATCCCCAGCATCGAAGCATTTACCACGCTCGATCAGCTCCGTTGGGCTTGCCTGACACAAGACTCACAAAGCAAGCACTCTATGCGGATCTTCGACATGGTAAGCGAGCCCCAGGTGGGCAGAAGAAACACTTCGAGGAGACACTCAAAGCCTCCTTGATGAAGTGCAACATCCCCACCGATTCCTGGAGATCCCTTATCCCACAACCGCCAAAGTGGAGGAAAAGCATCCGGGAGGGCGCTGAGCACCCCGAGGCCCATCACTGAGAACAAGCAGAAACCAAGCGTAGACAGTGGAAGGAGCGTGCGTCAACCCAGGCTCCCCGACCACCCTTTCCTTCAATCACTGTCTGCCCCACCTGTGACAGAGACAGTAGGTCTCCTCAGTCACCTGAGAACTCACTTAGAGTCGACTCCAAGAGACTGCCTATGATGATGAATGCTGCCATCCATGCTGTGATGGTGCGGGTTGGAGCAGGGTCTTTGAGGCCCAGAGTTGCTTGAGGTCCATCGCCAAGGCCATTGGCAGTCTTTCCGACTAAAAGTCAATAGCCTTCCATGAGCCTTCCATGCTAAGCCACTGGGGTAGCACTATGTAGGAGCACTAGGATAGGCAAAGGCACATGGAAGACAGGCATAAGGGTGATTAGTTTAAGTTTGTATGCAATATGGCATGATTTAATTTATAAATTTGGTTTGGAATGTTTATTTTGTGTTCTTTTATTTTTTCATTTTGGCCAATCAGATGCTGGGATGGTCAGTGACAGAGTGAAGGTAAGGTATGGGATTGTTGGTGAATGGGAATTGGGGTTGCGTTTATTGGTATCGCAGTCGGGTAAGTTGTTCACGGATAGCCTGGCCAGAAAGGGGCTGTCTGGGTTGTCTCTTCCCTTCCTCCTCCTCCTCTTCCTGCTCCTCAGCTGCTCACAGTATAACTGTTGGCAAGGGCTATGCCTCTTGATGGCGAGGTTGTGCAGCATACAGCAGACCACCATGAACCTTGACACACGCACTGCTGAGTACCGAAGGGCTCCTCCAGAGTGGTCCAGACTGCAGAAGCATTGTTTCAGCACACCAATGCACTACTCTATCACATATCATCTGGGAGCATGGCTTTCATTGTATGCATGCTGCGCATGTGTGTGTGGGTTGCTCACCAGAGTCATGAGCTATATTGCCAGCAGATAGCCTCTGGTTTGTCATGGTGGCTCAAATGCAGATGGCACAGCGTACTGCCACAGAATGAAGGCATCATGACTACTGCCAGGATACCGGGTATTAACGTGCATGATTCTCTGTGTATGGTTGCACACAGCTGGACGTTGAGAGAGTGGAATACCTTTCAATTGCGCTACACCTCAGAGTTGACATGTGGTGCCACAAAGTGACATGCTTGCAGTCAATGGCACCCTACAGCAGAGGAAGTCTGCGATCCTCGCGAACCCGCATGATCTCTCCACCTGCTGCTCTCTGGTAAGAGAGAATGAAATGTAGTCAGCTCTCTTTGAATAGAGAGTCTCAGTGACCTCCCTTACACAACAGTGGATGACAAACTGCGAGATGTTGAAAATATCTAGCTCCGACCTGAAAGGAACCCGCACATAAAAGTTCCTGGCTGCAATCACCTTCACAGTCACAGGCAATGCGGTCCTCACCCTGTTCTGCGGTTGCAATTGCAGCTGCAGTAGGTGGCGGATTTCAGTGAGGACGTCCTGACTGAAGTGCAGACATCTCACACACTGCTCCTCGCTGAGGGTCAGGTAGGAGAATTGCTCCCAGAATATTTTTCATCGCATAATACTCGTGTGAAGCGCCTTGGGATGTTTTACTAGGTTAAAGCTGCTATATAAATACAAGTTGCTGTAGTTGTTGTTATTGTTGTGCTGGGCGGATATGACCTCCTGCTGAGAGCCCTCCTTCCCCCTCCTCCTCCTTCCTCTTCTCGTAGCTTGCCCTGCTCTGTGTCGCCTCTGCTCATTCTCCCTGTCATGCTGTATTCCAAGGGGAAGGCTTATTACTGCATCCATGTCTGGAAGCAAGTGGTTTGTGCAGAAGAAGCCTTGAAGTCAGGAGAAAGTCCTTCAGCACTTGCCACACCACTGCCTGTGGACCTTAGCAGCTTAAACGAACTCTAGAAAACACCAGACACTTGTTCAATTGTAGCAACAGCCTGTAGAAATTAATCAACAATTAACCTGAAAGTAATTGATGATCCCTTTAAATAGCGCAGGCGGAGGGCCTTTCCTGCTGCTACACGCTGATTGACGTCATGATCTGCATACTTCCAGCGGACGCTCACTGCACACGTTAACACCCAATATAGCGTCCGGCGTGAAATGCACCAGAAGTATGTGCAAGCGCATCAGGCACCATTGTGGACCTCTAAGGACACTCGAAGCGGCCAAAATACAGGCGCTGTGCATCCGAATTTAGTGCCTGTTGAATTTCTAATCACTTGACTTGTGTCCAAAGCTTATTCCTTATCCACACCATGGCTGATAAACCCTGGATCATGGTTGTGATCGTGTTGATTTAATTAGGTCTGTAGTGTCAATTTCATTAAGTAGCTCCCTACATCTTTACCAAAGACTTGAGTGAACTATTTCTCCATTAACCAAGGATATTATACTTGCATCTTTAGAGATATAGGGGCCAATCACAAAAATGAGAAAAGTGCATTCAGTCCATAAAGCACTGCAGCACCCAAGTCCTGTTTGAGGGACCAACCTGCTCATCTTTTACCATTTATATCATTTTGCTCGTCACTGAATCAGGAGTTAACACATTTTCCTCTTGAATGTTTCAATTGAGTTAGTATTTACTGCACTAGGTGGCAGTCTATTCCATAAATTAATGACCATACAAGTGAAGGTAATTTTTAAGCTAAATTAGTTTGTGGCTTAACTAAAAACAGAAAATGTTGGAAATGCTCAGCAGATCAGACAGCATCCGTGGAAAGAGAATCAGAGTTTAGGTTTCAGGTCGATGACATTTCATCAGAACTGGAAAAAGTTATATAGAAACATAGAAACATAGAAAATAGGTGCAGGAGTAGGCCGTTCGGCCCTTCGAGCCTGCACCACCATTCAATAAGATCATGGCTGATCATTCCCTCGATACTCCTTTCCTGCTTTCTCTCCAAACCCCTTGATCCCTTTAGCCATAAGGGCCATATCTAATTCCCTCTTGAATATATCCAAAGAACTGGCATCAACAACTCTCTGCGGCAGGGAATTCCACAGGTTGACAACTCTCTGAGTGAAGAAGTTTCTCCTCATCTCAGTCCTAAATGGCCTACCTCTTATCCTAAGACTGTGTCCCCTGGTTCTGGACTTCCCCAACATCAGGAACAATCTTCCCGCATCTAACTTGTCCAGTCCTGTCAGAATGTTATAAGTTTCTATGAGATCCCCTCTCATCCTTCTAAACTCTAGTGTATAAAGGCTCAGTTGATCCAGTCTCTCCTCATATGTCAGCCCAGCCATCCCGGGAATCAGTCTGGTGAAACTTCGCTGCACTCCCTCAATAGCAAGAACGTCCTTCCTCAGATTAGGAGACCAAAACTGAACACAATATTCCAGGTGAAGCCTCACCAAGGCCCTGTACAACTGCAGTAAGACCTCCCTGCTCCTATACTCAAATCCCCTAGCTATGAAGGCCAACATACGATTTGCCTTCTTCACCACCTGCTGTATCTGCATGCCAACTTTCAATGACTGATGAACCAGGACACCCAGGTCTCATTGCACCTCCCCTTTTCCGAATCTGCTGCCATTCAGATAATATTCTGCCCTCGTGTTTCTGCGCCCAAAGTGGATAACCTGACATTTATCCTCATGTAGAGATGTAACAGGTTGTAAGCAAGTGCAGAGGCAAAGAGGAGAGAGGAGGAAAGAAGAAAAAGGGAAGGTCTGTGATAGAGTGAAAGGCAGGGGAGATTAAATGACAAAAGGAATGACGGTGCAAGGCAAAAGGAGTTGGCAATAGGACAATAAAGGAAACAAATGACGGGTCTAGTGGAGCTGAAAAATGGTAACAGCAGAATCAATACCAGCCACTGCTGTTCGAAAAAATGAGAACAGTGGTTATGATTTGAACTTGTTGATCTCAATATTGAGTCCGGAAGGTTGTCAAGTGTTTAAACAAAATATGAGGTGCTGTTCCTGTGCAGCAGGCTAAGGACAGAGACGGAGTGGTTGGGAGAATTAAACCACTGCTCCCATTTTTTTGGACATCAATTGCTGAAAGGTAATTGTTACATCTGTAATGCACTCATGAATGACTCCACAAGGCAATGTGTTGTACTCAAACTGTAGTGACCTTGGTCCTTTATTCGTAACTCCAGAGTGAGGCACAAGCATGATGGGCAGCCTTTTATACTGGGCCCTGCACACCTATGCAAGTGATCCTCAGGTCTCCCACCGCAGTGACCTCTGGTGGACAGCCTCTGCCACAGGGGCAGGAATCCCTGGTCTCCACCAGTTGCACCCTCTAGTGGTGCCAGCATAGTATATACACGTGTAAACCTTATTGAAAGTACATCAGGTAACAAATCTCCATCTTATGCAACTATACAGTGACTACACAGAGAGTATATCTATAGTCTGCATATATAACAGTAATTTTCCTAAAACATTTAAATAAGGCTACGTGCCTTCATTTTAATAGTCATTCTATTTTTTATTCATGTTGCCTGGGTTTCCCAGGCCTCTGAAAGAGGTGAGAAACGCTTAATCCATGAGGTAAGTATCTTTACAGCACTGCTTGTGGGCCAGGAGGGGCAGGAGTGCTTCCTCCAGGCCCAACAAGCTTCCAAGTTATCACCTCCACCACACAATCTGTCTGCTCCCTCTCCACCTTCGGCTCTCCCTGACCACTATCGAACCCTCTCCGTCTCCGACCATTGTCAAACGCATCCCCCCCTCACCACCATCCCCTGCTATCGGGACTCCCTCCTCCCCATTGATCTCTCCCACTTCCCCACTACATCTATATGCTCTCCTCGGCTGGGGCTTTGTGCTGCAGGCTTCCTTGCCCGATAGGCCGCTAGCCTGTTAATCAGGCTGCCTGTGGGTGCGAAGCTGCCAGAAAATATTTTAAAGGAGCCCTCTAGTTAAAAACTGCAGGACATTGGGGAAACCAATTGTTCCGCTTCTCCCGACTTCAAAACAACACTCCTGCACAGAACTCGCATCCGGCTAAAATACATGCCATTAACTCTGTTTCTCTCTCCACAGATGCTGCCTGACCTGCTGAGTATTTCCAGCATTTTCTGTTTTTCTTTCAGATTTCGCTTTTGCATTAGTTTGTGGCTTTTTCAGCTGATGATCATACCCCTTTGTTTCTCCATCTTGTTTGGCATTAAATTAACTATCATCATTCACATTATTGATGCCTTTAAAGTTTTTAAAATTTGGATCATGTTTTAACAAGAACAGATTTAATTTTCTCAGCTCTTTCCACAGATAAATTACCTGGCACCTTGATTCATCATTTTATACTTTATTTCAGGTAAGTTCCCCCATTTAAATTTTTGTTGCCCTTCAGCATCCCACTTGGTCTGAGACTTGCACCTGAAATGGCAAATGCATGCCCTACTTCCAGACTTCTGCAAATAGGAACATAGGAACAGGAGTAGGCCATTGAGCCCCTCATGTCTATTCCGCCATTCAATGAGATCTTGGCTGATCTGTGACCCAACTCCATAATACCCGCCTTTGCCCCATATCCCGTAATACCTTTGGTTAATAAAAAATCTGTCAATCTCAGATTTAAAATTAACAATTGACTCAGCATCAACTGCCTTTTGTGGAAGAGAGCTCCAAACTATCCTAAATTCACTGCTGAAGATCTGGCTCTAATTTTTAGGGTACGTCTTCCAGTCCTAGATTCACCAATCGGAAATTGTTTCTCTCTATCTACCCTATCCGTTCCCCTTATTATTTTGAAAACTTTGATCAAATCAAGGGAGTCAAGGGTTATGGGAAGCGGGCAGGGAAGTGGAGTTGAGGTCATGGTTAGATCAGCCATGATCTTATTGAATGGCGGAAAAGGCTTGAGGGGCCAAATAGCCTACTCCTGCTCCTATTTCTTATGTTCTTATGTAATCACTCCTTAATCTTCTAAATTGTAGGGAATACAACCCTAATTTGTGTAAGCGCTCCTCATAATTTAACCCTTGGAGTCCAGGTATCATTCTAGTAAATCCACATCGCACTCCCTGTAAGGTTACTAATCTTCAGAAAAGCACAGAATGAGACCATGAACTAAAAATTGATTAATACAAGCTTTTGGAATTTAATTAAGCTGGACAATTAAGGACATTCTGTGGTCAGGAACCAGAACTGCTTTTATGCATAACAACAATGGAGTTGTTTCATGAGGCCCTGAACTTGATTGACCAGGGTGGGGGGAAAACAAGCTCACTGGAGACACCAAGTCTGTAAAAAGACCGGACAACAAAGGAACCACACCAGGTGCACATTTTTTGGAAATGAGGTGTTAATATGAAAAATCAACTTGTGCCTTGCAGACTCAGTGTGCAAATGGGAAAACAGACAAGTCCATTATTGCAGTCAATCAACCAAGGGGACCACAAAACAATGAATCGATGCACACACAGCATCAAAACCGCAGTGACAGGAAATCAGTCATAATGTGGATATAAATATGCGAGCTAGAAGCAGCTAAGGAGACCACGAGGAGACCACGAGTCAACCACTTCCATCAGTCGGGCTAGAAGCAACCCAGAGCGACCAGTTCCATCAGTCGGGCTAGAAGCAGCCCAGAGCGACCAGTTCCATCAATAGCTCAAAGGTTATTCCTCCAGTCGTCCAGCATCGTTCGGCGGGAAGCGGAAGGGGGTACCAAAGCGAAGTGAGGTACGAGACGTACATGGAAGGAATGGCACTACAGAAAACAGCCAGAAGAAGAACCAACTGGTCACGGAACCAATGACCACAAACCTACAATAGCTACAGCCAGGAAGGGTGATTGTATGTTTTCAGTCGATTTCTCTCAGAAGTCAAGTCCTGCAGTTTTAGTCGTTTTTTGAGTAATAAAACTGACACTGGGTTAAACCTAAATTTTGTGCCACGTGTTGTCCTTTCCCCTTTATGTTCCGAGGTCTAAGAATCAGAGTAGAGTGAAAATCAAATACCCTATATCCTTCCAAGGCCAATATACCCTTCCTGAGGTGTGCTCAGAACTGAACACCGTACTCCAGGTGTGGCCTCACCAGGGCTTCGTATAGCCTTTGTATAGCTGTAGCTTGACTTCTAACCCCTTGTATTCTAGTCCTCTGGATATAAAAGCCAGCATTCCATTAGCTTTTTTCATTACTTTTGTACCTGTCCATGCCATTTTAATAATGTATGTACATGGACCCTTAAGTCTCTTTGGACCCCACTGCTTCTCACTTTTCACCAATTAGAAAGTAAGCAAATCTATCCTTATTAGGTCCAGGGTGGATGACCTCACATTTGCCTATACTGTATTAAAATCCATTTTCCACAGTTTTACCGATTCACTTAATCTATTAATATCTCTCTGTAATTTTATGCTTCCATCTACATTACTTACAATGCCATCTATCTTTGTGTCATCAGCAAACTTGGATTTGTAGTTCTCTATCCCGTTAATATTTACATTAAATAGTTGAGACCCGAACACAGATCCCTACAGGATGCCACTAGTCACATCCTGCCAATTAGAATACCTGGCCATTATCACTACTCCCGGTTTCCTGCTGATCAGTCAATCTCTTAACCAGGTCAATAATTTGCCCTCAATTCCATGAGCTTCAACTTTAGCTAGCAGTCTCTTATGAGGAACTTTATCGAATGCCTCGTGGAAATCCATATAAATAATATCAATAGACATTCCCCTGTCCAAATACTTTAGTCACCTCTTCAAAAAATGATATCAGGTTCGTCAGATATAACCTACTCTTTACAAATCCAAGCTGATCAGCTGAAAATTTTCAAGATGTTCATTCACTCCGTCCTTAATTATAGACTCTAATAATTTCCTGATGACAGATATTAGGCTAACTGGTCTATAAGTCTCTGGTTTCCCCCTCTCACTTTTCTTGAAAAGTGGAGTGGGGGGTACTTTTGTAACCCGGATTCCACAGGGCTCAGTACTTGGACCCTTACTTTTTGCGGTATATATCAATGATTTAGACTTCAATATAGAGGGCATGATTAAGATGTTTGCAAATGATACAATAGGAAGATAACTGTAAACTGCAGAAAAATAACAATGGACTGGTCAGGTGGGCAGAAAAGTGGTAAATGGAATTCAATCCAGAGAAGTGTGAGTGGAGGGCGAACAAGGCAAGGGAATACACTATAAATGGTAGGATACTGAGAAATGTTGAGGAACAGAGGGATCTTGGAATGCATGTCCACAGATCCCTGAAGGTAGGAGGACAGGTAGATAAGGTGGTTAAGAAGGCATACAGGATACTTTCCTTTATTAGTCAAGGCAGAGAATATAAGAGCAGAGAGGTTATGCTAGAATTATATAAAACACTATTTAGGCTATAGCTAGAGTACTGCGTGCAGTTCTGGTCACCACATTATAGGAAAGATGTGATAGCAGTAGAGAGGGTACAGAGCAGATTTACTAGGATGTTACCAGGCCTGGAGAATTTTAGCTATGAGGAAAGATTATAGGCTGGAGTTGTTTCCTTTGGAACAGAGGAGTCTGAGGAGAGACTTAATTGAGGTGTATAAAATAATGAGGGGCCTAGATAGAGTGGATAGAAAGGACCTATTTCCCTTAGCAGAGAGGTCAATAACCAGGGGGCATAGATTTATAGTAATTGGTAGAAGAATTAGAGGGAAGTTGAGGAGAACTTTTTCACCCAGAGGGTGATGGGGGTCTGGAACTCACTACCTGAAAGTGTGGTAGAGTCAGAAACCCTCATCACATTGAAAAAGTATTTGGATATGCACTTGAGGTGCCGGAAACTGCAAGGCTACGCACCAAGAGCCGAAAAGTAGGATTAGGCTGGATAGCTCTTTTTGCAACTAGCGCAGACACGATGGGACGAATGGCCCCCTTCTGTGCTGTAAATTTCTATAATTCTATGACATGTGCAATTTTCCAATTTAAAGGAATGGTTCCTGAATTGAGAGAACTTTGTAAGATTATAGTTAGGGCATCTGGAATGTTCTCACTTACGTCCTTTAAAACCCTGGGATGAAAATCTTCTGGTCCAGGGGATTTTTCACTCTTTAGTGTCATTATTTTCTTCATTACTTGTAATTTTTATACGTTAATTTTAGTGAGTCCCCGTCTCAGATTCAATATTAGTTTCCTTGGGATGTCCAGCATGCTATCCTCATCCTCTATTGTAAACACTGACACAAAGTAATTATCCAACGTGTCTGCTATTTCCTTATTAACATTTATAATACCATCAATTTTCAATGGGCCAACATTGCTCTGAATCACCCTCTTTTTCCTAATATAATTGTAAAAGTTTTTTTTGTTGATTTTGATATTCCTTGCAAGTTTCAATTCATATCCCTTTTTGTAGCTCTTGCTATCTGTTTTGTCACCTTTTGTTGCTCTTTGTATCTTTCCCATTCACCAGGATCGGTGCTATTTTTAGCATTCTTGTCTGCTTTGTCTTTTAGTTTTATGCTGTCCCTTATTTCTTTAGTCATCCATGGCTGTTTTTTGGCAAGTAGAGCTCTTGCCCCTTCGGAGTATAAATTGGTTCAGTATCATGTTAAATTCTTTTTTTGAACACCTCCACTGATCTTCTGTTGTTTATCCAATAACAGATTTGCCCAGTTTCACGGTTCTTCCTTTCAAACATGACAGTGAACTCAATTATATTATTGCCATTATTAGATAAACGTTCACTGGCTCATTGCTCTTTATTAAATCTAATATGGCCTGCATCCTTGTTGCAAAAAACTATCTTGAACACACTCAAAAATCCGCTACCTTTCTGACATGAGCATGCTTGTCTAATCTCTGCCTTAATACATACTGCCACTTGACAGAAGCTACAACGGGCCTATATACAACTCCCAAAACAGTTTTAAATCATGTTCTATGTCTTAATTCTACCCATAAAGTCTTCAGTGTCAGCTTACCTCTCGTTATATCATCTCTTATCATCAAGATAATTTCATACAATCACTAATGCTACTCATCCCACTCCATCAGATTCCCTATCCTTTCTTATAACCTGGCCAAAGACCGCCCTAAGTGGAGGAAGTGCATCCGGGAGGGCGCTGAGCACCTCGAGTCTCATCGGCGAGAGCATGCAGAAATCAAGCGCAGGCAGCGGAAAGAGCGTGTGGCAAACCAGTCCCATCCACCCCTTCCCTCAACGACTATCTGTCCTACCTGTGATAGGGACTGTGGTTCTTATATTGGACTACAGCCACCTAAGGACTAATTTTTAGAGTGGAAGTAAGTCTTCCTCGATTCCGAGGGACTGCCTATGATGATGATAACCTGGTATATTTAGTACCCAGTCCTGATTGTCTTGCAGCCATTTCTCAGTAATGGCTACCATGTCGTGCTCTCCAAGTTGAGTTTGCATCTGCAATTCATTCAATTTGTTTCTTAGAATCATAAAAAAATTATGAAACAGAAGGAGGCCATTCGGCCCATCATGTCTGTGACAGTCGAAAAAGCGCGACCCGGTCTAATCCCACCTTCCAGCACTAGGTCCGTATCCGTGGTTCCTTATACTCTTTGTGTTTGTATGAAGAACACTTATTTGGGCCACTCAACCTAACCTGTCCTTCTGCTCTAATGTTTTACTCACACATTTCTTATTTCTCTCTGCTGATTTAATTATTAATCATCATTAGGTTTCCCGTTACCTGTTGCCTAACACTCATTTTCTCTACTCGCTTTCTTTTCAGTTGTTTTTGAACAAATATTTATACTACCTTTTCCACCTGAGCCCTCCCCCCACCTCTCCGCCCCGCATTTATTAGTTTAAAGGCCTTGTGACTGCCTGAATTATCCTTTCTGCAGGCTCCCTGGTCCCAGCCCGATTCAGGTGAGCCCAGGAATAGTTCCTTCCTGTCCCAGTACTGGTGCCAGTGTCCCATGAACTGCAACCCCTGTTTCCCACACCACACCTTCAGCCATGCATTCAATCCCTAATCTGTTTATCCCTACGCCAATTTGCACGTGGCTCGGGTAATAATCCAGAGATTATATCCTTTGAGGTCTTGTTTTTTAAATTTAGCTCCCAGTCCTCTTGCCTACTCTTTCCTATGTCGTTGGTCCCAACGTGAATCACAATGACTGGATCTTTCCCCTCCCACTCCAATATCTTTAAGGCTATTTAACTGTTTAGCTAACGCCAAAACACAAACACTGACTACTAAATAAAAAACACTAATCATTACAAACACTAACCAATAAATTTAATTCTTATCTTGACCGTCCCTGTGGCATTCCACACTCTGTGCTGACCTTACGTCACTTTTTGAGTTTTTCCCTCTGTCTGGTGTCTGCTGCTCTGCTTCACCCGATAGGCTCTGCTGCTGCTGGCTCTCACATGCTGTTTAAATCTACCACTCATTTTACTGCCTCAAACTTGCACAAACAACTACAAGTGTTAAAGGCAAAAAGAAGCACCTCCTTGCCCCCTGTACCGAATTCCTACTCTCACCAAATTATAAACTTCCCACTCTGTTCACGTAGCACTCAGTTAACATTCCGCTCTCTGGCAGCCATGATGAGGTGCCAGAAAACACACAACTGTGAATTCCCCCTTCCCCCCCAATCTGTTGGGAGATGTTGTAGTTCCCCAAATGAAACTGACTCTGGTTTGAACTGAGCGGACCAAGACTCAAGCCTGTGTCTGTGCTAATGCTCAACACTTAGTATCATTCCTATTGTCCTTCCCGAATCCTTGTTATTGCCTCTATATCTTTTTTTAAGCACAGTGTTCAGAAATACACACAACATTCCGTGTATTTTTTTAATGCCTTCGATATTATCAATATCGGTGCTATGGGCTTATAATCTCTGGCTATACTTCTGCAATGTAATATCTTATTTGCCTCTATAACTGCTGTCCTATAGTGAAGTGATATTGCCAATATTTGGCAAACCATGACACCAAGATCTTTTATGAATGACCCACCCTAGTTAACTATACAGCCATATATTAACCATACATTGTCATCACAATCGTTTTGTTTAGTATTAATACGCCTGTAAGTATAAAGGAGAATCATCTTCCTGTGTTTGGCAAACCTTTTTTTGTTTGTTCGTGGAGAAATCATGAACTGATATAAACTGTGTTAAGACATGTCATCATGTCAATTGGGCATAATCTCCGTGTATGAAGAATGACACATGTCCCTTTTATTTCCTCTCCTTCCCAAAATGCTTTTTTTCCTCTTCTTGAAACTGCTCCTTTAAATCCCATCTGCTGTTTCATCTGTTCAGTTGCTATGTAGATATATTGGAATTTTATCTGTTTATCACTAAGTCAATGCATAATGGGGTATGATAAGAAGAATCGATATCAATTTCAACACATGGATCAATGATTTTGAGACTAATAAATCTAAGGGCCCTGAATTTCCACAGGAATTCTCCTGATCTTCTGCCGATTTTGGTAGCAGATCAGCGGAACCTCCGGGGAAATGGCCATTTACGCTGTTCCTCCAGGGATTCCGCTGATCTTCAGCTAAAGTTACAGCAGGAGATTGGGATAACCCCTGCAGCAACTGAGGAACTAGTAGTTTAAATATAAAGTAAAGGTAAGGACTTGCATTCATTCCTTCTACTTTCTTCTTTTCCAACTCAGTATTGTGTGCAGCTAGATGAATATAAAAAAGCCAGCGATGAGGGGTCTGAGTTATGAGAAATGACTTTTGAAGAAACAAGGGGAGTTCTCCTAGTGCACTAGTCAACGTTGATCAACTTGCATTAAGTTAACCAAAGCATTTGCGCATTGTTAAATCTGCTATTCTACTGCTCAAATGTCTCCTTCTTTAGTTCAGTGTCAAAGGCACTATGTTAAAGGCAATTATATAAATGCAAATTGTTATTGATCAATTCCTATTAACAAATAAATGCTATAGCTGATAAAATAATTAAACTGAACAGTGTTACTCCCACTGTTAAGTTTGCCATTCTGAGGACTTTTTGGCTACTTCTAAAAAAACACAGCTGATTTTGAGAAGCACTAATATAGGTATTGATGGTACTGTACTGTTTCATAAATAGTCTTTATGTATACTTCCTTCAGTCCCCTTGATACAATGTAATATTCTCTTGGTTCCTGAGGATAGTGGAACTGCTGCATCGGGAAAGTTAGTCTGTGAAATTTGTTTATCATATTAACTTTAAGAATAAATCTTTCATGTTGCCATTTAGTCATTGTGAGTCTAGACAGTGAATGTCAGCAAGCTATTGAACTAAGAAAGAATTTTTACTTATACATCTTTATCACATTTTCAGGATGTCCCAAAGCACTTCACAGCCAATAAATTAATTTTGAGGGGTAGTTATTGTATATAGGCAGCCAGTTTTGTACACAAGAACCCATAAACGGCAAGCAAGATAAATGACCAGTCCGTTCTATTTCCCGCACCTCTGCTCTCACCCCTTCCCCTCCCTCTCAGAACCACGACAGGGTTCCCCTTGCCCTCATCTTTCACCCCACCAGCCTCCACATTCAACGGATCATCCACCGCCATTTCCACCACCTCCAGTGTGATCCCACCATCAATCACATCTTCCCCTCCCCTCCCCTCTCAGCATTCCGAAGAGACAGCTCCCTTCGCGACACCCTGGTCCATTCCGCAGTCAACCCCAGCACCCCCTCCCCTTCCCATGGCACCTTCCCGTGCATGCGCAGGAGATGCAACGCCTGACCTTTTAACTCCTCCCTTCCCATTGTCCAGGGCCCCAAATACTCCTTCCAGGTGAAACAGCGATTTATTTGTACTTCTTTCAATTTAGTATACTGTATTCGCTGCTCACAATGTGGTCTCTTCTGTACTGGGGAGAGCAAACGCAGATTGGGTGACCACTTTGCAGAACATCTCCATTCAGTCCATAAGCGTGACCCCAAGCTTCCGATCGCCTGTCACTTTAATTCCCTGCTCCACTCCCACTCCGACATCTCAGTCCTCGGCCTCCTACACTGTTCCAATGAAGCTCAAAGCAAGCTCAGGGAACAGCACCTCATCTTTCGTTTAGGCACTTTACAGCCTTATGGACTCAATATCGAGTTCAACAATTTCAGACCTTAACCTCTGCCCATATTTGGCTTCCTTCCCCCCCCCCCCGCCCCCACCCTGCCGATCTTAGGTAATTTTTTTTCTCTGACTCCCATGGCAGCTGGTAATTATTCCACCATTCACACTCTATCTAGACTAACCTTTTTCGAACTTCTGCCATTACCATCTCAAGTCGGCCCATCATCCCTTTTGACTCTCTAATCTCTCCTTCATTCCACCCTACCTTCTCTTTTGTTCTTTCTTTCCCTCCTCCTTTCAGTGCTCCTTAAGAATCCGTTCATTTCAAACATTCGCCAGTTCTGACAAAGGGTCATTGACCTGAAACGTTACCTCTGTTTTTCTCTTCCACAGATGCTGCCTGACCTGCTGAGATTTCCAGCATTTTCTGTTTTATTTCAGATTCCAGCATCTGCAGTATTTTGCTTTTGGACCAGTTAATCTGTTTTTTTGGTGGTGTTGATTGAAGGAGAAATATCAGCAGGGTACCAGGAGAACTCCCTGTGCTTCTTCAAATAATCCCATGGGATCTTTAACAGAATCTGATGTTAGAATCTGAATTAAAAACAGAAAAAGCTGGAAATACTCAGCAGTTCAGCCGCATCTGTGGAGAGACAAACAGTTAATGTTTCAGGTTGATGATCTTTCATCAGCACTGGAAAAAGTTAGAGATGTAACAGGTTTTAAGCAAGTGCAGGGGCAGGAAAAGTGGGGAGAGGAGGAAAGAACAAAAGGGAAAGTCTGTGATAGGATGGAAGGCAGGCAGGATTAAATGGCAAAAGATAGTACAATGGAACAGGGGATGGTAATGGGACAAGCAAAAAAACGAAAGCTGAGTCTAGAAGAGGTGTAAATGGGAATGGCAGAATCATCAATGGCCATGTGAATCTTTAACACCACCTTAACAGGCAGAGGGGGAAAATTGATTTCAGTCGGTTTTGAGGTACTAATATTGCCTGGTCACTAAGTTTAACGCCGGGCGATATTTAGCGCTGGCGATAGTGATATTGATTTTTAGTGCCCTAAGAGTGGAGTGGAGTGCTAAAGGAAACGTTTCACACTTCTCTTTGGGCGCTAAGCCGGTAGTGCTAAAATACTGGCGCTCAAAGGAGAGGTTAGCTGGAGCACTTGAAACTTAAAAGAAATTGCAAAAGAAATAATTTGACCATAAGGCACAGCAAAGAAAGTTAAATCAATGCAATTAAAGTGAAAACAAATCTCTAAATCTTACCTGATACAATCATCCCTTTCATTAGTGCCCCACACAGCTGTGCATGCCTAGTGCCAGGCGGTAAGGCAGGCAAAATCACTGAAGTTGGCTTCCATGATGCTACCGGGGCATTGCACACCGGCGCAACATAGCCTGATGCTAAGTATTAGCGCCGCTGATAAACTGTAATCAAGTTCGCGAGCAGCGCTAATATTGCTGCGCCTGCGCGATAGCCCTTTACCGCTCCAGTAGCGCCCCCGCAAGCGCTAATAGGTGGCACTAATCTATTCAAGTTTTAGCCCCCAGAGAGTTGAACATTTCATCTGCAAGATGCCACCACTGAGTGCAGCAATCCCTCAGTACAACACTGGAATGTCAGCCAAGATTATATCCTCAAGTCCTAGCATGAACCCACAACCGTCTGACTCTGAGACAACAATGTTATCAACTGAGCCAAGCTTACACGCTTGGGTATCATAACCAAGCCCATTCATTCTTTAGCTGATATCTACACAGTCACTTTCCAGTAGAAGTCACTGGATAACGATCAATAAAGGAAGTGGTGGGCAACCTTATTGATTTGTCTCCTGCCCAGAGTGGAGACTCCGAGATCATTTGTTGCACCGCATGAAGCTGGGATTGAACTTAGTCTGTATAGCTCAGTACTGCACCATGCAATGCAGTGACTCACTAATTTATTGGGGGAAATATAATTTAGAAAATTTTACACTGAAATCATAATTTTCTACAATGGAATCTGGCTAAATATTTCACAGGATCTGTATTTTCAAATTTCTAATGCTTGCCATGCTACTTCAAGAAAATTCTACCTCAATCTGCTAATTCTGGAAAGATCCCAACATCTAGAGATGTGTGTGTGTTTGTAAGACGTTTAACATTTGTAAAGATTCAGGGATTGAAATCAATCTTGGGTGAGAGTGCAAAACAGGCATTAGAGAATCAACATGTTTAACACCCCGTCCGGGATGCCGATTCGCTGTTATCCATTGTGCACTTTCGCCCAACACGAATACCCCCACACCGCCCCCCCCCCACACCCCCCGTGTTTTGCTTGGTATGTATCCACAAAGTAACATTTACTCTTTATATACACACATCTAGCATAAATAAAGAGCAGCAATTACTAAATTGAGGTGCTTTATAAAGAAATAACTTGTAGTTATATTGCAGCTTTCACATCCTTGGGACATCTCAAAGCGCTACACAGCCAATAAATTACTTTTGAAGTGTAGACACTATTGTTATGTAGGCAAACATGGCCACCAAGTTACTCATAGCAAGTTCCTATAAACAGCAATAAGATGAATGACCTGTTAATCTGTTTTGGTGCTGTTGATTGAGGAATGAATGTTGGCCAGGAAACCAAGATATCTCCTTGCTTAGCTTCATAAAAGTACCACGGGATCTATTCTTCCCACCTGAACTGAAAGACAGGACCTCGGTTTAACATCTCACCTGAAAGATAGTACCTCTCAAGATGCAGCACTCCCTCGGTATGGTACTGAACTGTTAACCTATGTCTTGATGTTGGGCTTGAACTACTAAGCCTAGCTGACAATTAGTGCAAAAGATATAACGAGTAACAAATTATTATATCAACATTTTACAAAGGCATTATTGCATGTTAATTTTGGAAAAGCTTTTGGCCATTTTAAATATAGTATAAAATACACAAGTTTTAAACTATCTAGAAATATACAAAACTTTGCATACTTTTGGACGAATGAGCACTTATTGAAACAGAACTATATATCAGGAAATATTTTGCCTCTATTCTGGTGCCTTTCTAATGCTTCTGGGCAATTTCTCCATTTCTGTTTTTATTCCAGCTCTTTGTCGTAGTCACCATTTTGGGGCCAAAGTTACATATCGCCCTGTTTGGAGGTGGTAACCTTTGCACCGGCACAGAAGTGCCGCCCCAGAAGCAAAATTGGGCTTACCGCCCAAGAGGAAATCGAGCGCAATGTCGAGCGCTCCACTTCCTCTTGGGGCAGGCTCGGGGGTGTTACCCGGGTGAATGTCAGAGCACTACGCGGCGTCTCTGCTTAGCACTGATGCGTTCCAAGGGCACTCCCCTTCCGTTAAAGGGGAGGGACACCGCGAGCTCTGCAGGGCTTTCGATGGGCCTCCACTAGGTCACCGGGGATACGGGGTGCCGTGGCCACAGCCTGGCACCGAAACAGAGTGCCCGGCTGCACGATTGCAGCACGGACCCCGCGAAAATGGTCTCCGAGGCCACACTCCGACCAGTTGGTCGGAGTGTGGCGCAAAATGGCAGCATGCACCTCCCCTTTAAATCTCGCCCGGCGACCAGAATGCGGCCTGGTTCGCGACCCGCGAGACTGATGCTGACAACGCCCACAACAGCTTCACGGGACGCTGCCCAATTTCTGCCGCGGGGCACTGCGTGCGACGATGACATCATCGCTGGAGGAACTACCAGCGGGGGCAAGGTGCTACCGGTTTCACGCCTCCGCTAACTCCCACGCAATTTCATGGGAGCCGGTAGCGCCTCTCCCCACCCCCCGCACCCACCCCGGCCAGGTGAAAAGACTTCTGCGCTCCGTTAACGCCCCCTGAGGCACTAATATGAGGTGCACAGAAGGGGAATTTCACCCCCTTCGTCTGACATATACAGTAAGCTATGACGTCCTCATAACTCCTCTCTGTCCATCTCATGAACCACTGTTGATGTATCATATTCCTTTTATTAAATTAAAAATCAATAATAAATCTAACCCTCTTTCCGATTTCAATATTTCTATTAACGACTATTCCATCATCTCCATTTCATGTTGTTGTCATTGGTGATGGGTTCTTACAATTTAATATTGCTTTTTTTCACATGGTAGGTATGATTTTTCAATCCTACTTTCTAAACTTTACCATTCTATTGTGTATGGGTGCCTGGAAGATCTGCATGAGATTCTAGACAGCAGCACATCAGTGAACTGAAAACCTTTAAGAACTCAATCTGCAGGTTCATCCCTCACAACTGGCATCGGAGTCTTGCATACAAACCTCTCCTTCTCTATGTATCTTAAGTAGGGTTGACTTTTGTAGGAAGAAATCAATTCAGTCAGAAATGCCAAATAATACATGCTACAGTGCACGTAGCTGTTGATTGATTTATCCCTCACTGGAAACAATGTTTCAGATATACCAGGAGCGTCTTTCTCTTTCTGCCCTTTAGTAGGTTTGACACAAATGTTTTCCTTCTTCAGTAATGTTATAATCTCTACCAGATGCATTTCTTTCATTTGTTTATGCTGAGAACTTGAAATCAATGATTGCTCAAATAAAGAAACAATAATGTGGAAGGACTGTGCTATTATTTTTCGGTGAGAATTTTGAGTAAGAGTCCTAAATTTTAAATGTTTTACCAACAGGTTGTGCTTAATTAGACTAAGTACTGTAGGAGAGATATTCAACAGAGAAGGAACAATGCAAATAAGAAAAGATTAAATCAGGTTTTATATATTTCTTTAGCATAAAAATGCCACACTCTAAATAGATAAACATGAAAAGTTGCTCTATGCAGATATGTATTTCAGTAACTATGGTACTTATTTATTTGTTTATATATTTGCAATGGGTAAGCAACATGCTATTAATTTATTTTCCAGGAACCAATCAGAAACATTTCTCTGTCTCTGGAGAAATCTCATCAACATCTTTCCAAATTCATTCATAGGAGATGGGCATCACCCCATCCTCACAGTATTTTAAACTCTTATCCACCACGAGCAATACCATGGGAGATTTGCATCTAGCATCTAGCATGAATCTGCATCTATCAAAGTTCAGGAATCACACTTGATATGGAAAATATGCATCACATTTCAAATTCTATATGCATGAAACTGTAACAAATCACAGGGAGGGAATGTATCAATCAAAACTAAGTACAAAAACAAAAAAAAAGTTAGTATGCAGATACAGCAAGTAATCAGGAAGGCAAATAGAATGTTGACCTTTATTGCAAGGGGACATAGAGTATAAAAGCAGAGATGTCCTGCTACAACTGTACAGGGTATTGGTGAAGCCACACCTGGAGTACTATGTGCAGTTTTGGTCTCCGTATTTAAGGAAGGATATACTTGCATTGGAGGCTATTCAGAGATTGTTCACTAGGTTGATTCCGGAGATGAGGGGGTTGACGTATGAGGATAGGTTGAGTAGGTTGAGTCTATACTCATTGGAGTTCAGAAGAATGAGAGGTCATCTTATTGAAACATAAGATAATGAGGGGGCTCGACAAGGTGGACGCAGAGAGGATATTTCCACTCATAGGGGAAACTAAAATTAGGGGACATAGTCTTAGAATAAGGGGCCGCCCATTTAAAATTGAGATGAGGAGACATTTCTTCTCAGAGAGTTGTAAATCTATGGAATTCTCTGCACTAGAGAGCTGTGGAAACTGGGTCATTGAATATATTTAAGGCAGAGATAGACAGATTTTTGAGCGATAAGGGAGTAAAGGGTTATGGGGAGCGGGCGGGGAAGTGGAGCTGAGTCCATGATCAGATCAGCCATGATCTTATTGAATGGCAGAGCAGGCTCGAGGGGCCAAATGGTCTACTCCTGCTCCTATTTCTTATGTTCTGAATGAAAAGCAAAGGACTTTAGAAAACAACCAATTAATAATAACTAAAATCTACCAATGAAAAAAGAGAACCAACTAAATCTTTCCAATTAAAAAAAAATCCTTTTGGCTGTCATTTTGGACTCTTATTGAACTGAGAAACCTTGTACTTTGTTACATAGTAAAGACATAAAAAGCCCCAAATTGATTACACGTACTGTAATATATTTGCTTCTTGGGTTCTTTGCTTAAGAATTCATTGCAACACATTGCTATTAAGAACTAATTGGTTTATTAACAAAGGTTTAACAATCACACTACACATTACCAGTTCATGCACTCGGCTCACAACTGCATACCTCATCGTGGATGATCTAGACCCAATTGACAGGGGTTTTATTGAGACTTGTGAACATCATGTTACTGGCTAAGCCACTCACAGTGGAACAGCTCTACAACTATTTTGTTGTAAACATTAATCGAGTGCGCCCCTGATTAAAGGGGGGGAGGGGGGTGTACACTCCAAAAACTTTCCAAATGCCCCCTTGTTTTATTTTGAGAGCATCAGAACACAAATTCTACAAGTGCCCCCTGGTTAAAAGCGTGGGGGGGGGGGGGGCGGGGGGGGGGGAGTGGGGGGCACTAAACAAATTAAACTTTAGACATGGTTCAAATTAAAATTTGGTTGCCAGGGGTGATGATGCACACCAGTCCCTCCAGCGCCCACCTCTCACGGAAGGCCGCGAGCGTACCGGTGGACACCGCGTGCTACATCTCCAGGGACACCCTGGCTTGGATGTAAGCGTGGAAGAGAGGCAGGCAGTCAGGCTGAACGATGCCCTCGACCGCCCGCTGCCTGGACCGGCTGATGGCACCCTTGGCCGTGCCCAGGAGCAGTCCTACAAGGAGGCCTTTGGACCTACCCGCTCCCCTCCGCACAGGATGCCCAAAGATCAGGAGTGTGGGACTGAAGTGCAGACAGAATTTGAGGAGCAGTCCCTTTAATTAGTGAAAAAGGGGCTGCAACCTCGTACATTCAATAAAAACATGGAACACGGACTCCTCCGGACCACAGAAATTGCAGGCGGCCTGGGAGCCCGTGAACTGACTTAAAAATTTATTGCACGGGACTGCTCCGTGCATCACCCTCCAGGCCAAGTCCCTGATAAATAGTGGGAGGACTCCCGTGTAGAATGCACTCCATCGGAGACCCCCGCTTCCTTCGCATGGCAAGATGGTGCTCCATGGCGTGTCCAGATGGCAGACGAGGATGGCAAGGTGGAGAGTGTGCAAGAGCAGGAAACCCCTCCACGCAGAACTGAAAGGCACGGAGGGAATTTCCCCGAGGCGGCTCAAGTTGTGAGGCGTAGGCTCCCGAGGGAAGTTTTAGGGCTTGGCGCCGATGAGGAATTCCGTCCAGATGGGGGTCAGTTCGGACAAGATCTCCCCATGTGGTTGAGCATCCTTGACACACCTAATGGAGTCAGGGCCCAGTGCTGTTTTTAGCAACTCGATGGCAGACGTCGGCCCAGAATAGGTGCCGTGCCAGCTCCTGGAACAGGCCTACAAACCTGTGAGCATACTCACTGGTGCACACATTACACCTACCTATACAACTCACTCCGGGCCCAAAATTCTGGGAGTCCTGTTACACTGGTGGAAGTGCAACCACTCATGACTAGCCACACAGGCCCCATCGCAAATCATGGGGAAAAGGGGGGCAAAATTGGGTTATGCCCCATTTAGGGGAGGTAACCGAGTCGGGGCGGGACTTCCTGCACCCAACGAGGAAGTCTCGCCCCGGCCGCAAAATTTGGGTTACCGCCCCTGACAGGAAGTGGAGCGCAATGTTGCACGCTCCACCTCCTGTTGGGGTGGTGTCCGGGGCTTTACACAGGCAGGATCGGCAGCGCTACGCAGCTTCTCTGTGTAACGCTGGTACGTTTCAATGCTCCTAACCCTTCTGTTAAATGGGAGGGCTGCTGCGAACACTGCAGATCCTTTGTCAGCCTTTATCAGTGTCAGCCATGGCTCAGTGAGTAGCACATTCCCTTCTGAGCCATAAAGTTGTGGGCTCAAGTCCCACTCTAGGGACTTGAGCACATAAATCTAGGCTGACACTCCAATGCAGTGATGAGGGAATGTTGCACTGTCGTTAATGAGATGTTAAACTGAGGCCCCTTCTGCTCTTTGAGGTGGACGTAAAAGATCCCATGGCACTATGTCGAAGAAGAGCAGGGGCGTTATTCCGGGTGTCCTGGCCAATATTTATCCCTCAATCAACATAACAAAAACAAATGATCTGGTCATTATAACATTGCTGTTTGTGGGAGCTTGCTGTGCGCAAATTGGCTGTCGCGTACCCTACATTACAACAATGACTACACTCCAAAAGTACTTCATTGGCTGTAAAGTGCTTTGAGACATCCACTGGTCGTGAAAGGTGCTATATAAATGCAAGTCTTTCTTTTTTATCTTTGATGAGCTCCACTGGGCCAACAAGGCTGTTTGGTGCTGTAGCAGCAGCCCGGCACCCAAACAGAGTATCTGGTCATTATAACAGGGAGAGCAGGGCAAGTTTCGGCCCCTTGGTCTTTACCATAATCAGGATAGGTGCCCTGTGCTTGTACATCAAAGGTATCCACCCTGACAACTGATAGGAATATCAGAAGGCCCTGGGCAGGTGTGCAGGTCAATAACATTTCCTTCAGTTTATAAGGGAGCAGGTAAGCATGAATTTGAAGTTTATGTATCCCATTCAGGATCCATTACCTTCTTCCTGATCTATCTTGGACCTTTTACTTAACCTTGAATGGAACTCATACCAGCTCATAATGGCGCCTACATTTGTTAGCGCCTGAATATGGGTATGACATGGTTACAGTGTTTGATGCACCCACCAAAAGAGGCAGGCCCGAGGCCGGATATTGGTCCTCAGGCCTCATTAACCTGACACCAGAAAGTTGCTGGTGCAAGCGCTCAGCTGACTCCTGTGGGGAGGAGGAGGCAAAGGGGAGGGGGGGTGGTGAGCGTGGGCTGGCAGCAGCCCACAATATTACTGTGGAGGCAGGAGTAGCAGGAGGTGGGCAGCGCAAACTCCGACTAGCCCATGAATTTTACAAACAGCTCCTGAAATAGGTGCAGGGCCCTCTTGTCGATATTGAAATGAGGGCTGTGCTCGTTCCTACAATTTTATATTCTGAGTAGGGTTTCCACCTGAAGCAAGCAGGTCTGAGACACCCATGCAAAAGCCCAAACAGACATGCTGGCGTGTGGATCCGGAGCTGGAATGAGGCAGCACATTCAGCCTCGCAACACTACCGCCCGATTCCTGCTTGCAAACAGGGACAAAAATCACCTTCATGGATTCTAAGACCTTGGGCGGACACTCCGGAGAAATTCAGCACTTTGTGGGGTTTTTTGGAGCGGGGCAGAAGTGGCCTCATCATCGGGGCAGAAGTGAGGTCCGGTCGGAGTGTCCAACGCTACAAGTCATCAGCGCCGCGCTAGTGCGTCACAACATCCCTCCCCTTCAGTTAAAGGGGAGCGCCGCTACAAACACTACAGCCACTTTAGTGGCAGACACTAACCCGTGGCTGCCGCTTTCAGGCGACCATGGGCCTTACAGAAAGGGGCAATTTCAGATCCTAATTGTTTGTCCACAACTGATGTCTGACCAACTGGTCTATAGTTACCCAATTTTTCCGTCTCTCTCTTCTGCAACAAGAGTGTTACATTGGTTACCCTCCAGTTTCTTAACACAATTTGCATATTTAAAGAGGATTGAAAATGTGCAGTCAGAGCTGCTGCAATCTCTTCTTCAATTTCCTTCAACAGCCTTGGGTGCATGCCATGAGAGTCCGGTGACTTATCCACCTTGAGTTCTGCTAATGCTTTCAGAACCAAAACATTTTCTGCAGCTACCTCCATGTCCTGCTCGAGTACACTACATTTTCCATTCTCAATTTAGGGTACGGTAGCATAGTGGTTATGTTATTGAACCAATAATCCAGCGATGAGAGTTCAAATCCCACCACAGCAGATGGGGGAATTAAATTCAGTTAATTAATTCAATCTGGAATTAAAAAGCTAACATCACTAATGGTGACCATGAAACTACCGGATTGTCAGAAAAACCCAACTGGCTCACTAATGCCCTTTAGAGAAAGAAATCTGCCATCCTTACCCGGTCTGGCCTATATGTGACTCCAGACCCACAGCAATGTGGTTAACTATTAACTGCCTCTTTGAAATGTTCTAGCAAGCCATTCAGTTGTACCAAACCGCTATCAGCACTGTGGGAGTACTTTCACCATACGCACTGCAGCAGTTTAAGAAAGCGGCTTAGTACCACCTTCTCAAGGACAATTAGGGATGGGCAATAAATGCCAGCCTTGCCTGCGACGCCCATAACCCATGAACAAATAAAATTAAAAAATTCCATTCTCAATTGTAAACACTAAATCTGAATATAGAATATATTACCTGACATGAATCCGCCCCAGTCGATTCTTCCCTTCATCCCTGAGCAGTCCTACCCTCTCTTTAATATTATTTTGCTTTATATATGCTTACAAAAACCATTACTATTTATTTTGATATTATATGCTAGCATTTTTCATATTCCCTTCTACTCCTTTTCACTTCCTCAGTACAAGCTCTATATTTCTCATGGTTTTTTTTAATGTTAGTTCTAGTTTGATTATATGCCTCCCGTTTAAGTTTTAGATTAATTTTAACCCGTTTAGCCACAGAAATCTATCCTGTGATGCTCACTTCCCCTTACCAAAATGTATTTTGTACACTGTCTATCTTACATTGAAGATTCCTCACTACTGCTCTTTTGCCTTGTTAAAACCTACCTCTTTGACCAAGCTTATGTGGCTCCTGGAAAGCACCTTTTTACTACAATAAAGGTGATATATAAATACAAGTTGTTGTTGTTGTTTGCTACTTTTCATTTCAGTTGTCATGCATGAGAACCTTTTTTATCTCACTGAACTTAGCCTTTTCCAAACCAGTAGCCTTATAATTGACTTAATCATTATCCTGCTCTATTGTCACATAGAACCTTGCTGAATAAAGAGCACGGCGGAAAGAACAATCAAAGTGTGACGTCACAGGAGAGCAAGTAGGTGACTGGTTGATGAGTATAACAGCTTTTCTTTGCTGTTTAAGTTAGGGGAGGGGTTTAAATTAAGAGCTGAGAAACTGTACTTATTAAATTAATAACTTAGAACAGACAAAATAATTAAACAATAAAACTAAAATATCGATTGAATAAAAGCTTCAACTAATTAATTAATAAATAAAACAAGGTTGGAGATGGCAGGGCAGGTGGTGTGTCGTAACTACAGCATATGGGAGTTGGCGGAGAGCATCGCGATCCCGAGCAACCATATTTGCAGTAAATGTCTGCAACTCAAGGAACTTCAGCTCAGAGTTGTTGAGCTGGAGTATGAGCTACAAACATTGCGATGCATCAGGGAGGGGGAGAGTTACCTGGACACTTTGCTCCAGGAGGCAGTCACACCCTTAAGGTTAAATAGTACTTTAGAGTTAATCAATGGTCAGGGACAGGAGTATGTGACTGAGACAGGAAGATATGAGGACCCAGGATGTAATGATGGAGGAACCTCAGCCCTTGACCCTGTTCAACAGGTATGAGCTATCTATATATGAGGAAAAAGACTGCAGTGAGGATGCGCAACTGACCATGACACCGTGGCACGGGAGGCCATTCAAGTGGGGGGAGTAAAAAGGAATGTGGTAATGGTAGGAGACAGTATAGTCAGGGGGATAGATACTGTACTCTGCAGCCGCGACAAGGAGTCCTGAAGTATGTGTTGTCTGCCAGGGTTAAGTATATCTCCTCGCAACTAGAGAAGAACTTGGAGTGGGAGGGGGAGGATCCAGTTGTCATGTCCATGTAGGAACTAATGACATAGGTAGAACAAAGAATGAAGTTCTGCTGAAGGAGTTTCAGGAGCTATAGTCTAAATTTATAAGCAGAACCTCAAGGGTAATAATCTGGTTTTCTATCTGGGTCACGCACAAATTGGCCTAGGGTCAAGTGTGGCTTAAAGAGTGGTGTGGGAAGAGGAGGTTTCAAAACATGGATCAAGATGTAGCATCGGTTTGCATGGAGATAAAAATAACAAGGGAAATAAGTCACTGGTGGGAGTAGTCTACAGGCCCCCTAACAATAGCTACACTGTAGGACAGAGTATAAATCAACAAATAATGGGAGCTTGTAGGAGATGTACTGCAATAATCCTGGGTGACTTTAACTTTCATATAGATTGGACAAATCAAATTGGCAAATGTAGCCTTGAAGACGAGTTCATAGAGTGTATTCCGGACAGTTTCTTAGAACAATACATTGTGGAACCAATCAGGAAACAGGCTATTTTAGATCTGGTAATGTGTAATGAAACAGGATCAATTAATGATCTCATAGTAAAGGATCCTCTAAGGAAGAGTGATCATAACATGATAAACTGAATGTGAAATTCTAAGGGTGAGAAACTTGGGTCTGAAACTAGTGTCTTAAACCTAAATAAAGGCACTTATAAAGGTATGAAGGCAGTGTTGGCTAAAGTGGACTGGGAAAATAGATTAAAAGGTCAGATGGTCGATAAGCAGTGGCAGACATTTAAGCAGGTATTTCATAATTCTCAACAAAGATATATTCCATTGAGAAAGAAAGACTCTACAAGACGGATGAACCATCCGTGGCTAACTAAGGAAGGTAAGGATGGTATCAAATTGAAAGAAAATGCATACAATGTTACAAAGATTAGTGGTAGGCTAGAAGATTGGGAAAATTTTAGAAACCAACAAATGATGACAAAAAAAATAATAGAGGGAGAAAATAGATTATGAGAGTAAATGAGCAGGAAATATAAAAACAGACAGTAAGCTCTACAAGTATATAAAAAGGAAGACAGTAGCTAAAGTAAATGTTGGTACCTTGGAGGATGAGACTGGGAAATAAGGAAATGGCAGAGACTTTGAACACATATTTTGTATCTGTCTTCATGGTAGAAGACACTAAAAGTGTCCCAATAGTAGAAAATCAGGGGGCAAAAGGGAGGGTAAAATGAAAACAATCACTATCACTAGAGAAAAAGATCTAGGCAAACTAATGGGACTAAAGGCTGACAAGTCCCCTGGGCCTGAGGGCCTGCATCCTAGGGTCTTAATAGAAGTGGCTGCAGAGATAGTGGATGCATTGGTTGTAATCTTCCAAAATCCCCTAGATTCTGGAACGGTCCCAGCGGATTGGAAAACCGCAAATGTAATGCCCCGATTCACAAAAGAAGGGAGACAGAAAGCAGAAAATTATAGGCCAGTTAGCCGAACAACTATCATTGGGAAAATGTTGGAATCCATTATTAAGGAAGTAATAGCAGGAATTTAGAAAATCATAATAGAATCAAGCAGAGCCAACAGGTTTTATGAAAGGGAAATCATGTTTGACAAATTTATTAGGGTTCTTTAAGGATGTAACAAGCAGGGTCGATAAAGGGGAACTAGTAGATGTATGTGTTTGGATTTCCAAAAGGCTTTCGATAAGGTGCCACATAAAAGGTTGGAGATCAGGCACTGCTGTATAATCCTAATTGCCTACGGCGAGATGTGGACCGTAAGCTCGGTGCTGAGCAGCACCCTTCGGTGAAATGGTGAGAGAACCGAAGCCCGGCTGGGGGCAGGCATTGGGAAGATCAGAGGTCCATTTTGTGTAAGGAGGAGAGATCAGAGTGACCACAGCAATTGCTGGAGGAAGAGAGGCCAGGGCGTCGTTGGAGGAAGAGAGGCCAGGTCGTCGTTGGAAGAAGAGAGGCCAGGGCGTCGTTGGAGGAAGAGAGGCCAGGGCGTCGTTGGAGGAAGAGAGGCCAGGGCGTCGTTGGAGGAAGAGAGGCCAGGTCGTCGTTGGAAGAAGAGAGGCCAGGGCGTCGTTGGAGGAAGAGAGGCCAGGGCGTCGTTGGAGGAAGAGAGGCCAGGGCGTCGTTGGAGGAAGAGAGGCCAGGGCGTCGTTGGAAGAAGAGAGGCCAGGTCGTCGTTGGAAGAAGAGAGGCCAGGGCGTCGTTGGAAGAAGAGAGGCCAGGGCATCATTGGAGGAAGAGAGGCCAGGGCGTCGTTGGAGGAAGAGAGGCCAGGTCGTCGTTGGAGGAAGAGAGGCCAGGTCGTCGTTGGAAGAAGGGAGGCCAGGTCGTCGTTGGAGGAAGAGAGGCCAGGGCGTCGTTGGAGGAAGAGAGGCCAGGTCGTCGTTGGAGGAAGAGAGGCCAGGTCGTCGTTGGAAGAAGGGAGGCCAGGTCGTCGTTGGAGGAAGAGAGGCCAGGTCGTCGTTGGAAGAAGAGAGGCCAGGGCGTCGTTGGAAGAAGGGAGGCCAGGTCGTCGTTGGAGGAAGAGAGGCCAGGTCGTCGTTGGAAGAAGAGAGGCCAGGGCGTCGTTGGAAGAAGGGAGGCCAGGGCGTCGTTGGAAGAAGGGAGGCCAGGGCGTCGTTGGAAGAAGAGAGGCCAGGGCGTCGTTGGAAGAAGGGAGGCCAGGGCGTCGTTGGAAGAAGGGAGGCCAGGGCGTCGTTGGAGGAAGAGAGGCCAGGGCGTCATTGGAAGAAGAGAGGCCAGGGCGTCGTTGGAAGAAGGGAGGCCAGGGCGTCGTTGGAAGAAGGGAGGCCAGGGCGTCGTTGGAAGAAGGGAGGCCAGGGCGTCGTTGGAAGAAGGGAGGCCAGGGCGTCGTTGGAAGAAGGGAGGCCAGGGCGTCGTTGGAAGAAGGGAGGCCAGGGCGTCGTTGGAAGAAGGGAGGCCAGGGCGTCGTTGGAAGAAGGGAGGCCAGGGCGTCGTTGGAAGAAGGGAGGCCAGGGCGTCGTTGGAAGAAGGGAGGCCAGGGCGTCGTTAGAAGAAGAGAGGCCAGGTCGTCGTTGGAAGAAGGGAGGCCAGGGCATCGTTGGAAGAAGGGAGGCCAGGTCGTCGTTGGAATAAGGGAGGCCAGGTCGTCGTTGGAAGAAGGGAGGCCAGGGCGTCGTTGGAAGAAGGGAGGCCAGGTCGTTGTTGGAAGAAGGGAGGCCAGGGCGTCGTTGATGGATGAAGGTAGGCCCGGGCGTCGCTGGAGGAAGGGAGGCCAGGATGTCGCCGATGGGTGAAGGGAGGCCCGGGTGTTGCTGATGGGTGAAGGGAGGCCCGGACGTCGCCGATGGATGGAGGCCCGGAGGGAAGGCTCGCGCGTGAGGTAGGCCCAAATCTGTTTTTGAAGCTGGTCAAAGGCTCACCACCGCTGAGATTGCCGGAAGTCGCTTGAAGCAGCTGAGTTGTCAACTGTGAGTTGGTCAGGAGCTCCCCGGATGCCGATGGTGTCTGCGAGGGGTAGCTGAGTCAGCCGCAACTGGTGGGGGAGCAAAGTTTTGGCAGCAGGAAAGCACGGGCCTTACACTAAACATCCGTCAGACAAAGGTCCTCTATCAACCTGACCCCACCACACAGCATTGATCCCCAGTCATCAAAATCCATGGCGCGGCCCTGGACAATGTGGACCACTTTCCATACCTCGGGAGCCTATTATCAGCAAGGACAGACATCGACAACAAGGTTCAACACTGCCTCCAGTGCGCCAGTGCATCCTTCGGTCACCTGAGGAAGAGAGTGTTCGAAGATCAGGCCCTCAAATCTGCCACGAAGCTCATGGACTACAGGGCTGTAGTTGGTGGTAGCTGTAGTAATACCACCAACGATGTCCCCGCAAGATCCTGAAAATCTCCTGGGTGGATAGACGCACCAACATTAGCGTCCTCAATCAGGCCAACATCCCCAGCATCGAAGCACTGACCACACTTGACCAGCTCTGTTGGGCGAGCCACATTGTTCACATGCCTGACACAAGACTCCCAAAGCGCTCTACTCGGATACTCCTATACAACAAGCAAACCCCAAGTGGGAAGAGGAAATGTTTCAAGGACACCCTCAAAGCCTCCTTGATAAAATGCAACATCCCCACCAACACCTGGGAGACTCTGGCCAAAGACCGGCCTAAGTGGAGGAAGAGCATCCAGAAGGGCACTGAGCACCTCGAATCTCATCGCCGAGAGCATGCAGAAAACAAGCGCAGGCAGCGGAAGGAGCATGCGGCAAACCAGACTCCCCACCAATCCTTTCCTTCAACGACTGTCTGTCCCACCTGTGACAGAGACTGTAATTCCCATATTGGACAGTTCAGTCACCTAAGAACTCACTTTTAGAGTGGAAGCATGTCTTCCTCGATTTCGAGGGACTGCCTATGATGATGATGACATAAAAGGTTACTAGAGATAAGAGCTTATGGTGTTGGGGGTAATATATTAGCATGGATAGAGGATTGGTTAACGAACAGAAAACAGAGAGTCGGGATAAATGCGTCATTTTCAGGTTGGCAAACTTTAACTAGTAGGGTGCCACAGGGATCAGTGCTCGGGCCCCAACTATTTACAATCTATATTAATGATTTGGATGAAGGGACCGAGTGTACTGTACCAAATTTGCTGACGATACAAAGATAGGTGGGAAAGCAAGTTGTGAGGAGGACACAAAGAGGCTGAAATTGCCCACCCCCAGAAACTTAGTGCCCCTTACCGCGGATATGGATGCAGCCGTGTTAAGATCAAAATTCCGCTTTTTCGGCGGCTAAATGGAGTGGAGTGATAATGACTGAGGTAATGCGCTGGTTTCAGTGGTGTGGCAGTGGAGTGGCGTTTGGACCGCAAAATTCTGCGCCTAACTAATTGATCCTAACAATGTAGCTGCTCCCTGGCCTTCTTAAAGAGCAGGTTTTGCAGCTACATCTTGACTTTGGTCTGAGTTGCTTCAGAGGAGTTGGCTGCAGGGGGACCTTTGAGGAGGGCCAGCCACTTCAGTGACGCTGAGCTGGAAAGCCTGATGCAAGCTGTGGAGGTAAGGAGCCGGATGCTCTTCCTTGATACTGGTGGGTGACCAATTAGGAGCCCCTTCCTAAATGCCTGGAGGGAGATTGCAGAGGAATTTTCGGGGACCTCCATTCACCAGCGCACCATCACCCAATGCAGAAAAAGGCACAACGGCCTTATTCGACTAATGAAAGTGAGTACATGTTCCCCTAACTCCTCACCTTACATCTGCAAGACTCTCCTTCACCTTAACTTTTTTCTCACCAACACTATACAGTGGCTGAAGGAGCATTTGATTTCTAAGGCATGTATGTGTGCGCTCTCACAATGGAGGCTCCGCTGCATGTGAGATTCACAGCTGCATGTAATGGACCCACACTTGCATTAATTGCTGAGGCCTCAGTAAACTCCGAATTACCAACCCTTCTTTGCTTTGTAAGCCAAGGTGGCGCGCAACTGTGCCCAACAACACGCCACTGGTGGGGGCGAGTCCGAAAATGTCGAGCTGACTGGTCTGGAGGAGAGGATGCAGCGGCTAATGGGCACACATTTTGGATTCCCTGTGGCCGATGGTCGCTCCAATGGTGCTGAGGGCAGCATGGGTAAGTGAAGGCCTTTCTGCAATGCCATCTCTCCCTGACAGTACAGTTGGCTACCTGGCAATTGCTTATGCTTGTGTGCAAGCTGCTTGCTGCAAGGTGCTATGCATCCCTTGTCCCATTTATTATTGCAGATGACACCCCGAGAGTCAGCCAAAGCGAGACAGACATCCTTGATGCGACTGGCAGCAAGAGTCACGAGGACACACTTGACGCCCTGGATGATCTTGGCGGCATGTCCAACGAGGGAGATGGAGAGGGGGGGAGAGCTCTGCCAGCACCACCGCATCATTACTTCCTACAGTCACACGTGCCAGCTCAGATACTAGGAATACGCAGTCGGGTATCTTAGATTTAGGAGAGGGGTCTGCACTGGGTGAAGCACCGGGGCCTAGCCGGCTGCAGCATGGTGAAGGACAACGGAAAGCTTGGGTGCCATCTCTCCGGGGGACGAGTGTGCAGCCGAGTGCAGCTGAGGAGGAATCAGATGAACCCATCGATGTTGGGGCTGATGAACAAAGGATGGAGGCCATGCAATCCGAGCTCTTGGCAGCAATGCAAGGGGTGCCCGAGGGGTGCAAGGGGTGTCGCAAGTGATAAGGAGGATGGAGGAGTCCGTCTCCCGTATTGTCGACAGCTATGCACGCAACATGGAGACTATCATTGTGAGAGTGCAGAGGGTCTTGGACTCCCAGAGAGACCGTGAAGATCCAGCTGCGATAACACGTCTCTTCGTCAAGGTGACAGCTGCCATTGCAGCATAGACGTGAAGGAACGCACATCGCTGTGCTTCTTTGGACAGGATGTCCGTTGTCCTGGAAGCTGAGAATGCTCTCATGCACTCTGGGCAATAGGCCACTGAGCGTCTTACTGCTGTCGTCTCTGGTGTCTTCGAGAGTGTGTCTGCTCTCATTCAGTCTCAGCTCGATGCTACGAGAGATCTGACTGCTGCCATCGCGGCTGGGTCCACTACGGTCACGGTGGACCTTCCAGTGTTGTACACACCACCGACCTGTACTCCAGCACCTTGGTGGGGGAGGTGGGGTGCTGCCCCAGGGGAGTGGCGCTGGCTCGTCGGACCAGGATACTGATGTGGGCTCTCAGGCTCCCAGCAGCCCTGAGACGAGACCTGCTACTCCACCATTGCTGGCAACCATGTAATAGCCCCAGCCACTTCCGACTAAAGGCGCAGAGGAGGATGCGGCCCAGCCAGCCTATCCAGGGCCAGAGCTGGTCGAGGATGTCCAAGAAGGACATCTATAGCTTCCTCTACAGTCACACAGCAGCCTTCCCAAAACCATGAGGCAGCTACAGGGGAGACACTGCGGTGTAGTGTAAGGATAGGTCTGCATAAGAGGGGTAATAAGGAGTTGCTCAAGGGTAATAATTAATAATGTTAATGTTTTATGCACCCATTGTTTGGGGTGTAATAAATCTTTATTTAGTTTTGGAAATTTCTGAATAGGTCTCTCATTTAACTGTGCAGGAATGATGCGTGAGAGGGCTCATAGGTTGGACCATGGACATGGCCAGATGCCGACTCAACTGGACATTCAGTTATGTGAAACATGCAGCTATGAGACAGCTTTGTGTTTCCCTTGCAGTGTCACGATGGTGGCCGCCTCCTGCGTGGCTGGCCACCTGCATCCTGCTCCTACTCCTGTGACTCCTTGTCCTCCTCCTCCTCATGCACTTCCGGATACTCCTCCTTCTCCACAGGAGGCACTGCTGCCTCGTCCTCCAATGGCTGTGCCCTCATGATGGCCAGGTTGTGGAGCATACAGCATAGCACCACAAATATGGAGACATGCTCAGGCAAGTACTGCAGCACACCCCCTGAGCGGTCCAGGCAACGGAACCTCTGCTTCAGAATCCCAATTGTGTGCTCGATGTTGGCTCTAGTGGCCAAGAGACTGTCATTACAGGTGTGCTGCACAGCAGTTCGAGGGTTACGAAGAAGAGTCATGAGCCAAATGCTCAGTGTGTAGCCCTTGTCACTGAGGAACCAGCCGCAATCTTGATTCGGAGTAGTGAAGAGGCCTGACACACCGATCTGCCGCAGTATGAATGAATCATGGCATAATTTTGCGGTTGTGGTCGCAAACCAGTTGAACATTGAGGGCGTGGAATCCCTTGTGGTTTCGGAATTGCTCGGGAGTGTGCTGGGGTGCCCTGAGACCAACATGGATGCAATCAATGACCTCCTGGACCCTGGGGAAGCGCGCAAAGCGCAGGAATCCAGTCTGCTGCTCCAACTGCTTGTCCCTGCTCATAGGGAAGGAGATGTAATCGGCCCATCTCCGATAGCGAGCACCTGTGACCTCCCGTATAAATGTATGGGCTGCAAACTGAAAGATGTTGGAGATGTCTGCAGTGGCAGCTTGGAAGGACCCAGTGGCATAAAAGTTCAGGGTGATTGTAACCTTGGATGCAATGCTCAGAGCTGTCCTTACCCGTGTTTGCGGTTCCGTCACTGCGTCCTTGCGGAATCGTAGTCTGCATGGGCACTAATCATCATTTAGGTCCCTGTACGAGAATTAGTGACGGAAGACCCTTTTCTCAATGTGGCCTTCCGCCCCCATGTATGTGTAGCCGCCTTGCTCTCTGTACTGCCTCATTGGCTTCTCCCTGCTGGTCTGCTTGGTCCTCCACCTCTGCAGGCTGCTGCTGCCCAGCATCTGCCTCCGCTGCAGACTGCCTCCTGTTGGCCCAGTATCTGGTGCACGGGGTCCACATACCTCATTTTCCTCCTTTGGGGACACCTTTGCTAAGGGATTTCCTGTGGCAGCTCTCTGGCCTCACCTCTGTCGCCATCTCTTTGGCCCTCTCCATGCTGGGCCGCCATGATTGCTGCAGCCCCTGCCCGTTGCATCTGCAGCCGTTGGACCCAGCGCCGCCTTCCCCTGTGTGCCTCGGCAGCACGCACAATGTGCAGGAGGCGTTGGCCTGCCAGCACTGCCCCCATTTCCAAACCTTCCACAAGCCCAACCTCCTCGATGTCGGCTCCCTGTTCTGCAGGTGGAGACGCCTCCAGCAGTCTCAAAGAATCGCGCACTGTAGTACTATCCTTGCACTGGTTCTCAAAGACGGTGAAAAAGCCACCGACACAAATGCACCAAAAACTAAAACACCTTTAAGGAACGCTGGTGGTGTGCATCAGAATCTAAGCACCGACCAAAAAAACCTACTCTTGGCACCGTCGAGTGGTCACAAGATCTTTTGAGCAGAATGTGGCTTCCGGCCTGGGTCCATGGCAGTGCACACTCTGATGATGCACTTAGGAGTGATGGCCAGCAGTGCGGCGGAAATGGGGGTAGCAGTACGGTGATGGTCACCGTCGGGAAACCGCGGCAGGGCAATTGGGCGAGCGGCGGACATTCCACGAAAAGTCGGCGGTTACTCCTCTCCGCAGCATGGCCGCCGATTGCCAGTGATAACAGGCCTTAAGGGAAGGGGCAATTTTGGCCCCAAAGAGTCTGCAAAGGGATAAGATAGATTAAGTGGTGGACAACATTTTGGCAGATGGAGTATCATGTGGGAAAATGTGAGGTTATCCACTTTGGTAGGAATAATAGAAAAGCAAAATATTATTTAAATGGAGCGAGACTACAGAATGCTGCGATACAGAGCGATCTGGGTGTCGTTGTGCATGAAACACAAAAAGTTATCATGCATGTACAGCAAGTAATTAGGGAGGCAAATGGCCATTATTGCAAGAGAGATGGAGTATAAAAGCAGAGAAGTCCTGCTGCAACTGTACAGGTCCTTAGCGAGACCACACCTAGAGTATTGTGTACAGTTTTGGTCTCCTTATTTAAGGAGCGATATACTTGCATTGGAGGCAGTTCAGAGAAGGTTCATCAGGTTGATTCCTGGGATGAAGGGGGTTTCTAATGAGGAAAGGTTGAGCAGGTTTGGCCTCTACTCATTGGAGTTTAGAAGAATGAGAGGTGTTCTTACTGAAGCATATAAGATTCTGAGGGGGCTTGACTGGGTAGTTGCTGAGAGGGTAATCTAGAACCAGGGGGCATAGTTTCAGAATAAGGATCACCCATTTAAGACGGAGATGAGGAGGAATTTCTTCTCTCAGAGGGTCGTGAATCTTTGGAATTCTCTACCCCGGAGAGCTGTGAAAGCTGAGTCATTGAATATATTCAAAGCTGAGATAGACAGATTCGTGAACAATAGGGGAGTCAAAGGTTATGGGGAACTTGCAGGAAAGTGGAGTTGAGGCCAAGATCAGATCAACTATGATGGTATTGAATGGTGATTCAGGCTCGAGGGGCCGTATTGCCTACTCCTGCTCCTATTTCTTATGTTGTGGTCACTATTTCCAAATGGTTTGCTTACTTTTACATCAGTTATGTGTCGCACTTCAGGAGTAAGGTAAACAACACTTCTTTCCTTGTTGGACTAGAGACATATCTCTCCTCATTCTCACCTCCACCTCGCTGTATAAGAACATAAGAACATAAGAAATAGGAGCAGGAGTAGGCCATACGGCCCCTCAAGCGTGTTCCGCCATTTAATATGATCATGGCTGATCCAATCATGGACTCAGGTCCACTTCCCTGCTTCCCTGCCCGCTCTCCATAACACCTTATTCCCTTATCGTTTAAAAAAGTCGATTTCAGTCTTAAATTTATTCAATGTTCCGGCTCCCACAGCTCTCTGAGGCAGCAAATTTCACAGATCAACAACCCTCTGAGAGAAGTATTGTGTTCTTAACACAGATGAGACTGCACACAGGGAGGTTAAAGTAACAGTGACTTCAGTCTTTATGAAGACACTCCAGAGTGAGGAACAGGCCTTAGGGGCCGGCTTATATACAATGCTCCCAAGGGATGCTGGGATCCCTTGGGACTTCAGGGGATGCGCTCCCTGGTGGTGGAACATGGGAGTGCATGCTTTACAGATACACAACATCACTCCCCACCAAAGTCAAAGTGAAAACTATTTACAAGGTGAGGCGGTCGGGAGCCTTTCTTTCCCTGGTGGACCGCCTCAGTACAAATGTCTGTTCTGGTGTGTTGGCTGTGCCCTCACTGGGCTGACGTGTTGTTGGCCCTGCAGGGCTGCTGGGTGAGCCTGACCTTGCTGGGCTGTTGGGCGTGATGGGTTCAATTTCCTGGTCCGGTGTGGTGTCGTTGATCCTTTGGGTGTGTGTTGTGGGCTCGAAAAAGGTGGTGTCTGCTGTGGGTTGTTCAGGGCAGTCTGTGAACCGCAGCCTCGTTTGGTCCAGGTGCTTTCTGCAAATTTGTCCATTGTCTAGTTTAACTACAAACACCCTACTCCCTTCTTTAGCTATCACTGTGCCCGCGATCCACTTGGGACCATGTCCATAGTTGAGCACATACACAGGGTCATTCAGATCAATTTCCCATGACACAGTGGCGCGATCTTCGTTTACATTTTGTTGCTGCCGCCTGCTCTCTACCTGATCATGCAGGTTGGGGTGAACCAGCGAGAGTCTGGTTTTAAGTGTCCTTTTCATGAGTAGCTCAGCCGGGGGCACCCCTGTGAGCGAGTGGGGTCTCGTGCGGTAGCTGAGCAGTATTCGGGACAGGCGGGTTTGGAGTGAGCCTTCTGTGACTCGTTTAAGGCTCTGTTTGATTGTTTGTACTGCCTGCTCTGCCTGCCCATTGGAGGCTGGTTTAAGCGGGGCCGAGGTGACATGTTTGATCCCATTGCGGGTCATGAATTCTTTAAATTTGGCACTGGTGAAACATGGCCCGTTGTCACTGACCAGTATGTCAGTCAGGCGGTGTGTGGCAAACATGGCCCTCAGGCTTTCAATGGTGGTGATGGCGGTGCTTCCCGACATTATTTCACATTCAATCCATTTTGAAAAAGCATCCACCACCACCAGGAGCATTTTACCGAGAAACGGGCCCGCATAGTCGACATGGATCCTCGACCATGGTCTGGATAACCAGGACCACAAACTTAGTGATGCCTCTCTGGGCGCGTTGCTCAACTGAGCACACACGCTGCATTGCCCTACACAGCACTCGAAGTCAGAGTCGATACCGGGCCACCACACGTGGGATCTGGCTATCGCTTTCATCATTACTATACCCGGGTGTGTGCTGTAGAGATCTGAGATGAACGTCTCCCTGTCCTTTTTGGGTAGCACTACGCGGTTACCCCACAACAGGCAGTCTGCCTGAATGGACAGCTCATCCTTTCGTCGCTGAAACGGCTTGATTAGCTCTTGCATTTCAACGGGGATGCTGGCCCACCCCACATGCAGTACACAGTTTTTTACTATGGACAGCAGAGGATCTTAGTTGGTCCAAGTCCTAATCTGGCAGGCCATGACAGGTGATTTATCATTTTCAAATGATTCCATGACCATCAACAAGTCTGCGGGCTGCGCCACCATCAACAAGTCTGCAGGCTGTGCCACTTCCACCCACTTGCTGTACCTGCATACTTACCTTTTGTGTTTCATGCACCAGGACCCCCAGGTCCCGTTGTACTGCAACACTTTGCAATCTTCCTCCATTTAAATAATAACTTGCTCTTTGATTTTTTCTGCCAAAGTGCATGACCTCACACTTTCCAACATTGTATTCCATCTGCCAAATTTTTGCCCACTCACTTAGCCTGTCTTTTTCCTTTTGCAGATTTTTTGTGTCCTCCTCACACATCGCTTTTCCTCCCATCTTTGTATCATCAGCAAACTTGGCTACATTACACTCGGTCCCTTCTTCCAAGTCGTTAATATAGATTGTAAATAGTTGGGGTCCCAGCACTGATCCCTGCGGCACCCCACTAGTTACTGATTGCCAACCTGAGAATGAACCATTTATCCCAACTCTCTGTTTTCTGTTCGTTAGCCAATCCTCTATCCATGCGAATATATTAACCCCAACCTCGTGAACTTTTATCTTGTGCAGTAATCTTTTATGTGGCACCTTGTCAAATGCCTTCTGGAAATCCAAATACACCACATCCACTGATTCCCCTTTATCCAACCTGTTCGTTACATCCTCAAAGAATTCCAGTAAATTTGTCAAACATGACTTCCCCCTCATAAATCCATGCTGACTCTGCCTGACCGAATTTTGCTTTTCCAAATGTCCTGCTACTGCTTCTTTAATAATGGACTGCAACATCTTCCCAACCACAGATGTTAGGCTAACTGGTCTATAGTTTCCTGCTTTTTGTCTGTCTCCTTTTTTAAATAGTATGTTGCATACTGTCTATTCTTGGCCTTAGAGAAGTTGAGATAGATATTGGTTACATTAGTAAAGGAACATGTGTGAGAGCCAGACAAGCAAAAAAAGGGGGAGTAAGAAAAAGAGTCAGATAGAGTGCTACATACACCACACAAAGAAGTGGTTGTGACAAACATACCAGAGGAAGCTGAAAAGAATGGAAGACAAAGACTCAGGGGGTAAGTTTAACCTAATCTTTTATGTTTCTCTGGTCCCTGCAAGGAAACCATAGGGCTGCCCCTTCCTTGGGCTTCCCTCCCCTCACCATTGCCTCCAGAACCTCCCCCCTCCCCCGACAGATTTACCTTTGCTAGGGACCGTTTCCATGTGTCCTCAGTTGTGGCCTGCTGCGCTGCTCGTGTCATTGACACTGCGTTTCGGTGAGAGTGAGAGTGAGAGTGAGAGTGAAAGGCTGCATTAGAGGGAGCAGCATGCGGCGGCCCGGCACGGTCCCGGCCTGCAAGACCATCAGCAGGCCGGGGCCATCAGAGAGAGCAGTGTGCAGCGGCATATCACTGCAGGAGGGCGAAGGCTGCGAAGTCAGGTTGCTGATTTCAGTGCGGGCAGGCACAGCAGGAGGGGCGAAGGAGCGGCAAGAGTTTGTAGAAGGAAGTGACCGGGGCCCAGGAGAGGCGAGGGCCCAGGGGCACCACGAGACAGTTCACACTGCGATATGTGTGCGCGCTCCTTCCGTGCAGCAGAGCTGGTCTCTAGTCGTCTTGGGTAATCCTTGCCACTGGACCAAGACCGAACTCTGTCAAGCCTGTGTGGTGGCTGGTGTGCAACGGCCACCACACGTTAAAAAAATCCAAGCACAGGCATTTTCCACCCTCCAAGATGTAGTTCGGGATCTGGAACATTAGGTCTGTTATGTATCTGGACTTGTATATACTCTGTACAGCCACCAGAGGGCTCATTACCCGGAGTCACAAAGGATCTCATAATCCCTTGAGAGCACAGGTGTTTAAGCAAGCTTCACAGGTTGGAGAGCCACTCTGGAGATCTGCAATAAAAGACTAAGGTCACACATTACTTTGAGCTCACAATGTTTAGTCTGACTCTTTCTCCATATGCTACAACTGGCGACGAGACACAGATAGCGAACCCAAAGATGCAGAGAACAGTGGGCATCCTGGAGAAATTCTCGGAGGGAGATGATTGGGAAACTTTTGTGGAGCGACTCGACCAATATTTTGTGGCCAACAAGCTAGATGGGGAAGAGAGCGCTGCCAAACGTAGAGCGATCCTCCTCACAGTCTGTGTGGCACCAACGTATGGCCTCATGAAGAATCTGTTCACTCCAGCGAAACCCAGGGAGAAATCGTACAACGATTTGTGCACATTGGTCTGAGAGCATTTGAACCCGAAGCAAAGCGTTCTGATGGCGAGATACCGGTTTTATACCAACAAAAGAGCTGAAGGCCAGGAAGTGGCGAGTTATGTCGCCGAGCTAAGACGCCTTGCACGACATTGCGAATTTGAAGGACATTTGGAGCACATGCTCAGAGACTTTTTCATACTTGACATTGGCCACGAAACCATACTTCACAAACTTTTGACTGTAGAGACCCCAACCTTGAGTAAGGCCATAGCGATAGCCCAGGCGTTCATTGCCACCAGTGACAATATGAAGGAAATCTCTCAGCACACAAGTGCTGCAACAAGTACTGTGAACAAAGTGATGTTGTTTTTGAATCGTAACGGACAGGGCAGTTCACATATATCTGCAGATGTCTCAGAGTCCACCATCAAGGGTGATGAATGCAAGGCCATTAACACCTTGTTGGTGCTGCGGAGGTAATCATCGTTTCCATTCATGCCGATTCAAAGAATACATTTGCAAGGGCTGTGCAACAATGGGACACCTCCAACAAGTGTGCAAGCGAGCTGCTAGGTCTGCTAAACCTGCAAACCACCACGTTGCAGAGGAGGACAGATCCACAGAGGATCACGACGAAACAGAACCTCTGATAGAGGAGGCAGAGGTACATGGGGTGCACACATTCACCATGAATTGTCCCCCGATAATGCTGAAGGTTGAACAACATGGACTCCCGGTGTCAATGGAGCTGGACGCGGGCGCGAGCCAGTCCATCATGGGCAAAAAGATTTTCGAAAGGTTGTGGTGCAACAAGGCCTCAAGGCCAGTCTTAACTCCAATTCGCACAAAACGAAGAACTTACACGAAAGAACTGATTCCTGTAATCGGCAGTGCTATTGTACGATGGAGCAGTGCACAAGCTACCACTCTGGGTGGTACCGGGCGATGGTCCCACACTGCTCGGCAGGAGCTGGCTGGGAAAGGTACGCTGGAACTGGGATGACATCCGAACGCTATCGCCCGCTGATGACACTTCGTGTGCACAGGTCTTAAACAAATTTCCTTCGCTGTTCGAACCAGGCATCAGGAAATTCCAAGGAGCAAAAGTGCAGATCCACCTAATTCCGGGGGCGCGGCCCATCCAGCACAAGGCGAGAGCAGTACCGTACATGATGAGAGAAAGGGTAGAAATCGAGCTCGACCGGCTACAAAGAGAGGGCATCATCTCAACGATCGAGTTCAACGAGTGGGCCAGTCCTATTGTCCAAATCCTCAAGGGAGACGGCACCGTCAGAATCTGTGGCGATTACAAAGTAACTATCAATCGTTTCTCCCTGCAGGACCAATACCCACTTCCAAAAGCTGACGACCTCTTTGCAACGCTGGCAGGAGGAAAGACGTTCACAAAGCTGGATCTGACTTCAGCCTACATGACGCAGGAACTGGAGGAATCATCGAAGGCCCTCATCAGCATCAACACGTACAAAGGTCTTTTTGTTTATAACAGTTGCCCGTTTGAAATCCGATCAGCGGCGGCGATATTCCAGAGAAACATGGAAAGTTTACTGAAGTCGGTACCGCACACCGTGGTCTTCCAGGACGACATCTTGGTCACAGGTCGGAACACAGTCGAGCATCTGCAGAACCTGGAGGAGGTTCTTTGTTGGCTCAACCACGTGGGGCTCAGGTTAAAACGCTCTAAGTGCGTTTTCCTGGCGCATGAAGTGGAGTTCTTGGGCAGGAGGATTGCGGCGAACGGCATCAGGCCCACCAACGCGAAGACGGAGGCAATCAAGAACGCCCCGAGGCCACAGAATGTGACGGAGCTGCGGTCATTCCTGGGACTCTTGAGCTACTTTGGTAACTTCTTACCCGGTCTCAGCACACTGTTAGAACCACTACTTGTCTTACTACGAAAAGGGGGGCAAATGGGTTTGGGGCAAAAGCCAAGAAAATGCCTTTGTAAAAACGAGAAAATTGTTATGCTCAAACAAATTGCTTGTGTTGTATGGTACTAGCATGTGATGCGTCGTCATATGGCGTTGGGTGTGTATTGCAACAAGCTAATGATTTCTGGAAACTGCAACCGGTTGCTTATGCATCCAGGAGTCTGTCTAAGGCTGAGAGAGCCTACAGCATGATTGAAAAAGAAGCATTAGCGTGTGTCTGTGGGGTAAAGAAAATGCATCAATACGTGTTTGGGCTAAAATTCGAATTGGAAACTGACCATAAGCCACTTATATCCCTGTTTTCCGAGAGCAAAGGGATGAATACCAACATATCGGCCTGCATCCAGAGATGGGCGCTCACGTTGTCCGCATACAACTATGCCATCCGCCACAGGCCAGGCACAGAAAACTGCACCGATGCTCTCAGTAGGCTGCCATTGCCGACCACAGGGGTGGAAATGGTGCAGCCCGCAGATCTAGCCATGGTTATGGAAGCATTTGAGAGTAAAAAAATCACCCGTCACTGCCCGGCAGATCAACACCTGGACAAGCCAGGACCCCTTATTATCTCTAGTCAAAACCTGTGTGCTTTACGGGAACTGTACAGTGTCTCAATGGAAATGCAGGAAGAGATAAAGCCGTTCCAACGGCGCAAAGATGAAATGTCTATACAGGCAGACTGCCTTCTGTGGGGCAATCGAATAGTGGTCCACAAGAAGGGCAGAGACATCTTCATCAATGACCTCCACAGTACCCACCCAGGCATCGTACTGGTGAAAGCGATAGCCAGATCCCATGTGTGGTGGCCCGGCATCGATGCGGACTTACAGTCCTGCGTTCACAGATGTAATACATGCTCGCAGTTAAGCAATGTACCCAGGGAGGTGCCGCTAAGTTTATGGTCTTGGCCCTCCAAACCGTGGTCTAGGGTACACGTTGACTATGCAGGCCTGTTCTTGGGTAAAATGTTCCTTGTGGTTGTAGACACGTACTCCAAGTGGATTGAATGTGTCGGCCAGCACGTCCGCTGCCACCACTGAAAGCCTGCGGGCCATGTTTGCCACACATGGCTTACCCGATGTCCTGGTGAGCGACAACGGGCCATGTTTTGCCAGTGCTGAGTTCAAAGAATTTATGACCCGTAACGGGATCAAACATGTCACATCTGCACCGTTTAAACCAGCGTCGAATGGTCAGGCAGAGAGAGCAGTGCAAACCATCAAGGAAGGCTTGAAGAGGGTAACTGAAGGCTCACTGCAGACTCGCCTATCCCGAGTCCTGCTTTGCTACCGCACGAGACCCTACTCACTCACTGGGATCCCACCTGCTGAACTGCTCATGAAAAGAGCACTTAAGACAAGGCTCTCGTTAGTTCACCCTGATCTACCTGAACAGGTAGAGAGCAGGCGGTTTCAACAAAGTGCATACCATGATAGCGCAAATGTGTCACGCGAGATTGAAGTCAATGATCCTGTATTTGTATTAAATTATGGGCAAGGTCCCAAGTGGCTTCCCGGCACTGTCGTGGCTAAAGAGGGGAGCAGGGTGTTTCGGATCAAAATTTCAAATGGACTCATTCACCGGAAACACTTGGACCAAATCAAACTCAGATTCACGGATTATCCTGAACAACCCACCTTGGACCCTATCTTTTTTGATCCCCCAACACACACACACCAGTGGCAACGAGCACCACGGTTGACCACGAAGCAGAACCCATCATCCACAGCAGCCCTGCAGGGCCCAACACTCCAGGCAGCCCAGCAAGGCCAGATGCACAGCAGCCCAGCGAGGGCCCAACAAATTACTCAACAACACCAGCTTTCACACCGAGACGATCAACCAGGGCAAGAAGGGCCCCAGGTCGACTCACATTGTAAATAGTTACACTATTGACTTTAGGGGGGAATGTTGTTAGATATCTGGACTTGTATATACTCTGTACAGTCACCAGAGGGCTCATTCCCTGGAGTCCTAAGGGATCTCATAATCCCTTGGGAGCACAGGTATTTAAGAGTGCTTCACAGGTTGGAGAGGCACTCTGGCAACCTACAATAAAAGACTAAGGTCACACATTACTTTGAGCTCACAGTGTTCAGTCTGACTCTTTCCCCATACACTACAAGGTCCTTCATTGAAACACCTGTGAACTCATCCCTTTTTGGCATGGAAGCAAGTCATCCTCGCTTCGAGGGACTGCCTCTGATGATGGGTGAGAGTCAGGCTAACTTATTGAAACAAATCCCATGTGTTAAAATGGCCCCTCGCCCCAATTAAAATCAGGGCTAAAGAGTGGGATATAAGTAGAACTGTGAGTGGGAGATGAATTATATTGTAATACATTTCACTGGAAAGTACTGAGAGGACTTTGCTTGCCAAACACAACACATTCTATCCATTGTCCATTATCATTATCGTACTGCAGAGAGTGCGTCATCCACAATAGGTTTGTTCCAAAACTTTCCACAAATTAACCTTTACTTCCTTTCTGATGTAACAAAAATCTGCTCTGGTGTCATAATAACTCCCTTGTGACATCATGGGGCTGAAATTCAGGTGTGCTAGAAAGCTGGCACACCTTTGAGTTTTTACCTGGTTTTACTGCTGGGTTCCATGAGTCAGCCTTAGGATCAATTTTCAGAACTTTGACATTTTTTCAAAGTCCTACAGGAAGTCGATCATAGTCGGGCGGGAGATCGACAGGAAGGCAGAGTGAGGGGCTGAATTTTGGTCGGGACCAGGACTCCGCCGCTGTCAATCACACGTCGCAGCGCGTGTGCGTCACCATGCTCTCTTCCCTCCGTTAAAGGGGAGAGAATCAGTAATTTTTTATCTTCGGTCGCTGAGCCACCAGGGAGGGTTTCGGCCGGGCGCACCAGCGGGCACTATCTTACCAGCCGATCGGGAAGTCAGCCGGCAAAAATAAATACATGCCGGCGCGGCAGTGGGCCCTCCTCTTGAAGGGCCGCCGCACTGCCGGGCCACACACACTCTGGATATGGTGCACCGACAAAAAAAAGCTGTTGGGGGCACCGCACAGCGGGGCATCGATTTTTTTTAGGTGAATTTCGCTCGGTTTATTTTTCAGGTGAGGGAGGTGCACATTCTGATGACACGCTTGCAATGGTCATCAGCATCAGGGTGGAATCGGGTCCAGGCCGAAAAATCCCCGACCTGAATTTGGGTCGGGGCAACCAATTGATCACAAAGCGGCAGCCACAGGATTCCGCCGCATGGCCGCCGCAAACGGGCAGTAACGGGTCTTTCTGAGACCCTGAATTTCGGACCCCATGAAACATCTTAAAATGCCTTCAACTCTTATCTATTAACAACAAAGTAAAAAGTGAGGCAATATTTTGCTTTAAAAATTATTTATGTATAAACGCATTCTTATTTTATTTGGGAGCAAGGAAATCATTCTTTGCAATGAGAAACAAATAACATTTGACCATGCCCGGTATCTCAGAAATCTAACTTTTGTGAAGGACTCCTTTTGTTATCCCATATTGGCAAATGATTTGAATTGCAACCTAGGAAAATTCATTTGAGGTCAGATCTTTTCTTACAATTTATTTAAAATTGATTTTGAGTCACAAAAACCTATTTTGTTTTGGATTTTAGCAGAAATCTATGACCTACAATATTTTGACATGAGTATTGAGACAATCTGTGGCACTGTGGTATCTAAATTAGCAACAAACAGCAAACTCCAATATGACCGCTGGGGTCACAAACTTTGGTCAATGTATTCTGCATCTCAGATCTGTGCCTTAAGTCCAGCCATCCTTAAAAAGCTTGCAGTTCTGCCATGGCCATCTCAACCCAAGCCCCACATCACACCATCACATCACAACTGAGGACATTATGTCACATGACTTCACAATGGAATCCATAGTAACCCAAAGGCAAGAGCATTTGATATCAGAGAGTGAAAGCTGCAGTTGAATTGCACCCATGCATGTACTCTTGTGGGGAGAGATGAGGAAACAAGGAGTTCTTCAAATTCAACAAAATCAGTAATCACTTGGGCACAGTGAGAAAATTCTGAGCAGTGGTGCAGCAGGGAGGGATTCAAATTCGTGGGGCATTGGAACAGGTTCTGGGGGAGGTGGGACCAGTACAAACCGGACGGTCTGCACTTGGGTAGGAACGGAACCAATGTCCTAGGTGGAGTGTTTGCTAGTGCTGTTGGTGAGGAGTTAAACTAATATGGCAGGGGGATGGGAACCAAGACAGGGAGACAGAGGGAAACAAAAAGGAGACAGGAACAAAAGACAGAAAAGAGATGAGTAAAAGTGGAGGGCAGAGAAACCAAAGGCAAGAAACAAAAAGGGCCACTGAATATAAAAGGGCTGCAGGAGGGATAAAAACTAAAAATCATGGTTTAAAAACTAGGATGAAAACACTCTACCTAAATGCACGCAGCATTAGAAATAAAGTAAATGAGTTGACGGCACAAATCATTACAAATGGGTATGATTTGGTGGCCATTACAGAAATATGGTTGCAAGGTGGCCAAGACTGGGAATTAAACATACAGGGGTATCTGACGATTCAGAAAGATAGGCAAGAAGGGAAAGGAGGTGGGGTAGCTCTGTTAATAAAGGATGATATCAGGGCAGTTGTGAGGGATGATATTGGCTCCAATGAACAAAATGTTGAATCATTGTGGGTGGAGATTAGAGATATTAAGGGGAAAATGTCACTGGTCGGCGTAGTTTATAGGCCCCCAAATAATAACTTCATGGTGGGGCGGGCAATAATCAAGGGAATAATGGAGGCATGTGAAAAAGGAACGGCAGTAGTTATGGGGGATTTTAACCTACATATCGATTGGTCAAATCAAATCGCAGGGGGTAGCCTGAAGGAGGAATTCATAGAATGCATACGGGATTGTTTCTTAGAACAGTATGTAACAGAGCCTACAAGGGAGCAAGCCATTTTGGATCTGGTCCTGTGTAACGAGACAGGAAAAATAAACGATCTCCTCGTAAAAGATCCTCTCGGAATGAGTGATCACAATATGGTTGAATTTGTAATACAGATTGAGGATGAGGAAGTTGTGTCATAAACGAGCGTACTATGCTTAAACAAAGGGGACTACAGTGAGATGAAGGCAGAGTTGGCTAAAGTAGACCGGAAACAAGGACTAAACGGTGGCACAATTGAGGAACAGTGGAGGACTTTTAAGGAGCTCTTTCATAATGCGCAACAAAAATATATTCCAGTGAAAAAGAAGGGCGGCAAGAGAAGAGATAACCAGCTGTGGATAACCAAGGAAATAAAGGAAAGTATCAAATCAAAGACCAATGCGTATAAGGTGGCCAAGGTTAGTGGGAAACTAGAGGATTGGGAAAATTTTAAGCAACAGCAAAGAATGACTAAAAAAGCAATAAAGAAAGGGAAGATAGATTACGAAGGTAAACTTGCGCAAAACATAAAAACAGATCGTAAAAGCTTTTACAGATATATAAAACGGAAAAGAGTGACTAAAGTAAATGTTGGTCCCTTAGAAGATGAAAAGGGGGATTTAATAATGGGAAATGTGGAAATGGCTGAGACCTTAAACAATTATTTTGCTTCCGTCTTCACAGTGGAAGACACAAAAACCATGACAAAAATTGCTGGTCATAGGAATGTGGGAAGGGAGGACCTTGAGATGATCACTATCACTAGGGAGGTAGTGCTGGACAGACTAATGGGACTGAAGGTAGACAAGTCCCCTGGTCCTGATGAAATGCATCCCAGGGTATTAAAAGAGATGGCGGAAGTTATAGCAGATGCATTTGTTATAATCTACCAAAATTCTCTGGACTCTGGGGAGGTACCAGCGGATTGGAGAGCAGCTAATGTAACGCCTCTGTTTAAAAAAGGGGGCAGGCAAAAGGCAGGTAACTATAGGCCGGTTAGTTTAACATCTGTAGTGGGGAAAATGCTTGAAACTATCATTAAGGAAGAAATAGCGGGACATCTGGATAGGAATAGTGCAATCAAGCAGATGCAGCATGGATTCATGAAAGGGAAATCATGTTTAACTAACTTACTGGAATTCTTTGAGGATATAACGAGCATGGTGGATAGAGGTGTACCGATGGATGTGGTGTATTTAGATTTCCAAAAGGCATTCGATAAGGTGCCACACAAAAGGTTACTACAGAAGATAAAGGTACGCGGAGTCAGAGGAAATGTATTTGCATGGATAGAGAATTGGCTAGCGAACAGAAAGCAGAGAGTCGGGATAAATGGGTCCTTTTCCAGTTGGAAATCAGTGGTTAGTGGTGTGCCACAGGGATCAGTACTGGGACCACAACTGTTTACAATATACATAGATGACCTAGAAGAGGGGACAGAGTGTAGTGCAACAAAATTTGCAGATGACACTAAGATTAGTGGGAAAGCGGGTTGTGTAGAGGACTCAGAGAGGCTGCAAGGAGATTTGGATAGGTTAAGCGAATGGGCTAAGGTTTGGCAGATGGAATACAATGTCGGAAAGTGTGAAGTCATCCACCTTGGGAAAAAAAACAGTAAAAGGGAATATTATTTGAATGGGGAGAAATTACAACATGCTGTGGTGCAGAGGGACCTGGGGGTCCTTGTGCATGAATCCCAAAAGGTTAGTTTGCAGGTGCAGCAGGTAATCAGGAAGGCAAATGGAATGTTGGCCTTCATTGCGAAAGGGATGGAGTACAAAAGCAGGGAGGTGTTGCTGCAACTGTATTAGATATTGGTAAGGCCGCACCTGGAGTACTGCGTGCAGTTTTGGTCACCTTACTTAAGGAAGGATATACTAGCTTTGGAAGGGGTACAGAGACGATTCACTCGGCTGATTCGAGAAATGGGGGGGTTACCTTATGATGATAGATTGAGTAGACTGGGTCTTTACTCCTTGGAGTTCAGAAGGATGAGGGGTGATCTTATAGAAACATTTAAAATCATGAAAGGGATAGACAAGATAGAGGCAGAGAGGTTGTTTCCATTGGTGGGGGAGACTAGAACTTGGGGGCACAGCCTCAAAATACGGAGGAGCCAATTTAAAACCGAGTTGAGAAAGAATTTCTTCTCCCAGAGGATTGTGAATCTGTGGAATTCTCTGCCCAAGGAAGCAGTTGAGGCTAGCTCATTGAATGTTTTCAAGTCAAAGATAGATAGATTTTTAAGCAATAAGGGAATTAAGGGTTACGGGGAGAGGGCGGGTAAGTGGCGCTGAGTCCACGACCAGATCAGCCATGATCTTATTGAATGGCGGAGCAGGCTCGAGGGGCTAGATGGCCTACTCCTGTTCCTAATTCTTATGTTCTAAAGAAACTGTAATAATGAGGAAATAACCATCAGAAAATAAAAGGAGAGAGTCATTCGGGAGAGAAAATTAATTTTCGATTGAGCAGATGAAAATCATAAATTGAGATCTAACCTCTATTTTGAAGTGTTAAATGGAAAGAGTTTTCAATAGAATTTACAACAAAAATATTGGAAAGCAAGTTGGAATATATTAAACTGTTTAAGGATTCAGTTCTGTGAATAGCCATCTCATAACTAGAAGCAGATTAATAGGGGCCGAAATTGACCGTACACGAAGGGACGGCTACCACGTAGTTTTGGCGGGCGACCGATAAAATCGATCGGTTGCCGCGGTCGGATGATTTTCCCTCCCTCGCCATATTCAGCTCGGGGGGGGATTTGAGAGGTGTGCACTTCCTCCGGAAACGACAGAGTAAGCCAGAGTAAAGGAGATGTTTCTTGCGGTGAGGGAAGAAGCCGCTGGGCCAGTGGAAAATGGACACCACCTGGATTTTCAGCTATAAAAAGGTAGGAGTTCTTCAGGCAGTGCCCCTGCCAGGTATTCGAGTCGGTGCTCGAATGTTACACCGCTGGTGTGTTGCTGGGATCGGGGCCCTTTAGCAGGAAAATATTTTAATTAAGTTTTGATTTCAATTTAAAGTGTAATAAGTTGTAGTGATTGTTTTTGCTTCATTAAACCTGCTGACTGTTTAGTGGAGGCATGTAGGCCTCATTGTGGGCAGCAGAGACCTGCTTGGCAGGGTTCACCCTGAAGATGCACTTAGTGTTGGGAGGGTGACACCTCGTACACCTGGTCAGACACAGGGCGGCACACAGGAGAAGGCATCGCCGTCAGCACCGTGCAGAGAGGCAGCGCACAAAGGAGGCAGCAGCCTTGGCTGCACAACCGAGAGAAGGGCGTGCAGACGTGCGCAGACCTGCAGCTCGAGAGGGTAGCCAGGAGTGAAATGGCATCAGGAGGAGGGTGAGGGATGCTGACCGCAAATACTGGGAGAGGAGCCTTTCCAGCAAGAGCCTCCGCAGGAGCCTGAGAATGAGGAAGACCAGGGAGATGGCCAGCAGGCAGCTGCAAGGGGAGGTGGCCAACGCAGACATGGGGGAAGGAGGTCATACCCTCAAAGGGTCTACAGTTCTCCTTCCTCCAGTTCAGTGATGATCATTATCATAGGCAGTCCCTTGGAATCAAGGAAGACTTGCTTCCACTCTTAAAATTAGTCCTTAGGTGGTTGAACAGCCCAATACGAGAACCACAGTCCCTGTCACAGGTGGGACAGAAAGATGTTGAGGGAAAGGATATGTGGGACAGGTTTTCCGCACGCTCTTTCCGTTGCCTGCGCTTGATTTCTGCATGCTCTCGGCGATGAGAGTCAAGGTGCTCAGCGCCCTCCCGGATGCACTTCCTCCACTTAGGGAAGTCTTTGGCCAGGGACTCCCAGGTGTCAGTGGGGATGTCGCACTTTATCAGGGAGGTTTTGAGGGTGTCCCTGTAACGTTTCCTCTGCCCACCTTTGGCTCGTTTGCCGTGAAGGAGTTCTGAGTGGAGCGCTTGCTTTGGGAGTCTCGTGTCTGGCATGCGAACAATGTGGCCTGCCCAGCCTGCGAAGACTACAATTTCGGACAGAAGTACTGAGGGAGCTCTTCACTGTCCTGCGAGAAGATCTGCAGCCTCAAACACGCCTCAGGACCTCCCTCACCGTGGAGACCAAGGTCACCATTGCCTTGAATTTTTACGCGACGGTATCTTTCCAGTCTACCACTGCAGACATTGGCAAAGTCTCCCAATTCTCGGCACATCGGTGCATCTGGCAGGTCACAGATGCAGGAGAAGAGTCCAGTACATCTCTTTCCCGATGACAAGGAACAAACAGGTGGCATGGCAGGCTGGATTTGCCTGAATGGCAGGCTACCCGAGAGAGCAGGGTACCATTGACTGCACACACTTTGGGCTGAGGGTGCCACATCATCACCCCAAGATCTTTGTCAACCGCAAAAGCTTCCACTCTCTGAACGTGCAGCTCGTGTGTGACCACCAGCGTCGGATCCTGGCAGTTGATATGAGGTACCCAGGCAGCAGCCATGATTCATTCAATCTGCACCAGACCAGTGTGCCCGGCGTCCTCACCGGCCCGATTGAGGATTGCGGTTGGCTGCTTGGGGACAAGGGATATTCACTGTCCACTTGGCTGATCACTCTACTGCGGAACCCCAGGACTGTGCCAGAGTATGCATACAATGCCGCTCATTGTGCCACCGGGTGCATCATCGAGCAGTGCATAGGCATCTTCAAGCAGAGGTTCCGGTATCTGGACCGCTCTGGTGGCACTTTGTAGTACTCTCCTCAACAGGTCTCCATAATCGTTGTGGTCTGCTGCATGCTGCACAACCTGGCCATCATAAGGGGACAGCCGCTGGAGGTTGAGCCAGTAGTACCACCTGAGGAGGAGGAGGAGGCGCAGGAGGAGGAGGAAGAGGAGGAGGAGGATCCCTGTCGCCCCAGAGCTAGGAGGCGTTGTCCCCATCGCCACACTGGAAGGGAGGTGCAGCTGCATCTCATAGCTACTCGCTTCAGATAATCCCATCCACACGTGACCCTTCAGCTGCCACTTTCAATGGCCATCGCAATGAGTGCCTTAATGCAGAATTGCCCACTCCCAGATGAAACACCTGGCCAGATATATGTGCCAAAAATAAAGAGTTATTCAATTATCCAAATCACTGCAAAAACAGACCATAATGAACAATATAATAATACTGTTATCATGTTTTGCCCCTGTGCATCTCACTATAACACCTGTTACGTGTGAATACCTTAATACCACGCCTAACTGTCATCCCTGTGGTTGCATCATGGGTCCGGGAAGGCTGCTGTGATTGTTGTCTGGGACCTAAAGCTGTCCTTCTAGGACACCCTGAAACACCTTTGGGCCTGGAAGGGCCGGGTGCAGACTTGCCAGTACCGTCCTGAGAGAGTGCGTCCTCACATATATGGAGGTGTCTGACACCTCCCCTGCAATTTCCCTCCATGCATTATGGACTGCCTGTCTGCCAGGTCTCCCCACGTCAAGCAACAGTATTCTTTTACTGTCCTCCACACCATGCATCAGAGTCTCCAGCTCCATATCAGTGAACCTGTTGGCTCTCCTTGCACCTCTTACACCAGCCATCCTTCTAAACTCCTTCTCCCTCAGGGCCTTGCTGCAAAACCTGGCCTTTAAAAGGCCCAGGAGCAGCTGGCACATTAGAAACCCTTACCTGCATGCTAAATTTCTCAGTGGTGATAACGCTCAAATTAAGATAGCCACATTGTTGAAAATTCCACTTTGGAAGGGTTCAATAGCGTTGGAACCCATTTGTTCACTTTTGGAGCTGAATATGGGGTGGCCCAGCCATGAAAAAATCTCGGCGCTAATGGCCACAAAAAGGTGGGGGGAGCACCAGCTTTCCGGCGGTACTCAATTTCGGGCCCATTGTCTCTATGGGCTCAATTTTCCCCAGTGATTTGTGCTGTTATTTTGGAGCAGGCTACTTTTTTTGGCCTAAGTTAAAAATCCAGTTTCCCCAATCAATTTACACCTGCGTAACTCAGTAACGATTTTTTTAGGTTCGTTTTTTTTGCCATCCGTGCCAATTCTGGCCATTTAGGCAAGCTTGGCCAGCTGAGAGTTACTCCAGTTCTGCTTAGGCCAGCATATGTGGCCTCTGCAGAAAAACCTTCTGGAGAGTTAAAGAAATCGGCGCAGGTAAGGAAATCAGCGCAGGTAAGTGCAGCAGATGCCTGGACAGCAGCAGCAGGAAAGATAAGAGGGGGAGAGAGAGAGAGATGGGGGGAGGAAGGGGGAGAAGCCTTTCGATTGTAGGTAGGTGTGAGGACTGGGTGGGAGGAGGCCATTCGGCCTGGGATAGGGGCGGGGATCGGACTGGTAAGCCCTTCGGCCTGGGTTAGGAGCAGGGAGCGGGACAGGTAAAGCACTTGGGTCCAGGATCGGGCAGGGGAGCAGACCGGTAAAGCACTCCGGACCAGGGTCGGGCGGGGAAGCGAATCGGCAAGCCCTTCGTCCTGGGTTAGGGATGGGGGACCAGGACCAGTAAAGCATTCGGGACTGCGGGGGGGGGGGGGGGGGAGGGTGGAGGAGGGGGGACACTGACAACCCCTTCTGCCAGGGCTAGGAGTGGGGGACCAGCAAGGCACTTGGGGCTGTGGGGGGGGGGGGGGGTGGGGGAGCTGGAGCTGGACCGGCACTGACAAGGAGCTCGGGGTGGGCTAGGGATTCAACATTCGGCTACAAAACAAGCCATGGGGCAGGGCGGGGGGGCGGTGCGGGTGGGGGGGTGGAGAGAGGAGAGGAGGGAGAGGAGGGAGAGATAGCTGATCAGAAGTGAGAGAGAGGTCACTTCCGTAATTTTTTTTTATGTTGTGGTTTGTTAATGGAACATGACTCAGTTTTAATGTAAAATATATTTTATTCAAAAGTTTACAATGTATTTAACTTAACTTTGATAAAATTATACTTGTATCAAACTACTTTAATATCACTCTTTAAGATCACTTATAAACTTGTAAATTTACATAACTTACAAAAAACTTTTAATTTAAGAACCGTTAGGAGCTGTACTGAGCATACGCGCCCATTGGAACGACATCAAAAACGTAACTTTTTTTCCTGCACATGCGGCTTCGTTTTTTGGCGCAGACAGCAGGCTCCACCTCCCGAGGCGGCTGGACATGCCATGCAGCTCCAAATTCGATTTATAGATCGGGGAAACATTGGAAAAATATTTATGGCGCATTTCTGGCCGAGAAAACTCGCCGTAACTCTGGCAATACACCAGAAAACGGGCTTGGGGAAAATTGAGCCCTATAATAGTGAAATAGCAGAATCCAGATGTTGGATCTCAGGGTACAGGAATGTATGTAAAATGCAGTGTCACAAAGTGGGGTGTTATCCAAAAAACTGCTATTAATGGCCTGCTATACCTATCTCTGGCATCACTTCATGCTGACAAGTACACAGTGCGTCATAATATTACAGAGCAGGAAGGTCGGTATCAAGGATAAACTCAACCAAATCAGCCAACCAATGGTTTGAAAGCGTAGGCATTTGGCTTCACTACAGATGGCAAGAATAAGAGTGTCACTACCCAGTTGGCATGACCTTCATGCTATTGATAAAGTTGTGCAGTTCATAACGGAGGATTTGAAGCAAGGACACAATCCATATGTATACACGGTGATGGCATTTTCAAAATGCATTGTCAGTGCATAAAAACATACGAAATAGGAGCACGAGTAGGCCATTTGACCCCTTGAGCCTGCTCCGCCATTTAATAAGATCATGGCTGATCTGATCATGGACTCAGCTCCACTTCCCCGCCCGCTCCCCATAACCCTTTATTCCCTTATCGCCCAAAAATCTAGCTATCTCCGCCTTAAATATATTCAATGACCCAGCCTCCACAGCTCTCTGGGGCAGAGAATTCCACAGATTTACAACCCTCTGAGAAAATAAATGCCTCCTTATCTCAGTTTTAAATGGGCGGCCCCTTATTCTGAGGCTATGCCCCCTAGTTTTAGTATTCCCTATGAATGGAAATATCTCTCTGCATCCACCTTGTCGAGCCCCCTCATTATCTTATATGTTTTGATAAGATCACGTCTCATTCTTCTGAACTCCAATGAGTATAGTCCCAACCTACTCAACCTATCTTCATCTGTTAACCCCCTCATCTCCGGAATCAACCTAGTGAACCTTCTCTGAACAGCCTCCAATGCAAGTAGATCCTTCCTTAAATAAGGAGACCAAAACTGTACACAATACTCTAGGTGTGGTCTTGTGCCCAGGTCTTAAACAAATTTCCTTCGCTATTCGAACCAGTCATAGGGAAATTCCAAGGAGCAAAAATACAGATCCGCCTAATTCTGGGGGCGCGACCCATCCATCACAAGGCGAGAGCAGTACTGTACATGATGAGAGAAAGGGTAGAGATCGAGCCAGACTGGCTGCAACGAGAGGGCAGCATTTCACCGATCGAGTTCAGCGAGTGGGCCGGTCCTATTGTCCCAGTCCTCAAGGGAGATGGCACCGTCAGAATCTGTTTCGATTACAAAGTAACTATCAATCGTTTCTCCCTGCAGGACCAATACCCACTACCAAAAGCCGACGATCTCTTTGCAACGCTGGTGGGAGGAAAGACGTTCACAAAGCTGGATCTGACTTCAGCCTACATGGCGCAGGAACTGGAGGAATCATCGAAGGCCCTCACCTGCATCAACACGCACAAAGGTCTTTTTGTTTACAACAGATGCCCTTTTAGAATCCGATCAGTGGCGGCGATATTCCAGAGAAACAGGGAAAGTTTACTGAAGTCGATCCCGCACACCGTGGCCTTCCAGGACGACATCTTGGTCACAGGTCGGAACACAGTCGAGCATCTGCAGAATCTGGAGGAGTTTCTTAATCGACTCAATCGCGTGGGGCTGAGGTTAACACGCTCGAAGTGCGTTTTTCTGGCACCTGAAGTGGAGTTCCTGGGAAGGAGGATTGCGGCGGACGGCATCAGGCCCACCAACACGAAGATGGAGGCAATCGAGAACTCACCGAGGCCACAGAACGCGACGGAGCTGCGGTCGTTTCTGGAACTCTTGAACTATTTTGGTAACTTCTTACCGGGTCTCAGCACACTGCTAGAACGACTACATGTCTTACTATGGAAAGAGGGCGAATAGGTTTGGGGCAAAAGCCAAGAAAATGCCTTTGTAAAAGCGAGAAAATAGTTATGCTCAAACAAATTGCTTGTGTTGTATGATCCATATAAGCGTTTGGTACTAGCATGTGATGTGTTGTCATATGGCATCGGGTGTGTATTGCAACAAGCTAATGATTTCGGGAAACTGCAACCAGTTGCTTATGCATCCAGGAGTCTGTCTAAGGTCAAGAGTGCCTACAGCATGATTGAAAAAGAAGCGTTTGCGTATGTCTATGGGGTAAAGAAAATGGATCAATACCTGTTTGGGCTAAAATTCGAATTGGAAACTGACCATAAGCCACTTATATTCGTTTTCCGAGAGTAAAGGGATAAATAACAAAGCATCGGCCCACATCCAGAGATGGCCGCTCATGGTGTCCACATACAACTACGCCATCCGCCACAGGCCAGGCACAGAAAACTGCGCCGATGCTCTCAGTAGGCTGCCATTGCCCGCCACGGGGGTAGAAATGGCACAACCCGCAGATCTAGCCATGGTTATGGAAGCATTTGAGAGTGAGCAATCACCCGTCACTGCCCGGCAGATCAAAACCTGGACAAGCCAGGACCCCTTATTATCTCAGGTCAAAAGCTGTGTGCTTCATGGGAGCTGGTCCAGTGTTCCAGTGGAAATGCAGGAAGAGATAAAGCCGTTCCAGCGGTGCAAAGATGAAATGTCTATACAGGCAGACTGCCTTCCGTGGGGCAATTGAGTAGTGAACCCCAAGAAGGGCAGAGACACCTTCATCAATGACCTCCACAGTACCCACCCAGGCATCGTAATGAAGAAAGCGATAGCCAGATCCCACATGTGGTGGCCCGGTATCGATGCGGACTTAGAGTCCTGCGTTCACAGATATAATACATGCTCGCAGCTAAGCAATGTACCCAGCGAGGCGCCGCTAAGTTTATGGTGTTAGCCCTCCAAACCGTGGTCTAGGGTCCAACACACTAGGCAGCCCAGCAAGGCTAGCTGCACAGCAGCCCAGCGAGGACCCAACAAATGATTCAACAACACCAGCTTTCACACTGAGACGATCAACCAGGGCAAGAAGGGCCCCAGATCGACTCACATTGTAAATAGTTACACTATTGACTTTGGGGGGGGGGGTGGTGGGGGGCGGGGAATGTTGTTATATATGTGGACTTGTATTTACTCTGTACAGCCACCAGAGGGTTCATTCCCCGGAGTCCCAAGGGATCCCATAATCCCTTGGGAGCACAGGTATTTAAGAAGGCTTCACAGGTTGGAGAGGCACTCTGGAGACCTGCAATAAAAGACTAAGGTCATACTTTACTTTGAGCTCACAGTGTTCAGTCTGACTCTTTCTCCAAACACAACATTATGGCCACTCATTCCGAGAGGATCCTTTATTATGTAAGCATCGGCTCCCCAAGGATTGTTGGACATTATCTGGATGTCACGTTTTAATATTTCTCAATTCAGGAAAAAAACTGGAAGCCTGTCTGTGAGAGAGGCCCAGCTACTTTTCCATGTTGTACTCGAAATCCATACCTGATGGGCGGGGGTGGTGTGGGAAGTTACAATGGCCAGGATAAGGCAACTCAGCACAGGTAATGGGCATGGAAGGTCCATTGTTCAGCATGTGAACTCATCAGAGATAAATCAGATATGAACCAATCAGTGATCAAGCCATTATCGGGATGAGATAACCCCAAAAGGCAGGAAACCAGAACAAAAGAAAGCCATTACATCCAGACCGGTTGGAAGCGAAACTCCATGGAATACACTGAAGCCACACAAACAGGAAGCCTCAAAACAAGGAAAAAGTTTATTGGGCCAGAAAAGGCAAATGAACTGGGGATATAAAAGGGGACGTGTGACTACATCTCTCTCTCTCTTGCTCTTGCTTGCTTCGCCTCTACAAGAACCGAGCACTCTGTGTGGGACGGAGAGAAGAAGCCAGTATGGAAAAGACACGTTTTCATCAGGAGAAACAGCGAGTAAGCCGACAAATCGGTGAGCATCATTCCTGCCCACGCATCTTTAAGATCACAGCCACTGTGTGAGAAGGTGTTATGTGTTCTCCCAACCAAGCCTTAGTAAGGGATTTAGTGGGGAGGTTTTGCTGCAAGGGCCATAGGGCACTCCCAACCAGTCGGTACAGATTCCAGGGTACACTGTGGATCCGAGCAGAGGGTTTAAGACGTTGGGTACTTCGCAATAGGGGCGGTTTAGACATGCTAGGGTATTGAATTGTACTACATCGTCACTGTGTTTACTTTTGGTTTTGCTGTGTTGAGGTAGCTTTAATAAAGCAGTGCCGGTTGAGACTGAGGTATTTGTCCATGACTCATTCATCTGTTCAGTACAGTAATCACTCGCAGGTCTGGAACTATTGTAACATGGGGATGCATCGAAAACACCTAAGCAAAACCACTTACAGAATCTGGTGACCGCAGGCAAGACCTGGGTGTGCTGAACAGAGAATTATGGAAGATATTAAGGTCAAGAGATCGGCAATGGGAGATAAGATTTCTTCATATATCTTTGGGAGAGTTAACGTAACACAGCAGTGGGTACTAGATCTTTTGTGGGCTGAGAGTCCGGAGGACAAAGCCTCTGAGTGGATGGGGAGTAAGGAGCATAGAAAGGCAAAAGAAAGGCCATCTGGTTCCTGTGTCTGCAGAAGCAAGTCCAGCTGCTTAGGGGGCAGGTTGGCAGGCTTACGGCAGAGCTCAAATAGTCCGAGGAGCAGTCAGCCGCAAGGGCCGTGGTAGGAACGAGGCTTTTAGATGAGTTGCGCGAAGAAAAGCAGGAAAGGCACACACAGGAGGAAACCTCCCATAACACCAGGGAGTACCTGCAGTGTCAGGTAACAGAGGCCAAACTCAATGAGCAGGTCGCACGGGAGGAGACCGCTTGTCTAGCAGGTAAAGTAAATGGGCTGGAGGGGCAACTGAAGGATATTAAGACAGCGTATAGGGTGGCCGCCAGTCAGGGTTTTGAGAGTGGGAATCACAGGCCCTGCCAAGAGAAAATCCAAAGCTTGACCCACGCTCTATCCAAGGCCAAAGGAATGGTCTGTCTAATGGCCCCGGGGGGAGCCCGGGTGGACTGGGAAGAGGAAGGGGAAGACTGAGGATTGGGAGCTGGACAGGGATGCATGACGTCCGCCAGAGGCTCCAGGACCCACGTGTCCCATATGGCAGCGGAAATACGGTGCACCCATAGTCGGCCAAGGTCAGGGGGCACTGCAAAGCGATTTTGTGGTCCCATTCACAACCCCACAGCTGCAAAATATGATTTCAGGGGTGCCCAAACTTTCCAACGAAGGAGACCCATCGGCCCACTTCACAGAGGTGGAACAGGTGGGAGGGGTTAATGGGTGTAACGAAGCGGAGGTTCACAAGCTGCTATTATTTTCTCTGGGGGGAAGATGCATCAGGCCCTATCTGCCGAAAGCAGTTGGTGCAGTATGTAGATGACCTGCTTTTGTTCTCCGACGAGGGGGAGGAGCATGGTCCGCTGCTGGCCGAGCTGCTGGAGCTGCTGAAGGACAGTGGATTCAAGGTCAATACCAAGAAAGCTCAGATCGGTCAGAGGAAGTAAAATTCCTCAGGCTGACCGTAAGGGCTGGGGAAAGGGCTATAGACGAGGCCAAACGGAAGGCGGTAAGGAGTTATCAGCCCTCACGACCGTGATGGGGGTGAGATCCTTCCTGGGGCTCACGAGGTACTGCAGGGATTTTATTGAGGATTACGCCACCATGCCAGCCCCTCTACTTCGGCTCCTCTGCAAGGGAATCGGATGGGAGTGGGATGAGGATTGCATGGCAGCATTCAATCATCTCAAGGGAGACCTGAAGACGACACCCGCATTAGGGGCGATTAATGGTGGGGAGGACTTCTTTTTAGAAGTAGCAGCCAGCGGGGACAGCTTGAGCGTGGTGTAGCTCCGGGAGCGGCACGGCAAACTGAGGCCCATGGTGTACTCATTAAGAGTCCTCATGGATGTAGAACGGAGATATTCCAATTGCAAGAGGCATCCCCTTGCCAAGCATTAGGCCGTGAAACGCTCCCAGCTCTTCACGGGGTCATCCCAGATCATTCTACTGACCCATCATACCCCCACTCAGATGTTAATAGAAACATAGAAACATAGAAAAATAGGTGCAGGAGTAGGCCATTCGGCCCTTCGAGCCTGCACCGCCATTCAATAAGATCATGGCAGATCATTCCTTCAGTACCCCTTTCCTGCTTTCTCTCCATACCCCTTGATCCCCTTAACCGTAAGAGCCATATCTAACTCCCTTTTGAATACATCCAATGAACTGGCATCAACAACTCTCTGCGGCAGGGAATTCCACAAGTCAACAACTCTCTGAGTGAAGAAGTTTCTCCTCATCTCAGTCCTAAATGGCCTACCCCTTATCCTAATACTATGTCCCCTGTTTCTGGACTTCCCCAACATCGGGAACATTCTTCCTGCATCTAACCTGTCCAGTCCCGTCAGAATCTTATATGTTTCTATGAGATCCCTTCTCATCCTTCTAAACTTCAGTGAATAAAGGCCCAGTTGATCCAGTCTCTCCTCATATGAAAGCCCAACCATCCCTGGAATCAGTCTGGTGAACCTTTGCTGCACTCCCACAATAGCAAGAACGTCCTTCCTCAGACTAGGAGACCAAAACTGAACATAATATTCCAGGTGAGGCCTCACTAAGGCCCTGTACAACTGCAGTAAGACCTCCCTGCTTCTATATTCAAATCCCCTAGCTATGAAGGCCAACATACCATTTGCCTTCTTTACCGCCTGCTGTACCTGTGTGCCCACTTTCAGTGACTGATGAACCATGACACCCAGGTCTCGTTGCACCTCCCCTTTTCCTAGTCTACCGCCATTCAGATAATATTCTGCCTTTGTGTTTTTGCCCCCAAAATGGATAACCTCACATTTATCCACATTATACTGCATCTGCCAAGCATTTGCCCACTCACCTAACCTGTTCAAGTCACCCTGCAGCCTCTTAGTGTCCTCCTCACAGCTCACTCCGCCACCCAGTTTAGTGTCATCTGCAAACTTGGAGATATTACACTCTATTCCTTCATCCAAATCGTTAATGTATATTGTAAAGATCTGGGGTCCCAGCACTGAGCCCTGCGACACTCCACTAGTCACTGCCTGCCATTCTGAAAAGGACCCGTTTATCCCGACTCTCTGCTTCCTGTCTGCCAACCAGTTCCCTATTCACGTCAGTATATTAAGCCCAATACCGTGTGCTTTGATTTTGCACAACAATCTCTTGTGCGGGACCCTTCAAAAGCCTTCTGAAAAGCTTTTGATAATAGATGAGAAAATAAAGGATGGCACAGTAAGCAGTGCTCGCATTGCCCACTGGACTTTATTGCTCTCACAAATGCAGCTGAGAGTGCAAGGCCTGTGTGAGCCCAAGCTGGCAGCTAACATGATCTATGCAGGGGTGGCCCATAAGTGTTCAGTAGAGGACGTATGGGATGTAGACATAGGCTTTAGGGCCGGGTTACACCCTATGGGCCGCGCGATATATGTCGACGGATCCAGTTCGGTGGTAGCAGGGGAGCGTTTCACCGGATACAGGATTTATGACCCAATGGCAGGCATTGCAAGGGCCATTAAACTCCCGAGCATCCTGAGCGCTCAGCACGCCGAACTATCGCCGAATGTCGTTACCCACACCGATGAGTTCCTGACCCCTTACACCATCTGCTCGGATTCCATGTTCACATGCAATTCGTGCACCGAATACTTGGCCATCTGGTCTCGTCGCGGTTTCACATCCTCAGACGGGAAGCCCTTAGCAATCAAACACTGTTGCAAATGATCTTAGAGGCAACGGGAACCCAGGGAAGCCAGTACAAACCGGATGGTCTGCACCTGCGCAGAATCGGAACCAATGTCCTTGGGGGAGTGTTTGCTAGTGCTGTTGGGGAGGAGTTAAACTAATATGGCAGGGAGATGGGAACCTATGCAGGGAGACCGTGGGAAATAGAAGGGGGGCAGAAGCAAAAGATAGAAAGGAGAATAGTAAAAGTGGAGGGCAGAGAAACCCAAGGCAAAAGCAAAAAGGGCCACATTACAGCAAGGTTCAAAAGGGGCAAAGTGTGTTAAAAAGACAAGCTTGAAGGCTCTGTGCCTCAATGCGAGGAGTATTCGGAATAAGCTGGATGAATTAACTGCGCAGATAGCAGTTAACAGATACGATATGATTGGCATCACGGAGACATGGCTCCAGGGTGACCAAGGCTGGGAACTCAACATCCAAGGGTATTCAGCATTTAGGAAGGATAGACAGAAAGGAAAAGGAGGTGGGGTGGCTTTGCTGGTTAAAGAGGAAATCAATGCAATTGTAAGGAAGGACATTAGCCTGGATGATGTGGAATCGGTATGGGTGGAGCTGCGGAATTCCAAAGGGCAAAAAATGCTAGTGGGAGTTGTGTATAGACCACCAAATAGTAGTAGTGAGGTTGGGGACAGCATCAAACAAGAAATAAGGGATGTATGCAATAAAGGTACAGCAGTTATCATGGGCGACTTTAATCTGCATATAGATTGGGCTAACCTAACTGGTAGCAATGTGGTGGAGGAGCAGTTCCTGGAGTGTATTAGGGATGGTTTTCTAGACCAATATGTCGAGGAACCAACCAGGGAGCTGGCCATCCTAGACTGGGTGATGTGTAAAGAGAAGGGACTAATTAGCAATCTTGTTGTGCGAGGCCCTTTGGGGAAAAGTGACCATAATATGGAAGAATTCCTTATTAAGATGGAGAGTGACAAAGTTAATTCAGAAACTCGGGTCCTGAACTTAAGGAAAGGTAACTTTGATGGTATGAGGTGTGAATTGGCTAGAATAGACTGGCAGAGGATACTTAAAGGGTTGACGGTGGATAAGCAATGGCAAACATTAAAGATCACATGGGTGAATTTCAGCAATTGTACATCCCTGTCTGGAGTAAAAACAAAACTGGGAAGATGGCTCAACCATGGCTAACAAGGAAAATTAAGGATAGTGTTAAAGCCAAGGAAGAGGTATATAAATTGGCTAGAAAAAGCAACAAACCTGAGGACTGGGAGAAATTTAGAATTCAACAGAGGAGGACTAAGGGTTTAATTAAGAGGGAGAAAATAGAGTACGAGAGGAAGCTTGCAGGGAACATAAAAACTGACTGCAAAAGCTTCTATAAATATGTGAAGAGAAAAAGATTAGTAAAGGCAAACGTAGGTCCTTTGCAGTCAGATTCACGTGAATTTATAATGGGGAACAAAGAAATGGCAGACCAATTGAACCAATACTTCAGTTCTGTCTTCACAAAGGAAGATACAAATAACCTTCCAAATGTACTAGGGGACAGTGGGTCTAGTGAGAATGAGGAACTGAAAGATATCCTTATTAGGCGGTAAATTGTGTTCTGGAAATTGATGGGATTAAAGGCCGATAAATCCCCGGGTCCTGATAGTCTGCATCCCAGAGTACTTAAGGAAGTGGCCCTAGAAATAGTGGATGCATTGGTGATCATTTTCCAACAATCTATCGACTCTGGATCAGTTCCTAGGGACTGGAGGGTAGCTAATGTAATGCCACTTTTTAAAAAAGGAGGGAGAGAGAAAACGGGTAATTATAAACCGGTTAGCCTGATATCAGTAGTGGGGAAAATGTTGCAATCAATCATCAAGGATAAAATAGCAGCCCATGGAAAGCAGTGACAGGATCGGACCGATTCAGCATGGATTTATGAAAGGGAAATCATGCTTGATGAATCTTCTGAAATTTTTTGAAGATGTAACTAGTAGAGTGGATAAGGGAGAACCAGTGGATGTGGTGTATTTGGACTTTCAAAAGGCTTTTGACAAGGTCCCACACAAGAGATTGGTGTACAAAATCAAAGCGCATGGTATTGGGGGTAATGTACTGACGTGGATAGAGAACTCGTTGGCAGGCAGGAAGCAGAGAGTCGGGATAAATGGGTCCTTTTCAGAATGGCAGGCAGTTAATAGGGCGCCGCAGGGCTCAGTGCTGGGGCCTCAGCTCTTTACAGTATACATTAACGATTTAGATGAAGGAATAGAGTGTAATATCTCCAAGTTTGCAGATGACACTAAACTGGGTGGCGGTGTGAGCTGTGAGGAGGACGCTAAGAGGCTGCAGGATGACTTGGACAGATTAGGTGAGTGGGTAAACACATGGCAGATGCAGTATAATGTGGATAAAGTGAGGTTATCCATTTTGGGGGCAAAAACACAAAGGCAGAATATTATCTGAATGGCGGCAGACTAGAAAAAGTGGAGGTGCAACGAGACCTGGGTGTCATGGTTCATCAGTCACTGAAAGTGGGCACGCAGGTACAGCAGACGGTAAAGAAGGCAAATGATATGTTGGCCTTCATAGCTAGGGGATTTGAATATAGGAGCAGGGATATTACTGCAGTTGTACAGGGCCTTAGTGAGGCCTCACCTGGAATATTATGTTCAGTTTTGATCTCCTAGTCTGAGGAAGGACTTTCTTGCTATTGAGGGAGTGCAGCGAAAGTTCACCAGACTGATTCCAGGGATGGCTGGGCTGTCATATGAGGAGAGACTGGATCAACTGGGTCTTTATTCACTGGCATTTCGAAGGATGAGAGGGGATCTCATAGAAACATATAAGATTCTGACGGGACTGGACAGGTTAGATGCGGGAAGAATGTTCTCGATGTTGGGGAAGTCCAGAAACAAGGGACATAGTCTTAGGGTAAGGGGTAGGCCATTTAGGACTATGATGAGGAGAAACTTCTTCACTCAGAGAGTTGTTGACCTGTGGAATTCCCTGCCGCAGAGAGTTGTTGATGCCAGTTCATTGGAAATATTCAAGAGGGAGTTAGATATGGCCCTTATGGTTAAGGGGATCAAGGGGTATGGAGAGAAAGCAGGAAAGGAGTACTGAAGGAATGATCAGCCTTGATCTTATTGAATGGCGGTGCAGGCTCGAAGGGCCGAATGGCCTACTCCTGCACCTATTTTCTATGTTTCTATGTTTCTATTACATTCATAAAGTAAAGGCTCATTCCAAGGCAGAGCCCAGAGAGGAAGGCAACCAAAAGGCTGATGAGTTAACCAAGGAGGGAGCCAAAACAGGAGAGTTTTGGGACCCATATGGATCCAGCCCAGTAGCAGCGATCTGGGACAAAGGGGAACAAAAGGGAGTGTAAGGTTAGTGTTGGCCCCAGACTTGAGGAAAATCCAGGCACAGGATCCCATCCTCAAGGTTGTCCTGGACTGCTGACTAGGGGAGCAAAGGTAGAAGGCCCGTTCGGGGTAGCGGGCATTACTTTAAATGAGGGAATGCTTTTCAGGGGAGATCAGTGGGTGGTTCCAGAACAGCACCAGAGGGAATTCCTCCAAAAAGCCCGTGGGGGCCCAGGAGCAGGACTCCCAGGGCCGGAGACTACATGGCAGAGGGTAGAATAGGCAGGGTGGTGGCCGCAATTGAGGGAGGATGTCCGCGATTTTTGTGCTGACTGTCTGTCTGGTGTGCGCAGCGAACAACCCCGATCCCCAGAAAAGAAAGGTTCCCATGGAACACACAAGAAGGGTAGAGGGACCATGGCAGTCCGTACAGGTCGATTACATCGGGCCATTGCCCACCGCAAAGGGGGGTTAAAAGTACTGTTTGGTTCTAGTGGACATTTTCTTGAAGTGGGTTGAAGCCTTCCCTTGCTGATCAGCCACGGCATTGGCGATGGCAAGGATCTTGGTGAGGGAAGTGTTCTCTAGGTTGGGACTGCTGCAGATCGTGGAGTCCGACCAGGGGGAGCTACTTCACAGGGCAGGTCATGTAAGCTACCTTGAAAGTGCTCGGGATAGAAGGGAAATGGCATGTGGCTCACAACCCACAGTCATCGGGGGTTGTGGAGTGACTTAATCAGACCATCAAAGAAAGGCTGCGGAAGGAAACAGGACAGTCCCCGAAAAAGTGGCCTGAGGTCCTGCTGTTTGTCCTGATGGGGGTCCGAGCCAGCCTCTCCAGAAACACAGAGTATTCCCCGCATGAGCTCATGACTGGTAGGGTCTTGCGCACGACCACCCATGTTCTGGCACCGGTTCTCACAGCGGGGCAGATGAGTGAGGTAAACCGGGACAAGTTTGTTAAGACAGATTCATTGGCAAGCTGCCAGCAACATGGGGAAGCAGCACCGGAGCAATCGGTTGTTGCTCAAGCTCTGGAGAACCCACAAGTGGAAGGTAGGGGATCAGGTCATGGTCCGCAATTACGCTCGGACGGGCATGTTTGAGCCTTTGTACATGGGACCCTACAGCATCGTAGATAAGGCCAGTCCCGTGGTGTACGCGGTTAAGCTTTCGAAGCGCACAAAGTGGTTCCATGTGAACCAGTGCAAGTTGTTTAACCCGGGGGAAAGAGTGAGAAACAAAGAAGCACCAAGGCACTGTAAACAGCATGGTGGACGCGGGTCTTCCTCCCATAGTTTGGGACAGTGAGGAGCCCATGGTGGTGGTGGTGGTTAGGAGGAGTAGCAGGATTCCACAGCCGAGAACGCCGTGGTCGCCTCCTTACACAGCTTCAAGGAACCGTAAAAGGCCCAGGGTTGTAGAGACCGAGCGTGGCCACCCAGAGACGGGGGTGGTGTATATAGTTTCCTTCTCAGTTTCGTGTTTTTACAGCGTGTGTTTTGATGAAGCCAGGCCTGTGGAGGTATACCCTCTCACAGAAAGGTGGTTGCTTCTTTATATTTTCACAGGAAGCCGAGAGAAAGATGAAGACATCGAAACATAGAAACTAGGTGCAGGAGCAGGCCATTCAGCCCTTCCAGCCTGCACCGCCATTCAATGAGTTCATGGCTGAACATGGAACTTCAGTACCCCTTCCTACTTTCTCGCCATACCCCTTGATCCCCCGAGTAGTAAGGACTTCATCTAACTCACTTTTGAATATATTTAGTGAATTGGCCTCAACTACTTTCTGTGGTAGAGAATTCCACAGGTTCACCACTCTCTGGGTGAAGAAGTTTCTCCTCATCTCGGTCCTAAATGGCTTACCCCTTATCCTTAGACTGTGACCCCTGGTTCTGGACTTCCCCAACATTGGGAACATTCTTCCTGCATCTAATCTGTCTAAACCCGTCAGAATTTTAAACGTTTCTATGAGGTCCCCTCTCATTCTTCTGAACTCCAGTGAATACAAGCCCAGTTGATCCAGTCTTTCTTGATAGGTCAGTCCCACCATCCCGGGAATCAGTCTGGTGAATCTTCGCTGCACTCCCTCAATAACAAGAATGTCCTTCCTCAAGTTAGGAGACCAAAACTGTACACAATACTCCAGGTGTGGCCTCACCAAGGCCCTGTACAACTGTAGCAACACCTCCCTGCCCCTGTACTCAAATCCCCTCGCTATGAAGGCCAACATGCCATTTGCTTTCTTAACCGCCTGCTGTACCTGCATGCCAACCTTCAATGACTGATGTACCATGACACCCAGGTCTCGTTGCACCTTCCCTTTTCCTAATCTGTCACCATTCAGATAATAGTCTGTCTCTCTGTTTTTACCACCAAAGTGGATAACCTCACATTTATCCACATTATACTTCATCTGCCATTCATTTGCCCACTCACCTAACCTATCCAAGTCACTCTGCAGCCTCATAGCATCCTCCTCGCAGCTCACACTGCCACCCAACTTAGTGTCATCCGCAAATTTGGAGATACTACATTTAATCTCGTCTAAATCATTAATGTACAATGTAAACAGCTGGGGCCCCAGCACAGAACCTTGCGGTACCCCACTAGTCACTGCCTGCCATTCTGAAAAGTACCCATTTACTCCTACTCTTTGCTTCCTGTCTGACAACCAGTTCTCAATCCACGTCAGCACACTACCCCCAATCCCATGTGCTTTAACTTTGCACATTAATCTCTTGTGTGGGACCTTGTCGAAAGCCTTCTGAAAGTCCAAATATACCACATCAACTGGTTCTCCTTTGTCCACTTTACTGGAAACATCCTCAAAAAATTCCAGAAGATTTGTCAAGCATGATTTCCCTTTCACAAATCCATGCTGACTTGGACCTATCATGTCACCATTTTCCAAATGAGCTGCAATGACATCCTTAATAATTGATTCCATCATTTTACCCACTACTGAGGTCAGGCTGACCGGTCTATAATTCCCTGTTTTCTCTCTCCCTCCTTTTTTAAAAAGTGGGGTTACATTGGCTACCCTCCACTCGATAGGAACTGATCCAGAGTCAATGGAATGTTGGAAAATGACTGTCAATGCATCCGCTATTTCCAAGGCCACCTCCTTAAGTACTCTGGGATGCAGTCCATCAGACAACCCTGGTAATCGTTCTTTGGAGCTTGGCCGGAACAGGGTACACCAGGAGGGGGGACGCCGAGTTGTCCTTCCTCTACGGATGTACTGGGGGGAACGGACCCACCATGACACAGGGGGGTAGGACAGGGGACACGGACGGGATGGCAGCCTGCTTCCACGAGGGAAGATGGCCAGGGTGGCTGGGGTCGAATTCGATGAAATACTCCAGCCAGGCTGAGTTCATGTAGGGGGAGGCTTCCATACCGTGTCTCAGACTGAAAGGTTAGGGTGACCGTGGGCAAGCGCATATGCTTGAAGTGCAAGGGTCACTTTCCCCTGGGACGGTGGTGGCTCAGGAAATTGAGTCAGTACATGAGGAACCAGACAGCGGACTGGGAACGAATGGGGAACGATACCTACCGACAGATCACGGGGTCAAAGGGGGGAGTGGAAGTGTGCTGGGACAAGTGGTGGAAGGAGGAACAGAGAATTTGTGTGTGTGTGGGGGTCAGAGCGGATCTGCCCAGCAGGTGTGTCGATTGCCTTTTCGAGGCAATGGCAGGCCGCCGGGGCTGAGATCAGATGGGATCGGAGTATGGACTCCTGCGTGATCCCAGACACTCCCAATACAATAAATGCCACTGAACTTGTAGCACACAAGAGGAAGCCCCTGCCCACAGCCCAACTGGTACAGTCAACAGAAGTTAGGTGTCCAGCCACCACACCAGGCCCAGGGAATGGTTTAGTTTTAGTCCCGACTGGAAAGGTTTTATTCCAGGAGGTGCATTACGCAGTCACGTCAGTCATTTTAAACCTAACTGGGGTACATCTGCCCGAGTGGTGTCCAAAAGAAACTGAGCAGCTGTATGAGGCGCTCATTAAAGAAATGTTCCAACAGTTCTTTAAACTCAGTTACGGGGATGTGAGTCGGGAAAAATTGTACGATATGTGAGTGAGGGATAACGTTAGTCCGGGGAGGCAGAGGCAAGGGGTGCTCAATGATGTCGCTACGGCGTTTAGCGCGGGTACATCTCTCGTCAACAGCATGGATGACGTGCAGCTGCAAATGCAGATCAGTGGTTCAAAAGACCAGCTGTGGAAAATCCTGGGGGAAGGGGATGCGGTAGTCGGAGTTAGAGGAGGATCAGGCAATGACTGTCCATTTAAAGGAGGTTATCGCAGAGCTGAAGACACACGCAAATTCGATGAGCCCGTCTCAGCTCCGTCTAGCCTCCGAAGCCAATCCAGTCCCAATGGATTGCTGTCGATCCAACCACACAATCATGGGGATAGTGTTGCGTATGCTGATAATGGGCGGGACATCACAACCCGCGCCGATGAGAACATTGGGATCATACGGGAAGGGGCGCACATGCGGTATCATGTGGTCCCACCATTTGTTATAAAATGGGAGCATGCCATGACCGGCATTGATGTCAAGGGGTGCCAGAGCAGGGGTGCACACGTCATATTGTGACCCCAGCATTTGAACGCGTTCGATCGGCCAGAGTGCGGGTTTGAACCCGAGAGTCGAGAGCCCATCAATTGCACCGTGGAGGTGAGGGCCCAGAGCCATGTTCCACCTCAGGTAGCATATGCAGGCAACGGGACATACTGCGTAACCACGAGTGTGGACCAGTGTCGGGTGCACTGGGACACTTGGTGTCCGGTCACCGACAGCACTTTCTGCTTCAAACCCCACGCCAAAGTACAAGTGGTACAGGAACGTATTATTCCAATCCCAGCCATCCACGGTACACATTACGGTAAACGACACGATCCCAAACCTACAACAGTACATTACCCAGTTCGGGTATCAGATTCCTTTTCTGCCGGAACACCTAACAACGTTATTAAAGACCGTCGAGCGATCCCAAAAACATTATTTCACACTGGAACAGACAAACTGGGACACACGGGAAAGAATTAAAGAGATAAATTCCCTGCCCTGGTGAGACCTTGGTATAAGTGTGGAGGTTCCTCCGTGGATCCGGATATGCTCACATACTCTCGTCATTGTACAGTTTTTGATTGTGATATACCTGTTGTGTATTTCTTGTAAAAAGAGAAGTCAGGCACTCTGGAGTCGATGGGAGGCTGGAGTTAACAAACCTTGAATGTAACTTTCTGTATAGATGTGGCAACATTTGCGGTGCACGGTTGTATTTCGGGGACGTATATTCGAGGTATTTTAAAAGTAAAAAGGGATAGGATTGGTTGGGAACCACAATAATTGCTCACCAGCAGATGTTGATATGTTCTAGAAGGACTCTTGAAATATCATAGGGGGGACTGTAGTCAACGTATTCACCGAGGCATATGAAAGCACGGGCCTTACGCTTAACATCCGTAAGACAAAGGTCCTCCACAGCCTGTCCTCGCCGCACAGCACTGCCCCCCAGTCATCAAGATTCATGGCGCGGCCCTCGAAAATGTGGACCACTTCCTATACCTCGGAAGCCTCTTATCAACAAAGGCAGACATTGATGCGGAGATTCAACATCGCCTCCAGTGCGCCAGTGCAGCCTTTGGCCGCCTGAGGAAAAGAGTGTTCGAAGACCAGGCCCTCAAATCTACCACCAAGCTCATGGTCTACAGGGCTGTAGTAATACTCGCCCTCCTGTATGGATCAGAAGCATACACGATGTACAGAAGCCACGTCAAGTCGCTGGAGATATATCACCAACGATGTCTCCGCAAGATCCTGCAAATCCCCTGGGAGGACAGGCGCACCAACATCAGTGTCCTCGCCAAGGCTAACATCCCCAACATTGAAGCATTGGCCAGACTCGGTCAACTACGCTGGACAGGCCACATAGTTCGCATGCCAGACACGAAACTCACTAAACAATTGCTCTATGCGGAGCTCCATCACGGCAAGCGAGCCAAAGGTGGGCAGCGGAAATGTTACAAGGACATCCTCAAAGCCTCCCTGATAAAGTGCAACATCTCCACTGACATCTGGGAGTCCCTGGCCAAAGACGGCCCTAGGTAGAGAAAGTGCATCTGGGATGATGTTGAGCTCTTTAAATTTCAACGCCGCGAGCGTGAAGTGGTCAGGCGCAGACAGCGGAAGGAGCATGCGACAAATCAGTCCCACCCCGCCTTCCCCAGACGAATGTCTGTCCCACCTGTGACAGGGACTGTGGCTCTCGTATTGGACTGTTCAGCCACCAAAGGACTCACTTTAGAAGTGGAAGCAAGTCTTCCTCGATTCCAAGGGACTACCTATGATATATATGACGTAGGCATCAGCTCCCCAAGGATTGTTGGACATTATCTGGACATTGCGTTTTAATATTTCTCACTGCAGGAAAAAAACTGGAAGCCTGTCTGTGAGAGAGACCCAGGTACTTTTCCATGTTGTACTCGAAATCCACACCTAATGGGCGGGGGTGGTGTGGGAAGTTACAATGGCCAGAATAAGGCAACTCAGCACAGGTAATGGCCATGGAAGGTCCATTGTTAAGCAATGTGAACTCGTCAGAGATAGATCAGCTATGAACTGATCAGTGATTAAGCCATTACCTGGATGAGATAACTCCAAGAGGCGGGAAACCAGAACAATAGAAAGCCATTAAACCCCAGACCGGTTGGAAGTGAAACCCCATGGAATATACAGAAGCCACACAAACAGGAAGCCTCGAAACAAGGACAAACTTTATTGGGCCAGAAGAAGCTACACAAACAGGAAGCCTCGAAACAAGGAAAATCTTTATTGGACCAGAAAAGGCAAACGAATTGGGGATATAAAAGGGGACATGTGGCCACATCTCTCTCTCTTGTTTACTTGTTTTGCTGTGTTGAGGTAACTTTAATAAAGCATTGCCGATTGAGACCGAGGTATTTGTCCGTGACTCATTCATCTGTTCAGTACAGTAATCACTCTCAGGTCTAGAACTATTGTAAAGTGGGGGTGCATCGAAAACACCTAAGGGAAACCACTTACAACTAGGAGATCGTTTATTAATCCAGTCTCATTACACAGTGTTCTTGCTAAAACCAAGTGCTGAGGCAAACATAGACTTCCTGTTGATCTCTTTTATTGCAATTTTATTGGAATAAAATAGTCGGCTCTCTGGTTGGTTCGGCAACATACTGTATGGCATGAGGCTTTTGTTGAGGTCTGTATTTGGAACTATAATTCCAATAAAATTGCAATAAAAGAGATCTACAGGAAGTCTATGTTTGCCTCAGCATTCAGTTTTAGCAAGAACACTCTCATATATGTGGAGAATGTGGAGAAGGCTCAGACCTTACAGAGCATTCTCCACTGAGATTAACATTGCCCAGAATTTACATTTCAATACTCTACGGGGGAGAAATTCGATACCGCCCATTTTAAAGTGGTAAGTCCGCCTGGTCGGTAAGTTTAGCGCCTGGCGATAATTAGCAACCTCTACCCTGAAATTCAGTTACATCGTCCCAAGAGGGAAATGGAGCGGTAAATCAAGCGTGACATGCGACTCTTAAGGCGCTAAAGGCGGCAAACGTGATGCTAAGGTCACAGTGCTATTCAGCCTCAGGAGCTGTGCAACAGACATACTGGCGCCATCCAGTTGTTAATGTGGAGGTAACATGACGCGGCACAGCCTCATTCTGATCATTGCAACCTGCGCACTCTTATTGAGAGGGAGAAGATGGCAGACGTGAGAGGTCGCCAGTGTGCCCAACGCTTCTCAGACACCACCTTGACTGCTCTATTTGGCACATCGGAGAGGCGAAAGAATGTTCTGCACCCAGACACTGGCAGGAGGTCATAGCTAAATGCCTTTAGGCGGCGATGGAGGGAGGTGGCACAACACATGTTAGCCAGGAACAAGTTGCCAGGGTGAGTACCTTTTTCCACATACCTTACCATGCCATCATCTGAACCTGAACAATGTACAGTGTGTGCAGTATTTCCTCATTCAGTATGTCTCGGCCCTCATGCTCTTCATTGGTGAACACAGATGCAAAGTTAGACTTTGCTTCCTCAGCCATACCCTGTGCTTGCATGCGCAGGTCTCCTTTTTGTTCCGTACTCATTCCCACCTCTCGTCTTGCTCCCTTTTCACTCTTTATATGCATACGGAAGACGTTAGCCTTACTTTTAATGTTAGCTGGTAGCCCCCAAATCCCAGCATTGCCACACCCAAGTGTGCGCAGCTATTGAGAGTTACATGGACATCTCACGACTGCCATACAGTAACAGCTATTTAACTATGCAAGGCACATTTGATAGACGGATAAATGCACAGTAACTCAGACTTTCTGTTTGTTATTGCAGGCCAAGCTAGCGCATGACCACTGGGAGCAGATGCGGACCGGAGGAGGAGAGCCTGACCTCCACGCCCTCACTGAGGTAGAGGACCACATGGCCGCTATCATGGGTGGACAAGTGGGTGCGGTTGCAATCGGTGAAGGCGAGCCCCCTGGGGACAGTGACGGTAGGTTCATGACCTTTCCTTCTTCTATCAGACCACTTAACCCTGACACCACAATCCTTTCCCATTTTACATGTAACTGTCATCTCTCAATGCATTCCATTGCTGCCCCTTCCCTGCACATAAACACTCTTCTCTGGCTTTGTGCTTTCAGATAATCAGCCAGAAACCCAAGAGCCTGACGTGAGCCCTCCATTGCCAGCAATGGGGAGATGAGGATGAAGGGGAGGACAGTTCTCTGCCAGTCGCAGAGGAGCCGGCGGCCTCAGACAGTGGGGATACCACCTCAATGGAGGAGTACATGCCCGTGGGAGTCTGAGGTAGGTGATGCTCCGGGACCCAGTGGCCCGCAGCAACGCCACGGGCAAAGGAAAGCTCAATGGCCAGCTCCCGGAGGGTGAGTGCGCGCCTGGAAGTTGTTGCAAGACAATCATTGCCCGAGAGTCTGGATGCACTTGCTGTGAGGTTAGGGTGTTCACCTCAAGCATTGCCCGTGCCTTTCAGCAGCCCGTCGAGCCCATCCTTGGCACAGATGTTGGAATCAACAAGCAACTGTGGGGATCCAGACATCATGGCGCATGCCATGGCTGACATGGCAGCAGCTATTGAAACACAGGCCAAAGCTACTTAAGGCCTTCGTGCTGTCAAGGCATCAGTGCTTGGTGGCATCAATACTCGGTCTGCTCTGATGCAGAGTCAGATTGATGCCATGCAAGCACTGACTGCTGCCATCTGAAGTCTCTGCGTCACAGACGGAGAAGCCTTCAAGCAGCCTCGGTGCAGGCACTGTGTTCCCCTCTCCTCTTCCCCCCCTTCGATTCCCTCTCCTCTCCCCCTTTGTTCCCCTCTTCTTTCCCCCCTTCGTTCTCCTCTCCTCTCCCCCCTTCGTTCCCCTCTCCTCTTCCCCCCCTTCGATTCCCTCTCCTCTCCCGCCTTCGTTCCCCTCTCCTCTCCCCCTTCGTTCCCCTCTCCTCTCCCCCTTCGTTCCCCTCTCCTCTCCCCCTTCGTTCCCCTCTCCTCTCCCCCTTCGTTCCCCTCTCCTCTCCCGCCTTCGTTCCCTTCTCCTCTCCCCCCTTCGTTCCCCTCTTCTCTCCCCCTTCATTCCCCTCTTCTCTCCCCCTTCATTTCTCTCCCCCTTCATTCCCCTCTTCTCTCCCCCTTCGTTCCCCTCTTCTCTCCCCCTTCATTCCCCTCTTCTCTCCCCCTTCATTCCCCTCTTCTCTCCCCCTTCATTCCCCTCTTCTCTCCCCCCTTCATTCCCCTCTTCTCTCCCCCTTCATTCCCCTCTTCTCTCCCCCTTCGTTCCCCTCTTCTCTCCCCCTTCGTTCCCCTCTTCTCTCCCCCTTCATTCCCCTCTTCTCTCCCCCTTCATTCCCCTCTTCTCTCCCCCTTCGTTCCCCTCTTCTCTCCCCCTTCGTTCCCCTCTTCTCTCCCCCCTTCGTTCCCCTCTTCTCTCCCCCCTTCGTTCCCCTCTTCTCTCCCCCCTTCATTCCCCTCTTCTCTCCCCCTTCATTCCCCTCTTCTCTCCCCCTTCGTTCCCCTCTTCTCTCCCCCCTTCGTTCCCCTCTTCTCTCCCCCTTCGTTCCCTTCTCCTCTCCCCCTTCGTTCCCCTCTTCTCTCCCCCTTCGTTCCCCTCTTCTCTCCCCCTTCGTTCCCCTCTCCTCTCCCCCTTCGTTCCCCTCTCCTCTCCCCCTTCGTTCCCCTCTCCTCTCCCCCTTCGTTCCCCTCTCCTCTCCCCCTTCGTTCCCCTCTTCTCTCCCCCTTCGTTCCCTTCTCCTCTCCCCCTTCGTTCCCCTCTTCTCTCCCCCTTCGTTCCCCTCTCCTCTCCCCCTTCGTTCCCTTCTCCTCTCCCCCTTCGTTCCCCTCTTCTCTCCCCCTTCGTTCCCCTCTTCTCTCCCCCCTTCGTTCCCCTCTTCTCTCCCCCCTTCGTTCCCCTCTTCTCTCCCCCCTTCGTTCCCCTCTCCTCTCCCCCTTCGTTCCCCTCTTCTCTCCCCCCTTCGTTCCCCTCTCCTCTCCCCCTTCGTTCCCCTCTTCTCTCCCCCCTTCGTTCCCCTCTTCTCTCCCCCCTTCGTTCCCCTCTCCTCTCCCCCTTCGTTCCCCTCTCCTCTCCCCCTTCGTTCCCCTCTCCTCTCCCCTTCGTTCCCTTCTCCTCTCCCCCTTCGTTCCCCTCTTCTCTCCCCCTTCGTTCCCCTCTTCTCTCCCCCCTTCGTTCCCCTCTCCTCTCCCCCTTCGTTCCCCTCTTCTCTCCCCCCTTCGTTCCCCTCTCCTCTCCCCCTTCGTTCCCCTCTTCTCTCCCCCCTTCGTTCCCCTCTTCTCTCCCCCTTCGTTCCCCTCTCCTCTCCCCCTTCGTTCCCTTCTCCTCTCCCCCTTCGTTCCCCTCTTCTCTCCCCCTTCGTTCCCCTCTTCTCTCCCCCTTCGTTCCCCTCTCCTCTCCCCCTTCGTTCCCCTCTCCTCTCCCCCTTCGTTCCCCTCTTCTCTCCCCCCTTCGTTCCCCTCTTCTCTCCCCCCTTCGTTCCCCTCTCCTCTCCCCCTTCGTTCCCCTCTTCTCTCCCCCCTTCGTTCCCCTCTCCTCTCCCCCTTCGTTCCCCTCTTCTCTCCCCCCTTCGTTCCCCTCTCCTCTCCCCCTTCGTTCCCCTCTCCTCTCCCCCTTCGTTCCCCTCTTCTCTCCCCCCTTCGTTCCCCTCTCCTCTCCCCCTTCGTTCCCCTCTTCTCTCCCCCCTTCGTTCCCCTCTCCTCTCCCCCTTCGTTCCCCTCTCCTCTCCCCCTTCGTTCCCCTCTCCTCTCCCCCTTCGTTCCCCTCTCCTCTCCCCCTTCGTTCCCCTCTCCTCTCCCCCTTCGTTCCCTTCTCCTCTCCCCCTTCGTTCCCCTCTCCTCTCCCCCTTCGTTCCCCTCTCCTCTCCCCCTTCGTTCCCCTCTCCTCTCTCCCCCTTCGTTCCCTTCTCCTTTCAATCCCCTTTCTTCGCCCCCCACTTCGTTCCCATCTCCTAGCCCCCCCCAATGGATTCCCTCTCCTCTTTCCCCCTCACCCCCCTTCAACCCCCTCTCCTCTCTCCCCTTCGATTCATTCTCTTCTCCACCAATTGGATCCCCGCTCCCTTCCCCGGCTCATCCGATGTCCTGTCCTTCTTCGCCTGGTGCCGAGGAAAATGTGCCGGTGCAGGCCGCAGCCGCGGCACTGTTTGGTACTGCACAGGTGTGACCGGATCGAGTGTGCAGTACCAAACAGGAATGCTTGCGCAGAGGGACCTGCACATCGTGGAAATAATCACAGTGCATTTATTTAGTGCCTTTCATGAATACAGGATGTCCCAAAACGCTTTACAGCAAACTAAGTAGTTTTGAAGTGTAGTCACTGTTGCAATATTTCAACAGATTACAAATGAAGACTTAAATTACAATTTTATCTCACGGAAATTGTTAACAGGGCACTAACGGCCTCGAAATTGGGTGTTAGATTTACTGTCTTGTTAACCCGGCCTTTGACTCGAGTGTTCTCGACTCCATTCCACAATATGCTACCCGCCACCACCTCAGTAAAACCCCAGCACTGCACGAGGTAGAAAAAGCCATAAGACAGCTTAAGACCAACAAGGCTACGAGAGCAGATGGAAACCCCGCTGAGGCACTGAAGTATGGCGGAGAGGCACTGTCGGTGCCAATCTGGAGGGAGGAGAGCATGCCCGGAGATCTCAGAGATGCAGTGATAGTAACCATCTTTAAAAAAGGGGACAAGTCCGACTGCGGCAACTACAGAGGAATCTTCCTGTTATCAGCCACTGCGAAAGTCGTTGCTAGAGTCCTCCTCAACCGTCTTCTCCCTGTGGCTGACGAGCTCCTCCCGGAGACACAGTGTGGATTTTGTCCCCTACGGGGTACAACGGTCATGATCTTTGCAGCGCGACAGCTGCAGGAAAAATGCAGGGAACAGCACCAGCCCTTATACATAGCCTTCTTCGACCTTACAAAGCCCTTTGACACTGTCAACTGCGAGGGTCTATGGAGCATTTCGGATGCCCCCAAAAGTTCGTCACCATCCTCCGCCTGCTCCATGACAACATGCAGGCCATGATCCTTACCAATGGATCCATTACAGACCGAATCCATGTCCTGACTGGGGTCAAACAGGACTGCATCATCGCCCCAACCCTCTTCTCAATCTTCCTCGCTGCCATGCTCCACCTCACAGTCAACAAGCTCCCCGCTGGAGGGGAACTAAACTACAGAACCAGTGGGAACCTGTTCAACCTTCATCGTCTCCAGGCCAGGTCCAAGACCACCCCAACCTCTGTCATCGAGCTACAGTACGCGGACGGCACCTGTGTCTGGGCACATACAGAGGCTGAACTCGGTCATATTCAACGTATTTATTGAGGCGTACGAAAGCATGGGCCTTATGCTAAACATCCGTAAGACAAAGGTCCTCCACCAGCCTGTCCACCCCGCACAGCACTGCCCCCAGTCATCAAGATCTATAGCGCGGCCCTGGACACCGTGGACCATTTACTATACCTCGGAAGCCTCTTATCAACAAGAGCAGACATTGACGATGGGATTCAACACCGCCTCCAGTGCGCCAGTGCAGCCTTCGGCTGCCTGAGGAAAAGAGTGTTTGAAGACCAGGCCCTCAAAACTGCTGCCAAGCTCATGGTCTACAGGGCTGTAGCAATACCCGCCCTCCTGTATGGCTCAGAGACATGGACCAGGAACAGCAGACACCTGAAGTCGCTGGAGAAATATCACCAACGACGTTTTCGCAAGATCCTACAAATCCCCTGGGAGGACAGCGTCCTCGACCAGGCCAACATCCCCAGCATTGAAGCACTGACCACACTTGATCAGCTCCGCTGGGCAGGCCACATTGTTTGCATGCCAGACATGAGACTCCCAAAGCAAGCGCTCTACTCGGAACTCCTTCACGGAAAACGAGCCAAAGGTGGGCAGAGGAAACGTTACAAGGACAACCTCAAAGCCTCCCTGATAAAGTGCAACATCCCCACTGATACTTGGGAGTCCCTGAACAAAGACCGCCCTAAGTGGAGGAAGTGCATCTGGGAGGGCGCTGAGCACCTCGAGTCTCAACGCCGAGAGCACACAGAAATCATGCACAGGCAACAGAAAGAGCATGCGGCAAACCTGTCCCACCCACCCTTTCCCTCAATGACTATCCGTCCCATCTGTGACTGGGACTATGGTTCTCGTATTGGACTGTTCAGCCACCTAAGGACTCATTTTTAGAGTGGAAGCAAGTCTTCCTTGATTCCGAGGGACTGCCTATGATGGTGATGATATTGGCCTGCTGCCAAGTTCACACAGGCCTTTCACTGGTCAGCTGAAGTGCTGCCTGTTTTAGAGAGTAGGCCCATTTAAAATGCAAATCGGTATCCTATGACATGGAAACATAAAAACATAGAAAATGGGTGCAGGAGTAGGCCATTCGGCCCTTCGAGTCTGCACCACCATTCAATGTGATCATGGCTGATCATGCAACTTCAGTACCCCATTCCTGCTTTATCTCCATACCCCTTGATCCCTTTAGCCATAATGGCCACATCTAACTCCCTTTTGAATATATTTAACGAACTGGCCTCAACAACTTTCTGTGGTCGAGAATTCTATAGGTTCACAATTTTCTGAGTGAAGAAGTTTCACCTCATCTCGGTCCTAAATGGCTTACCCCTTATCCTTAGACTGTGACCCCTGGTTCTGGACTTCCCCAACATCGGGAACATTCTTCCTGCATCTAACTTGTCCAATCCCGTCAGAATTTTATATGTTTCTATGAGATCCCCTTTCATTCTTCTAAATGCCAGTGAATATAAGCCTAGTCGATCCAGTCTTTCTTCATATGTCAGTCCTGCCATCCCGGGAATCAGTCTGGTGAACCTTCGCTGCACTCCCTCAATAGCAAAAATGTCTTTCCTCAGATTAGGAGACCAAACTGCACACAATATTCAATATGTGGCCTCACCAAGGCCCTGTACAACTGCAGTAAGACCTCCCTATTCCTATACTCAAATCCTCTCGCTATGAAGGCCAACATGCCATTTGCCTTCTTCACCACCTGCTGTATCTGCATGCCAACTTTCAATGACTGATGTACTATGACACCCAGGTCTCGCTGCACTTCCCCTTTTCCTAATCTGTCACCATTCAGATAATATTCTGTCTTCCTGTTTTTGCCACCAAAGTGGATAACCTCACATTTATCCACATTATACTGCATCTGCCATGCATTTGCCCACTCACCTAACCTGTCCAAGTCACCCTGCAGCCTCTTAGCATCCTCCTCACAGCTCGCATAGTATCCCGATTATCATTTTAGGGCAGTTCTGGTCGGAGTGTGCACTGTTTCACTGTCGCTAGAGCCGAAGAGACCCCGGTATCATACATATTAAATTATTGTTTGTGGGTCCAGAAGGAGCAGGAGTGCTTCAGCTGGCTTGGGATTGCTTCTCCAAACCCCTTTCCTCTCGGGATCTACCTATAGCTGCCACCAGCGTCCCAGCTAGCCGAGAATTCCTGTGGCCCAAAACCGGCGAGCTGCCATGGGAATGCCAGCTTGGCCTCTGCAGCTTGCCAGTCAGATTCACGTGACTCAGGCTACAAAATCACGGTGGTCTTTTTGCCACCGTTACAGGGTTAAAGTGCGGGAATTGGGACCTACACGATCGAGGGCCTTGTCAACCATGTAAGCGCATGAGGTGCAACACCTGTCTTTTCACCTCCTCCCTTCCCACCGTTCAGGGCCCCAAAGTAATTTCAGAGGATACAATTTAGTATTAGTAAATGTTTATAAATCAGTGCTGCCCTGCTCCTCCCAGTTCCACAACAGTCCCGAAGAACATTGCCAGCCCCTGTTCAGACCCCTCTGATGGGGTGGTTGGCTGGAAGGTGAGAACAAAGGGGACCCTATCGTGGTTCTGGGAGGGTGGAAAAAGGAATACATATCAGAAGCACTAGTTTGGAATGTAACATAATCGGAACAGATATGACGGAGATGGAGAAAAATGGAGAATCGAATAGAGTCTTGACAGGAAGTGGGATATTGTAAAGTATTTACAACACAGAAATAGGTCATTTCGGCTGAACATGCTAGTGTTTATGCTCCACATGAGTCTCCTCCCACCCATCTTCATATAACCCCAATCACATATCCTCCTAGTCCTTTCTCCCTCATGAGTTTATCTAGCTTCCCCTTGAATGCATCTATGCTATTCACCTCAACTATACCCTGTGATAGTGAGTTCCACATTCTAACACTCTCTGGGTAAAGTTTCTCATGAATTCCCTATTGGATTTATTAGTGACTATCTTACATTTATGGCTGCAGCTTGTTCAATCTTTCCTGATAGGTATAAAATAACTAATAAAGTGTAATCAAGGTAGGTGTGGTTTATAGTACATAATGGTCTCCGTCGCATCTGTTCTGATGATGCCACCTTTCACACCAGCGCTTCCGATAGGAAGGGACAGAGCATATAAACATAAAAGTGCATCAGAAAGTGGGGTCAGAGTAGGGAAAAATAGTAAAAAGACAAAATTAAAAGCTCTTCATCTGAATGCATGCAGCATTTTTAACAAGACAGATGAGTAGACGGCACAAATAGAAATAAATGGGTTTGATCTGATAGCCATTTCAGAGATGTGGATGTAAGTTGACCAAGGTTGGGAACTGAACATTCAGGGGTATTTGACATTTGACAGGAAAAGGAGGTGGGGTAGCTCTGTTAATAAAGGATAAGATCAGTGGATTAGTGAGAAATGACATTGGCTTAGGAGATCAAGATGTCGAATCAGTTTGGGTGGAGATAAGAAATAATAAGGGAAAGAAGTCACTGGTGGGAGTAGTCTACAGGCCCCCTAACCATAGCTATACTGTAGGACAGAGTATAAATCAATAAATAATGGAGGCTTGTAAGAAAGGCACTGCAATAATCATGGGAGATTTTAATCTTCATATTGATTGGACAAATCAAATTGGCAAAGGTAGCCTTGAGGAAGAGTTCATAGAGTATATTCAGGATGGTTTCTTAGAACAATATGTTGTGGAACCAACCAGGGAGCAGGCTATTTTAGATCTGGTAATGTGTAATGAGACAGGATTAATTAATGATCTCATAGTAAAGGGAAGAGTGATCATAGCATGGTAGAATTTCAAATTCAGTTTGAGGATGAGAAAGTTGGTTCTCAATCATGAATTTAAATATAGGCAATTACAAAGGTATGAAGGCAGGGTTAGCTAAAGTGGTCTGGGAAAATAGATTAAAGGGTAAGACGGTAGATAAGCAGTGGCAGATATTTAAGCAGATATTTCATAACTCTCAGCAAAGATATATTCCAGTGAGAAAGAAAGACTCTAAGAGAAGGATGAACCATCCCTGGCTAACTAAGAAAGTAAAGGATGGTATCAAATTGAAAACAAAGGCAAACAATGTTGTGAAGATTAGTGATAGGCCAGAGGATTGGGACATTTTTAGAAACCAGTAAAGGACGACTAAAAAAATTAGAGAGAGAGAGAGAGAAGATAGATTATGAGAGTAAACGAGCAAGAAATATAAAAACAGACAGTAAGAGCTTCTACAGGTATATAAAAAGAGAGTAGCTAAAGTAAACGATGGTCCCTTAGAGATGAGACTGGGGAATTAATAATGGGAAACGGGGAAATGGCAGAGACTCTGAACAAATATTTTGTATCAGTCTTCACGGTACAAGACACTAAAAGCATCCCAATGATGGATAATCAAGGGGCTATAGGGAGAGGGAAACTTAAAACAATCACTATCACTAGAGAAAAAGTACTAGGCAAACAAATGGGATTAAAGGTGGACAAGTCTCCTGGACCCGATGGCCTGCATCCTAGGATCTTGAAGTAAGTGGCTGCAGAGATAGTGGATGCATTGGTTATAACCTACCAACATTCCCTGGATTTGGAGAGGTCCCAGCGGATTGGAAAACTGCAAATGTAGCGCCCCTATTTAAGAAAGGAGCGAAACAGAAATCAGGAAACTATAGACCAGTTAGCCTAACATCTGTTATTGGGAAAATCCTGGAATCCATTATTAAGGAAGTTGTAGCATGATATTTAGAAAATCATAATACAGTCAAGCAGAGTCAGCATAGTTTTATGAAAGGGAAATCATGTTTGACAAATTTGCTGGAGTTCTTTGAGGATGTAATGAGCAGTGTGGATAAAAAGGAACCAGTAGATGTAATGTATTTGGATTTCCAGAAGGCATTCGATAAGGTGCCACATAAAAGATTACTGCACAAGAAAAGAGCTCACGGGGTTGGGGGTAATATATTAGCATGGATAGAGGATTGGCTAACTAACAGAAAGCAGAGAGTCGGAATCAATGGGTCATTCAGGTTGGCAAACTGTAATTAGTGGGATGCCACAGGGATCAGTGCTGGGGCCTCAACTATTTACAATCTATATTAATGACTTGGGTGAAAGGTCCAAGTGTAATGTAGCCAAATTTGCTAATGATACAAAGATAGTTGGGAAGCGAGTTGTGAGGAGGATGCAAACATTTTGCAAAGGGATATAGATACGCTAAGTAAGTGGGCAAAAATTTGGCAAATGGAGTATAATGTGGGAAAATGTGAGGTTATCCACTTTGGTAGGAAAAATAAAAAATCTAATTATTATTTAAATGGAGAAAGATTACAAAATTCTGTGGTACAGAGGGATCTGGGGGTCCTTGTACATGAAATACAAAAAGCTAGGAAAGCAAAAGAAAGGTTACATAGAAACATAGAAAATAGGTGCAAGAGTAGGCCATTCGGCCCTTCTTGCCTGCAACGCCATTCAATGAGTTCATGGCTGAACATGCAACTTCAGTACCCCATTCCTGCTTTCTCGCCATACACCTTGATCCCCCGAGTAGTAAGGACTTCATCTAACTGCTTTTTGAATATATTTAGTGAATTGGCCTCAACAACTTTCTGTGGTAGAGAATTCCACAGGTTCACCACTCTCTGGGTGAAGAAGTTCCTCCTCATCTCGGTCCTAAATGGCTTACTCCTTATCCTTAGACTGTGTCCCCTGGTTCTGGACTTCCCCAACATTGGGAACATTCTTCCTGCATCTAACCTGTCTAACCCCGTCAGAATTTTAAACGTTTCTATGAGGTCCCCTCTCATTCTTCTGAACTCCAGTGAATACAAGCCCAGTTGATCCAGTCTTTCTTGATAGGTCAGTCCCGCCATCCCGGGAATCAGTCTGGTGAACCTTCGCTGCACTCCCTCAATAGCAAGAATGTCCTTCCTCAGGTTAGGAGACCAAAACTGTACACAATACTCCAGGTGTGGCCTCACCAAGGCCCTGTACAACTGTAGCAACACCTCCCTGCCCCTGTACTCAAATCCCCTCGCTATGAAGGCCAACATGCCATTTGCTTTCTTAACCGCCTGCTGCACCTGCATGCCAACCTTCAATGACTGATGTACCATGACACCCAGGTCTCTTTGCACCTCCCCTTTTCCTAATCTGTCACCATTCAGATAATAGTCTGTCTCTCTGTTTTTACCACCAAAGTAGATAACCTCACATTTATCCACATTATACTTCATCTGCCATGCATGATATTTAGAAAATCATAATACAGTCAAGCAGAGGTTGAACAGGTTGGGTCTATACTCATTGGAGTTTAGAAGAATGAGAGATGATCTTATTGAAACGTAAAGGATTATGAGGGGGCTTGAGAGGGTAGATGCAGAGAGGATGTTTCCCTTCATGGAGTATCTAGAACAAAGGGGCATAGAATAAGGGGTCACCCATTTAAAACGGAGATGAGGAATTTCTTCTCGCAGAGGGTCGTGAATCTATGGAATTCTCTGCCTCAGAGAGTTGTGGAGGCTGGATCTTTGAATATATTTAAGGTGGAGATAGATAGATTTTTGCACGATAAGGGAGTCAAGGGTTATGGGGAGCATGCAGGGAAAACATAGAAACATATGTTTCTATGTTTCAAGGGTTATGGGGAGCGTGCAGGGAAGTGGAATTGAGGCAAAGATCAGATCAGCCATGATCTTATTAAATGGTGGAGCAGGCTCAAGGGGCCAAATGGCCTACTCCTGCTCCTATTCTTATGTTCTCAGGGGCTAGAATTTCCCTAAAACCCGCCATCACCGGATTGCCGCCCAAAAAGATAGCTCAGATTCTTAAAATAACGCCACTGAAAAATTGCATTAAAAAAGAGAAAAAAATACTGCCCAGCGAGAAAATGGATCTCACACGTAGATTCTCGGTTAAACGCGATCCTGACCAAATTGGGCAGTTCTTAACCAAAATGGCCGGTAAGTACTCAAATTTAGACCGAGGCTGCGGTTGTGCCTAGGGAGGGAGGAAAACACAAAAAATATTTTTTCAATGAAACAAAAAAAAAAAATCAGAAAACATTCTCTGGACCCTTTTTAACTTAATCGCTGCAAAATAATTTTAAAAGAATTATTTAAAAATCCCTTTAACATACCTTCCTTTGCAGGGCTACTTTACTACCGCCAAGCTCCAGCTGCTCTTTGTGGCCGGTTTATTCGATCTTACCTACGGGTCACCACTGAACCAAATCTTGGATGGTAGCGGGTTTATCGGCGGTGCACGTGGGAAGTCCACTCCCCAATGATATTTTGAAACTGCCGGCGGAACACTTTAAAAAATGAAGTGTAAACTTTTGCCGGGTGGTTTTCAGCCAAAAAAGAGCTGAACCGCCGAGAAAACTGCCGAAAATGAAGAGAAAATTCTCGCCCTATGTTCTTATGCCTTTCTTTTTCCTCAACTGAGGATGCCCCTCCACTGTGCTCCTCAAGGCCCTTGACTGTGATCGCCCTATTTCCCGCCCTTCTGCCCTCACAACTTCCCCTGCCTCCCAGAACTACTATAGGGTCCCCCTTGCCTCACCTTCCACTACATTCAATGGATCATCCTCCACTATTACTATCACTTCCAGCCCAATGCTATTCTCTTCCCTTTCAGCATTCCGAAAGAACTGTTCCCTTTGCGACACCCTTATCCACTTTTCCATCAGCCCCAATATTCGCTACCCTACTCCCAACACCTTCCCAAGAGATGCAATACCTGCCCTTTCACCTCCTCCCTTCCCACCATCCACGGCTCCAATCATTCCTTCCTGGTAAAACAGTGATTTATTTGTACTTCTTTCAATTTAGTATACTGTATTCGCTGCTCACGATGCGGTCTCTCTACACTGGGGAAACCAAACGCAGATTGGGTGATCACTTTGCTGAACACCTCTGTTCAGTCCCTAAGTCTGACTGTGAGCTTCCGTTTGTTTGCAATTTTAATTCTCCAGCCACTCCCACTCTAACCTCAACCTCCTACACTGTTCCAATGAAGCTTGATGCAAGCTCGAGTAACACTTTATAGCCTTCCAGCGTAACCACTGAACTCAACAATTTTAGATCATGACCACTGCTCCCATTTTCTCAGACAGTAAGTGCTGGTAATGGTTCTGCTGTTACCATTTACACCTCCTCCAGACCCACCTTTTATTTCTTTACTTGTTCCATTACCACCCCTTTTTACCTTGCACCATTAACCTTTTTGTCATTTAATAACTTCTGCCCTTCACTCAATCACAGACCTTCCCCTTTGCTCTTTCCTTCTCCCATCCCCACATTTCCCTGGCTTTGTACTTGTTTATAAACTGTTGAATCTCTAACTTCTTCCAGTTCTCAAGAAAGGTCATCGACCTGAAACGTTAACTCTGTTTCTTTCTCCACAGATGCTGCCTGGCTTGCAGAGCATTTCCAGCATTTTCTGTTACTTTAGATTACTGCAGTATTTTGCTTTTGATTTAATGTTATACTAAAGCTGTGCTTGACAAAACCTGTATCACCAATTTTAACTCGACAACTGGAGGTGGTGGGGCCGAAGCAGTCAACGAGATTTTAACTTCCGGGCCTCATGAGTATTACCTGACTTTGTCTGAAGCCAGGAGGAATGATGTCACTGCTGAAGGGTGCAAATCAAAATTGATAGGCGGGGGCACGCCACGCATGGATCCATGAAAACGGTCCCCAGCAAGATAAGTAACGCATTGTCGGGGCGGGGGGGGTCAGGTACCGTGAAAGTCAATTGGTGGAGGTGTAGGAAAGCCTGAGGCAGGGGAGGCCCAAAGTATCATCATTGGGCCAGGAGAAGCATCAATCTTCCTGGCCCACAGAAACATAAAAGTAAAATACAATAACATTGAACCTGCTGATCCTCTGGTCGCCGCTATCCTTGCTGTAATCAGCTTTTGCTGGCGGGGTTGAGACTGTGCGGCCACTGTAAAAATGGCATGTGGCCCCAATGACTGGTTTAACTGCTTTCAGGCTAGTTTAAATGATGGGCAGTCAGGAATGTGGCGTGAACCCCACCACCCACACCCACACCTTTCTCAAATATATGCAATAATCAGAGGCTTCCTTTCAATTCCACTACAAAAAGGGACAGAGTGATTATTTACAACAACCTTTTTATGTCCTTCTGCATATTTGCGCCTTGGACTCTGCCCCTTTTTTGCGCATGCGTGCATGATCCGGTCAAGCATTCGCAGTGCGACATATAAGGGAACTATGAATCATTGCCACTGGGTAGGGGGGGCAAAAGAGATTGAGGCAGAGAGAGAGAGACTGGGGGGTGGGGGGGGGGAGAGAAGAGAGAGAGAGACTGGGGAGAGACCGAGAAAGACTCGAGAGAGAGACTCGGGAGAGACTGGGGAGAGGGAGACTGGGGAGAGAACGACAGAGACTGGGGGAGAGAGAGAGAGAGACTCGGGAGAGAGAGACTGGAGGAGAGAGAGAGAGAGACTGGGGGAGAGAGACAGGGGAAGAAAGAGAGAGACTGGGGCAGAGAGAGAGAGACTGGGGAGAAAGAGACTGGGGGAGAGAGCGAGAGAGACTGGGGCAGAGAGAGAGAGACTGGTGAAGGGGAGAGAAAGAGTGTAGCAGAGAGAGAGAGACTGGGGGTAACGGGATTGGAGGGGAGAGAGAGAGAGGGAATTCAGGGAAGACAGATCATGTTCTACCAGCACCACCCCCTTTACACCCACGTCACGTTCTCCCTCGCCTCCCTCTATACCTGGTTGATTTCTCGGAAAGGTCAGTACGTGTGACAAGTGACATCATTGGAGTGGATGAAATCCAGAAGTCACGACACTGTCACTATTTACTTCATACCCAATGAACCTGTTAAAAATCCATGACCCACACATGCTGCCCCATCTATGGTGGCAGGTGGGGGGGGCGGTTGGGGGGGTCAGGCAGTGTAAGGTCAGGAACTTGTTGGGGGGAGGTCATGAATCCGTGGGGGAAGAACTTAGGTAGGGGGAGCAGGTCAGGAACTTGCGGGGAAGGGGGGGGAGAATGCCAGAAACTTTGGGGGGGGCAGGGGAATGCCAGAAACCTGTGCTGGTGGGGGGGATGGAAAGTTCAAGCACTTGTGTGGTGGGTGGTGGGGGCAGGAACTTGTTTCGGGGGTGGGAGGAGGTCTTTACCCGTGAGAGTAAGCCCTGTTCCAAGTGAGCTCTCTTCGGTCTGGAGTCGGCAGTCAGAATGGCTCGAATTACACTTTGCAAAGTCACTGATTACGTAGGCAGGGCGGTTATAATTACACATTCTAGAGAAACTGCTGGGTGTGTCTTATCCTTCAAGGGGACCAATGAGCAATCAGGTTATGTGATCAAGGGATGCCAATCAGAGCATTTCGCTGTTGCAAATAATCGCATCCAAAAAGGGAACTGCTGAGATATATGCAGGAACTTATCAAGGCCAAGTTAACAGAGCTAGTTGCAGAGTACGGCCAATATGCAATGAATATCTGCACAAATCTCATACAATTGGACTCTGAGCTGAATGGTGTGACACCTCTGAATTAATTAAAACCTTGAACAACATTTTTCAGCTTGGTGCCTTTAGAACCTTGCATTCACAAAAAGGACACAAATGTTGACACAAAAGTGAGAGAGATACTAATACTGAAATGATGACTGCTCTAGGTGGTATTCTGAAGCATATCTTATATCAGGAACTGTCCCCCTAGGGTCTACACATCACTTTCAAGCAGATAAGAGGATGAATCGACAAGGATTATGGTCGAGAAAGAGCAAGGGACACTAGCTCAAACTGTTTAAATTTTACTTGTGAGAGCTTAATATTAGAAATGTACTTAAAGTCCATAAATTGAAGGCACTGATTGGACGGCTGATGCCACAATTAGCAGACAGATTGCTTAAGATGCAGTGGAGCATTTGTATATACTGTTAAATATTCAGTTATGTTAATTTCGACGAGAAAATCAGCTGGTACAGATTCTGAAAACAATCATGAGAGCAGTAAGAGAACGCTGACAGCTCAGTCCTCTTTCATACATTGAGGCTGCACACGTCATTTCAAAGCACTTGCCAACTGACCTGCTTGGTGGGGATGGATTTCTTCCACGTTCCCGCTGCCGATCCTCCCGTTGCTATTTTAACCCTGGCTCAGGCATAAGTGGCCAGAGCAATGGCCTGAAACAGACAGTAGCATCATAGAAGTATGCACATCAGATTCCTAATTCAGTACTACTTGGCGATACTGGTCGGAAGCGAACATTGGCCTGGAATTTGCAGTCAGCAGCAAAGAGAAGGCGTCGCTGTTGGCCCTGAAGTGCGCTTCGCACAAGGATCTCATGATCCCTGCGTTGAGAACGTCAGGTTTTCCAACTGACATTCAATTCAATTCAACAAAGTATACCGGGAAACCCCTTGTGTGAACTGCTGTGATATAAATAAGCTGTCTGAGCAGCCAATCAGAACACAGAATTCTTACAGACAGTGAACAAGGAAGTGAGTAAGCTCTTAAAATTCTAACATTTAAAAAATGTTAGAGAGAGCAAAACAAAGATTGGGGCTCTCACAATGGGGCAAAGGCAAAACTGAAATAAGGATGGAGAAACTTGTGTTGGCAGTGCTGGCAGGCAGCAGTGCTGTTGCAAGGTCTAATACAGAGAAAAAGAAATAGCAGGACATCATTCTCGCCCTTGCTGTCAGGCTAAGCTCGCTGAACTCTTTGCATCAATGCACGCATTTCCTATGCTACTTCTTGCATTGACATTTTCAGCCACCTCCCTGCAGGCGTGCTGCTGTCTCTGTCTGGGCACCTGCCCACCACCGGAGGGGAAGATAACCTGTCTCTGGGCCTCCACCTAACTCGCCACTGCTGCACCGCTGGAGCTCCACCATGAGGCATCTCTCAGTCATAATTAGATACATATATATACACACACACACACACACACACACACATACATACACACACACACACACACACACACATACATATACACACACACACACACACACACACACATAGATACATATACACAAGCACATACATACATATAAACACACATATACACACACACACACCCATACATATATATACACACACATATACATACATACACACACTCACACACGCACACAAACATACACATATACGAAGTTATCCCCTACATGATATAAACACCTCTATTGTTATTAAAATAACACCATGAGCAAAGCCAAGAAGATCTAATAATATTAAATAGTGTTTTGTCCATCACAAATAAGATGTCACACTTGCACTTGACAGGCTCAAATTTCATATTCATAAAACAACAATTAATCACAATTGAAAAGATACAGACCATATCAATGAAGATGGTTGCAAGTTAGAACAAAACCCAGAAAGCGGAAATTTTCAAAACTACCAATGAAAATCTGGCTGCCAGCAAACAACTACAAAAAAGTAAGGAACAGAAAGAGAACCGATGAAATTGCTTTAAAATCCTTCCAGCCGTCATCTCGGTTCTCACTAAGCTAAGCAACTAAGCATTGGAAATAAAGTTTGCAATATAATAAAGGTGACAAAAATTACATAAATTAAGAAGTAAATCATTAAGCCCACCAAGATTTTATGTATTTTTTCAGGTCTGGTAGTATAGTGGTTAAGGCACTGGACCTGCAACCCACAAGTCATGAGTTCAAGTTCCACCATGTTAAATTGTGAAATTAAATTCAATAAATCTTGTAACTAAAAAGAATGGCCATGAAATCTGATGGATTATCTAAAAAAAACACTAGTTAGTTCACTAACGTCCTTCAGAGAAGCAAAGCTGCCACCCATATCATATCTGGCCTACACATGACTCCAGTCCCACAAGACTTGGTTGACACTTAATGCCCTCTGAAGTGGCTGAGAGAGTCAATCAATTGTAAAATAAAAATTTCTAAATTCAAGGTGAAGGTCCACCAATATCTTCTCAGGGCAACTGGAGATGGGCATTAAAAGCAGCCTTGCCAGCATCGCCTTCATCCAATTAGAAGCATATATGTGCTTAAAGTGTCTCTAAGATCAGAGCCTATAACTTAACAACATTTTTATGATCACATAAAGATTGGCCATTCCAAGAGTCTGCCAGGACCTGCTGTTGTAAGCCCTGCCCATTCTTCTGTCCATGAATGAGAACTGCAATTGCAAAAACCCACTGGGAAGTCATAAGTGGAAGTAACAAAGGCAACTGGAATTTATGTATTTTGCATTATAATGTCAAAAATGGATATAAAATCAAAATTACCAATACTGAAGTGCAGAGTGAGGCTTGGCTCAGTGGTAGCATTCTCGCATTTGAGTCAGAAGGTTACAGGTTTGAGCGCCATTCCACACATTCCTGGTGAGCAGGAGACCAGGGCTCCAGCCTCTGAATACTGGGCGGACATCTAGTGAGGTATTCACATCTGACAGGAGCAGAGTGATGACTTAACCATTGCATCTAGCTGGTCCTCCTGGTACGCAGTTGTGAGTCAGGCTGACAACTTGTCCACATAATAAGGGATTTTGTTAAAGAAAGAAATTACATTTCTATAGCGCCTTTCACAACCTCAGGACATCTCCAAAGCACGTAACAGCCAATTAAGTACTTTTAAAGTGCAGTCACTGTTGTAAGGTAGGAAGGCCCCGACCTGCAAGGACCATCAGCAGGTCGAGGCCTTCGAATGAGCATGCCGCTTCAAGGTATAGTTGCATGCTAGAGAGCGACGGCTGTGAAGAGGGTGACTGGATTGGACATCACCGAGATCCAGGTCGCTGATTGGAGAGTGGGCAGGTACAGCGGGAGCGGCAAGGTTGGGGCGTAGGAGCGGCGTGAGACCATGGAACTATGTGAACGGGACCTTGCAGAGGTGTGAGTTCGGGGCCCAGAAGAGTTGAGCGCCCAGGGGCAGCATGGGCTCACACTGCAATATGTACATACACTAGGTCCGTGCAGCAGAGTCATAATCAACGTATTTATTGAGGCGTACGAAAGCATGGGCCTTATGCTAAGCATCCGTAAGACAAAGGTCCTCCACCAGCCTGGTCCTCGCCTCACAGCACTGCCCCCCAGTCATCAAGATCCACGGCGCGGCTCTTGACAGCATGGACCATTTCCCATACCTCAGGAACCTCTTATCAACAAGAGCAGACATTGATGACGAGATTCAACACCGCCTCCAGTGCGCCAGTGCAGCCTTCGGCCGCCTGAGGAAAAGAGTGTTTGAAAACCAGGGCCTCAAATCTGCCACCAAGCTCATTGTCTATAGGAGTGTAGTAATACCCGCCCTCCTGTATGGCTCAGAGACATGGACCATGTACAGTAGACACCTCAAGTTGCTGGAGAAATACCACCAACGATGTCTCCGCAAGATCCTGCAAATCCACTGGGAGGACAGACGCACCAACATTAGCGTCCTCGACCAGGCCCAGCATCCCCAGCATTGAAGCACTGACCACACTTGATCAGCTCCGCTGGGCAGGCCATATTGTTCGCCAGACACAAGACTCCCAAAGCAAGCGCTCTACTCGGAACTCCTTCATGACAAACGAGCCAAAGGTGGTTAGAGGAAACGTTACAAGAACACCCTCAAAGCCTCCCTGATAAAGTGCAGCATCCCCACTGACACCTGGGAGTCCCTGGCCAAAGACCACCCTAAGTGGAGGAAGTGCATCCGGGAGGGCGCTGAGCTCCTTGAGTCTCATCGCCGAGAGCATGCAGAAATCAAGCGTAGGCAGTGGAAAGAGCGTGCAGCAAACCTAACCCAACCACCCTTTTCCTCAATGACTATCTGTCCCACCTGTGACAGGGACTGTGGTTTTCGTATTGGACTATTCAGCCATCTAAGGACTCATTTTTAGAATGGAAGCAAGTCTTCCTTGATTCAGAGGGAATGCCTATGATGATGAGGTCTGTGCAGCAGAGCTGGTCTCCAGTCATCTTGGTTAATCTTTGCCACTGGACCAAGAGCTAGCTCTGTCAAGCCCGTGTGGTGGCTGGTGTGCAATGGCCACCACATGTTAAAAAAAAATCCACGCACAGGCATCTTCCACCCTTCAACATGTAGATTGGAACCTGGAATATTAGGTCCTTCATTGAAACACCTGTGAACTCATCCCTTTTTGGCATGAAAGCAAGCCATCCTCGATATGAGGGACCGCCTTTGATGTAGGAAAACATGGCAGGGAAAGATCCCACAAACAGCAATGACCAGATAATCTTTTATAGTGATGTTGGTTGAGGGATAAATATTGGCTAGGATAACTCCCCTGATCATCTTTTAATAGCGCCGGGGGATCTTTTACATCCACCTGAGAGGGCAGCCAGGGCCTTGGTTTAATGTCTCATCCAAAGATGACACCTCAAGCAGCACAGCATTCCCTCAGTACTGCACTGAAATGCCAGCCGAATCTATGGAGTGAAATATGAACCGACGACCTCCTGACTAAGATGAAAATGTTACCAAGGCTGACACTTGTTATAGAAACAACCCTGAGCACAATCTGCTGGATGTAAAATCAGTGGAAGAAATGAGTTTTCTCATGTGGCATGAGGCACAGAAGACAGAAATGAATTTTGAAGAGAATACCCCACATTAAAAGCATGATATTTAATCCTGCAAAAAGACCTTTGAAATCCGAGTCCCCTTCATCAATAGTTTCTCTTAACCTGCACATCAACTGTAAATCTGTACCCAATAGTCTATGAAATTCATTGGTCACCTATACATAGTTGTCCTGCAAATAGGTTTGGTGCAAAGTCATGACTCCTGTGGGGAGAACCTCAATTTGGATAGTGGTGATATTATGGTCGTATCACTTGAAGATTTGGGGCCTCACTGATGGTTCTGGAGAAGAGAAGGTTCAGGGAAGATATTATTCAAGCATTCAAGATTCTTAAAGGCATAAATAAATAGAACCCCAATAATATCTTGTAGAACTAGAGGGCACCGGCTCATGTTTATACGGAAGAGTGTACAGATAGTTTAGATTTAACTACTTTACACAGAGAGTGATGAATGTGTGGAACAAGCCGCTCAGCAAGGCAATGGAAATTAATAATGTATAAAAATTTAGATAGATATTTCAGGCAATGACTGAGAGACATTGGGATTGACTTTAATCTCCAGCATAATTATTATCATAGGTGGTCTCTCGAAACGAGGATGACTTGCTTCCATGCCAAAAAAGGTTAAGTTCACAGGTGTTTCAATGAAGGACCGAATAGTCCAGGTCCCTAACTACATCCTGAAGGGTGGAAGATGCCTGTGCGTGGATTATTTTAACGTGTGGTGGCCATTGCACACCAGCCACCACACGGGCTTGACAGAGCTGGGTCTTGGTCCAATGGCAAGGATTAACCAAGACAACCGGAGACCTGCTCTGCTGCACAGACCAAGTGCGCACACATATCGCAGTGTGGGCTGGCCCGTGCTGCCCCTGGGCCCCTGGCCCAAACTCACGCCTCCCCTGGGCCCGATCACGTCCCTCCACATTCTCTTGCCGCTCCTTGGCATAAATCGGGTGGGTGGTGGGCAGGGAGTGCGCTGCTCCCACCCGAGGGAGTCGCCGAGGAGCCTGTGCCATTTTTATGGTTGGGCCTCATTTAAATGAATTTGGCGAGTTGCCAGTGCAAAACCCACTCTATGGCCCCAAGTTTTGACATGATTTGCTCCTGAATTTTAGGAGCAACTGGTGTAGAATGGAGTATCTTAGAAACCGGAATTCTCGTAATTTAGTTTGCTCCAGTTCTAGTCAGTTAGAACAGTTTCACTTTGGAACAGAATTTTTTTTTCAAAAGGGGGCATGTCCGGCCATTTACGCCTGATTTCAAAGTTTCGTGAGTGAAAACTTACTCCAAACTAACTTAGAATGGAGTAAGTGAAGATTTTTGTACGCTCGAAAAAACTTTGTCTACACTTTAGAAAATCAGGCGTAGGTTACAAATCAGGCGTAGGGAATGGGGGGGGGGGTTTAAAGGGAAGTTTACAAACATTAAACACTTCAGTTTTACAAATAAAGAGCCATCATCAATAATAAATGATAAATACATCAATAAATCAACCAATAAATCAATCAAAAAAAATTATAAGAAATAATTTTTTTTTTAAATCAACAAATAAAACATTTTCTACTTACCGACTGCAGCACCGGGAGCCCTCCAACAGCGTGCTGGGATACCCCCCTCAGTGTATCTCTGTCAGTGTCTCTATCTCTCTGTCTGTCTGTGTGTCTCTCATTCTCTGTCTGTCAGTGTCTGTGTTTCTGACAGCGAGGGGAGGGGGAGAAGGGGAGTAGAGGGAGAGAGGGGGGAGCAGAGGGAGGGAAGGGGGAGGGAAGGGGGAGAAGGAGGAGGGAAGGGGAGAAGGGGGAGGGATGGGGGAGAAGGGGGAGGGGGGAGAAGGGGGAGAAGGAGGAGGGAAGGGGAGAAGGGGGAGGGAAGGGGGAGAAGGGGGAGGGATGGGGGAGAAGGGGGAGATGGGGGGAGGGGGAGAAGGGGGTGGGGGGAGGGGGGAAGAAGGGGGGAGGGGGGGAAGGGGGAAGGGGAGAGGGGGAGAAAGGAGATGGGGGGAGAAAGGTGATTGGGGGGGAGAAGGAGATTGGGGGAGGGAGAAGGAGATGGGGGGGAGAAGGAGATTGGGGGGGGAGAAGGAGATTGGGGGGGAAGGAGATTGGGGGGGGAAGGAGATTGGGGGGGGAAGGAGATTGGGGGGGGGAGGAGATTGGGGGGGGGAAGGAGATTGGGGGGGGAAGGAGATTGGGGGGGCGTGGGGGGGAAGGCGAAGGGGGAGGGAGGCTGAACGGGCCGGGCCCGAGACTTTGGGCAGGGCCCGTCCCCAGCATCAGATTTACAGGTAGGTGGCGTTGGGTCAGGTTGGGGTGGTGGTGGGAGGGAGGTCGGTTCGGTTCGGGTTGGGGGGAGGGAGGGAGAGGGAGGTCAGGTCGGGGGGAGGGAGGTCAGGTCGGATCCAGTCCGGAGGTGGGGGGGGGGGGGGGAGCGGGTGTCGGGTCCGGTCCAGGGGCGGGGGGGGGGGGGGGGTGAGCGGGTGTCGGGTCCGGTCCAGGGGCAGGGGTGTCGGGTCCGGTCCGGGGGCGGGGGGGGGGGGGGGGAGCAGGTGTCGGGTCCGGTCCGGGGGCGGGGGGGGAGCGGGTGTCGGGTCCGGTCCGGGGGCAGGAAGCGGGAGTCGAGTCGGGTCGGGAGGAAGCAGGAGCTGGCCGTGGGAGGAGCCTTATTCACACAACCCCAGTGAGGCAATTCGGCCAGGGCTAGGGGCTGCGTGCTTCGGGCCCCTCTCACACAGTTTCGGGTGCCTGGAGCTACTGCACTTGCGTGCCCACTGTAGCGCGCATGTGCAGAGGTCCCAGCACTGTTTTCGGCGCAGGGACCTGGCTCCGCCCCCCTACAGCTCCTGCTGCGCTGCGCCGAGGGCCAGAGGACCTGCAGGGAGGTGGAGAATCTGGAGGTTTTTTAGGCGCACTTTGTGGCGCGAAAAACGGGCGTCCAGGTCGGGACTGCGCCGTTCTAGGCGCGGCTCGAAACTTGGGCCCGAAATAAGTAAGATAAAGCACCAGTCTTGAGGAAGAGGCAACATTTTTGTAGCAACTACAGCACTACAGCAGCAAGGACATTAATCGTGGAAACATTTAAGTCTCAAAACCCATAAGTGACTGTAAAAACTTTAACATTTGCTTCCGGCTTTGCCTGACCAAAGCTGAGGATCCCTTTAATATACACTCAAAAAGGCTGCCACCCCACTTCTGCCAGTATTAAGCAGACATCAAATTTGAATTTAACCCCTTGACTCCATGTGAGACACGTGAATCATGTACTTTAAATGTAACCTCTTATCTTGAAGGATAACAAGAAAATGCAATTGTTTGATCCAGAGGATTATAACAAGCACCTTTCTTGAAGAAAAACATTAACCCAGATTTTGCGGTCAGTAGCGAAGTGACAGCACTTGCCACTGACTATGAAGAAAGCTGTCCACTAAGATCTAGTGTTCTCTGTGGCATTGATTTTACCTCTCCCTATGTTAATTTGAATCTGACGCCATCTAGGGGCTCTCCAGGGTTCATCAAACAGGCTAAGCAGCCAATCACAATAAAGAATTCTCACAGACAGCAAACCAGGAAGTAAAATGCACTGCTTTTCCTTCACTTTTTAATCGTTTTACAGAGAACAAAATAAAGATTGGGATATACACATGGGATTAAGGTAAAAGCTGAAATATCATAAATAAACTATTGAAAAATGTCTTTTTAATTATGTTTTAAACCCATGGAATTTTCATCATAATGGAAAAATTTGACACAGCAGAGAATAAAGATACTGTTTATGTTTCGTTTGAGCTTTGGTCTGCTTATGGAAACCATAGTGTAGACGTGAACATGAGAAATATGATGAGTAAAAAGTTTAAACACTACCAGTTCCCTTTTTGTTTGCATGTTCAATGGTAGCATTCTCAGCTTTGAGTCAGAAGGTTGTGGCTTCAAATCGCAGTTCAGAGATGACCACAAAATCTAGGCTGACACTTCAGTGCAGTATAGAGAGAGTGCAGCACTGTTGAAAGTGCTATATTTCGAATAAGATGTTAAAGTGAGGCCCCGTCTGCTCTGTCAGGTAGACGTAAAAGATCCCACTCTACTGAAGAAGAACAGGGGAGTTCTCTTAGTGTCTTGGCCAACATTTATCTCTCAACCAATAAGTAAAACAGATCATCCGGTCATTTATCTTATTGCTGTCTGTGGGACCTTGCTGTGCGCAAATTGACTGCCATCTTGGCTAACATCCACCAGTGGTGACACCTCAAATGTATTTCATTAGCTGCAAAGCATTTTAGGGCATTCTGAAGTTGTGAAAGGCGTTATATAAATATAAATCTTTCTTTTTTCTTTTCTTTTTACTCCTGCTCAGATCATCTCCCCACATGTAATATGCCTTGGGTCGTTTTCACTACGTTTAAGACAGTGGCCGTGAAATTGCAGTGTCTGTGATGGCGTACTCTCAGAGTAGGCTGTCATATTCCCTTTGAAATGAACGGAAAGTTCCGGATTTCCACATGTGCTCGTGCATGCGTGAAATCCGGAACTCGCAGCCTGTCAACGTATGTTGATAGCTAAGACTTAAATTAAACATTTTAATATCATAAATTATGAACATACACTTTATGAAATGAGTACAGATTGAACCTCCCTTATCCAGCATCCTGGGACCTGACCTGTGCCAAATAAGGGATTTTGCCGGATAAAGGGAGGTCAACCCGAGGGGGGCGGCGGGGGGGTGGGGGGAGAAGGTTGGTGCCCCGAGCGGGCCCGAAGTTTCGGCAGGCCGCAAAGTGTCAGCGGGCCGAGTGTCGGCGGGCCCCGGCAGGTCCAGTGTCGACGGACCTCCTGTGGGCCAAGTGTCGGCAGGACCCCGGTGGTCTGAATGTCGACGGGTCCCAAAGTCGGGGTGGAGGTCGGCCGCATTCTGCGCATGCGCCCCCGGCCACCAGAATCATGCCGGACGAGGGATGGTGCTGGATAAGGGAGTCCAAGATAAAGAAGGTCCAACGTTTGTATGCAAATATTGGCCCGGATTAGTCTTAATGATGTATAAAATTACCAAAAAATTTAATTTTTAATGAGATTGGTGCAATGAAGGAACATGTGAATAAAGTTGCAATTTTGTACATTGTATAATTATTAGATTTGGGGTTTCCATTGCATATCATTAGGGGATTCCTTTCATAAATGATTAAAATGGAATCCTCCTTTGTCATTGGAGGACGGGCCCACGTGATCCTAGGTATGCTTCCGAAATGTCTGCATTCCTGGGATCTGTGGGACATTGCGCTACCCTCCTCCTCGAGGTCTGAGACTGCAACTTTTCACAGCTTGGGCGCCAGGACGTACTTTCATAATTGTTTTGTGGGTCAGAGGACTACCCCGGAGGTACACAGCTGGCGGGTGGTCTGCACCCCTGGGCTCCACCTGCCTTTCTTCCACCACATTCTACTGTATCCATTTCATCATCATCATCATCATAGGCAGTCCCTTGAAATCGAGGAAGACATGCTTCCACTCTAAAAGTGAGTTCTCAGGTGACTGGACAGTCTAATACGGGAATTACAGTCTCTATCACAGGTGGCACAGACAGTCATTGAAGGAAAGGGTAGGTGGGGAGTCTGGTTTGCCACACACTCCTTCCGCTGCCTGCGCTTGCTTTCTGGCGACGAGACTCAAGGTGCTCAGCGCCCTCCCGGATGATCTTCCTCCATTTAGGGCGATCTTTAGCCAGGGACTCCCAGGTGTCAGTGGGGATGTTGCATTTTATCAAGGAGGCTTTGAGGGTGTCCTTGAAATGTTTCCTCTGCCTACCTGGGGCTCGCTTGCCGTGTAGGAGTTCCGAGTAGAGAACTTGCTTTGGGAGTCTTGTGTCAGGCATGCGAACAATGTGGCTCACCAAACGGAGCTGGTCGAGTGTGGTCAGTGCTTCAATACTGGGGATGTTGGCCTGATCGAGGACGCTAACGTTGGTGTGTCTGTCCTCCCAGGGGATTTGCATGATCTTGCGAAGACATCATTGGTGGTATTTCTCTAGCGATTTGAGCTGTCTACTGTATATGGTCCACGTCTCTGAGCCATACAGGACCTTGGGAGCCTATTATCAGCAAGGGCAGAAATCGACGACGAGGTTCAACATCGCCTCCAGTGTGCCAGCACAACCTTCGGCTGCCTGAGGAAGAGAGTTTTCAAAGATCAGGCCCTCAAATCTGGCACCAAACACATGGTTGTAGTGTAACCAGTTACACCTCCTCCGGACCCATCTTTTACTTCTGTACTTGTCGCATTACCGCCTCCAAGACCACCCCAACCCCTGTCGTCGAGTTACAGTACGCGGATAACACCTGCGTCTGCGCACATACAGAGGCTGAACTCCAGGACATCGTCGACGTATTTACTGAGGCATACAAAAGCATGGGCCTTACGCTAAACATCTGTAAGACAAAGGTCCTCCACCAGCCTGTCCTTGCCGCACAGCACTGCCCCCCAGTCATCAAGATCCATGGCGCGGCCCTGGACAACGTGGACCATTTCCCATACCTCGGGAGCCTCTTATCAACAAGAGCAGACATTGACGACGTGATTCAACACCGCCTCCAGTGCGCCAGTCCAGCCTTCGGTCACCTGAGAAAAGAGTGTTTGAAGATCAGGCCCTCAAAACTGCCACCAAACCCATGGTCTACAGGACTGTAGTAATACCCGCCCTCCTGTATGGCTCAGAGACATGGACCATATACAGGAGACACCTCAAGTCGCTGGAGAAATACCACCAACGATACCTCCACAAGATCCTACAAATCCCCTGGGAGGACAGACGCACTAACATTAGTGTCCTCAACCAGGCCAACATCCCCAGCATTGAAGCACTGAGCACACTTGATCAGCTCCGCTGGGCAGGCCACATCGTTTGCATGCCAGATACGAAACTCCCAAAGCAAGCGCTCTATTCGGAACTCCTTCAAGACAAACAGGCCAAAGGTGGGCAGTGGAAATGTTACAGGCACACCCTCAAAGCCTCCATGAAAAAGTGCAACATCCCCACTGACACCTGGGAGTCCCTGGCCAAAGATCGCCCTATCTGGAGGAAGTGCATCTGGGAGGGCGCTGAGCACCTCGAGTCTCATTGCTGAGAGCATGCAGAAATCAAGTGCAGGCAGCAGAAAGAGCATGCGACAAACCTGTCCCAGCGACTCTTTCCCTCAACGACTATCTGTCCCACCTGTGACAGGGACTATGGTTCTCGTATGGGACTGTTCAGCCACCTAAGGACTTATTTTAAAAGTCGAAACAAGCCTTCCTCGATTCCGAATAATATATCTCTACTTATCTATAGAATAACTCCACGAGGCCAAGTGCTGTGCTTGAACCGCTGTGACCTTAGTCTCTTTATTGTAACTGCAGAGTGCCTTCACCGCATGGTGACCAGCCTTTTATACAGCTCCTGCCTGGGCTTCCCACAGTTGCACCCTCTGGTGGTACCAGCATAGTATATATACAGAGTATACATATATGACAACATTCCACCCCAAAGTCTTTGATGTGAGTTAGTTACAGGTTGAGGTGATCCGGAACTCTGCGCTCCCTGGTTGATTGTCTGAATGTCACTTCTGGCATGGGTGAGTTGATCGGGCCACTGCTGTCTTGCAATGCTGTTGGTCTGACTGGACTGTTGGAGATGGTGGGATCATCCTTGTGGTTGGCAGCTAGGTCTGTTGCTGATTTGGTGTATGTAGGTGGATCGCTGAAGATAAGGTTCTCTCCCGGTAGTTCCTGGTTACTTGTAAATCGCAATTTGGTCTGGTCCAAATGCTTTCTGCACGTTTGTCCGTTAAGCAGTTTGACAGCAAACACTCTATTCCCTTCCTTGGCTAAAACAATGCCAGCAACCCATTTGGAACCATGACTGTGATTCAGCACAAACATCGGGTCGTTTACAGTGATGTTGCGTGATACAGCTGCACGATTATGGCACATGTTTTGCCAATAACGCCTGGTTTCCACCTGATCGTTGAGGTCAGGGTGGACTAAGGAGAGCCTGGTTTTGAGTGCATGTTTCATTAGTAACTCCACAGGGGGGACCCCAGTAAGCGAGTGGGGTCGTGTCCTGTAATTGATCAGCACCCGGGATAGGCGGGTTTGAAAGGAGCCTTCTGTGACACGTTTCAAACTCTGCTTTATGGTTTGGACTGCCCGTTCCACTTGGCCGTTGGATGCGGGCTTGAACGGGGCAGACCTGACATGCTTGATGCCATTGCGGGTCATGAATTCATTGAATTCCGAGCTGGTGAAACATGGACCATTGTCACTGACCAGAATGTCGGGCAAGCCATGGGTGGCGAACATGGCCCTGAGGCTTTCAATGGTGACGGTGGACGTGCTGGATGCCATTATTACACATTCGATCCACTTAGAGTAGGCATCCACTACAACGAAGAACATTTTTCCTAGAAAGGGACCCGCATAATCTACGTGGATCCTGGACCATGGTTTTGAGGGCTAGGACCACAGACTAAGTGGAGCCTCCCTGGGGGCATTGCTCAGTTGTGCACAAGTGTTACACTGGCACACGCACGACTCCAAGTCCGAGTCAATGCCGGGCCACCAGACGTGGTACACATATATGACACCGAGGAACTGCCTATGGTGATGATGTCCTATTACCACGCCTTTTGCTTTGCACCTTCATCCCTTTGTCATTTAATTGCTCCTGCCTTCCTTCCTATCGCAGACTTTCCCCCCCACTCCCCAGCCCCCACCCCATCCCAACACACTTTTCCTTGGCTCCGCACTTGCTTAAAAGCTACTCACCTCGAACATCATCCAGTTCTGATGAAAGGTCATTGACCTGAAACATTAAATCTATTTCTCTCTCCACAGATGCTGCCTGACCTGCTGAGTTTCCAGCATTTGCTGTTTTATTTCAGATTTCCAACATTTGCACTATTTTGCTTTTGTTTTAAGGACTGACAAAGGTGGGTTTGGCCGTTCACTGTTGCAATCGGAATATTGTGCCATGGTGCATGAAATTTTTCCCCGGAGATGCCTACTTCTATAATATCATAATAGGTGCACAATGAAAATCTGTTCAAACACTTAATTTGATAAAGTGGATATGTGGCTCCTTGTACCTCTGTTTGTATATTCTCCCTGCACTCAGCAGTTGTTGGTAATGAAGGATGGCTGCACCAGAACCACTAGGAGTGGAGGAGTTATGGGCTACATTCTGGTGATATGAGCAACAGGGCTGGAACACTGTTACCTATTTTGCCTCTCGGACTCAGATGGGATTTGTTTTCCATTCGATACGCCGAGGAAGATGGCCATTTCCCAATTGGTGGGAGCCCGCAGTATGGTACTAAATCAGTGCACAATGGAGAAATAAATTCTGTGAGCAAATAGCAGGTTTTTGCAATGTCAAAGTAATGTTTAAGTAGCTCCCAGCATTGCTTTTCTACTCTGCATTTATATGTTACCTAGCATTAGTGTTGAATAATTCAAACTTTACAAACTTCCCTCCACCCTCCAGTGTGGCAAGTGCAGACCTAATGACTAACACGCACAACCGAAGTGTGCATTGGAAATCCACCAGGATCAGTAGAACAAAGTGCTTCATTCGAAAATGTGAATAAAGCGTTTGATTCAGGAAACAAAAACACACCAAAAAAATGCTGAACAGATAAAGTTTTGCGAGCTTCCTTTCTTTTTAAAAAAAGACAGCTTGTTGGAGAGTAGATAAATCAATTAAGATTTTGAAATACTTTTGAGCATCTTAATTTCTATGACGAGGTTACTTACCTTTTGAACTGCATCAGATAAGATACCTTTGTGGGGGTGGGTTATGAGTGCGGAATAACCACACATAAGGAAAAAAAATCACATCAGTGATAGTTAAGTCACATTTGAAACTGAGCGCTTGCTCTGTAAACACTACACTTTTACATTTCTCATGGTGTCTGACACTTTGACACGAGCATAATGCTGCTCCATGAATAATATATAAACCATACCGTAAAATAAGGGTCCCGATCTTACTTAAAATACCAAGACGAGAAATGTAACAAGTCTTGACAGAGCTACCATCTCATTTTCCATACATCATAGACCAAAAGCACCAACCAGTTCTAAAAAAGAAAATTCTGTCATAAAATTATCTAAATCGACCACAGATCAAAGTCAGTTCTTGTATTTCCTCAAGCATAGATTCGAAGACATGGGGAGAAAGCAACAAAAGGAAACAAAAAAAGGAAAACAAAGTCAAGGAGAATAACTATTGGCCCCTAGTGGACTTATTATATCACCAGACTCCAGGTACCAATATTCTTTTAGTTTGGCACTTCATAAATTCTGGCATCCTTGTTAGGACTGTCAAGACCGCTGACCTCAGTTTTCCACTAACAAGCCAGCTGAGGAGTATCTCCAAATGTGAGGTGGATACATTTTTATGGAACTTGAAAATAATGTGAGCTCTGGCATTTTTGCTTTATTGGAATTGGAACAATGCTCTTAAAACACTTTCATGAAGAGACTGCACCAAATGCATCCTATTTAAATCACTACAGGCATGCTAGTTGCTAAAATCCTATTTAGAGTTTTCTGGGACAATGGCAGCTAAGTTTTAAAGCTTTAAGGATATTTTGTCAGGGCTGAAATTAAATATATGTATATACACATTTAAAGCTATATATACACACACACATGCACACACACACACACACATAAATGTCTCTTAGTCATGTTTGGTGAAGGTTATTTAAATTCCAAAATCTGCCAAGGTCCAATATCTGTGATTGGAGTGAAGTGCTTCTCAAAAATATGCAACATTTACAACCAAAACAGAAGAGATCTTAAGACAAAAAGGGAATCAAGATCACATAATTAAAATGATTTTGTATTCTTGCAGTTTGATTGTTGGTATCTATTGATGTATACAATGTAGCGATATAATCAGTCTGGGAGTAATTCCCTACATGCCCCCTTATCTGAGGGTATCATGTGGTTTAAAATATAAGAATTTCAAAATACCGTTCTGAGAGTCAAATGTGACTGGCGTGGTTATAATTCTTTATGAAGGAGCAGGTACGATTGATTGTCAGAGGTTGAAAGAGTAGGTCAAGCTCTGCTCGTTCATCAGCTGAATGTCATTTTTGTTTTCCTGTCACCAGCCACATATCTTTAAAGAAATAGCAACCCACTGCTCATTATCTGGGATTCAGCTTCCTTCCTGCCATCTAGTATTAATGAAACTCCACTCTGGGTCTGGTGTTTTGTCTCTGATCTTTCCAGCTCCAAACCCAGTAGCTTCCCTGTATAATTTTTTTAAAAGAGATACGTGTGCAAGTCCCGTAGCTAAAGAAAGCACACACACAAAAATGTGAAATGTTGTCCCTCTTCCAAATAACAACAGTTAATTTTTATTTACAATGTAACAGTTTTCATGGAGCATATTTTGATGCAGAAATTTCAGGTGAAGTTGGAGTAAGCCAAACTCCTGTGGAGTGATGCTCCACACAGCAATACTGACTCATAAAAAATCACGTTGCAACTATCAAGTAATAAATGACAGTCAAAAGATAAAACAATGGGGATTGTGCAGCATCGTGGGTTAGCCTAGAAATTACTTTGGGCAATACTAGTGTTCGAACGATTAATGTGTTCATTCCACATTCCTTTATCATCCCACAAAATGGATTAGCTCACCCAATCATTTCAAATGCATTAATGGTGCCATTAGTACAACAGACAGACGATTGAGTTAAGCATTTGTTTACTAATATCGCAAGCAGCCATTCTGGGCTTGCACTTTCACCTTGTGACCTGGGTCCAAACCCAATCCAAACTGATGGAATGAAAGGTTGGCAATCTTCAGGCTTACTACTTCTTCGCAACATTATAAGCCTCTTCTTTTAATCTAAGACTATCCTTAACTTCTTTAGTTAGCCACGGATGGATCACTTTTCCAATGGTGTTTTTATTTCTCAATGGAATGTATATTTGTTGAGAATTTTAGAATATTTCTTTAAATGTTTGCCACTGCTTTTCTACCGTCATATCATGCCTTTTAATCTAATCTCCCAATCTATTTTAGCCAACTCGCCCCTCACACCTATGTAATTGGCTTTGTTTAAGTATGTCAGTCTCAAACTTTATTATAAGATTACTAGTTAATGCTGTCTCATTACACAAGTTAAGGTTTAAAATAGCCTGATCCCTGGTTGGATCCATGACATATTGTTCTAGGAAACGTATTGTTCTAGGAAAGTGTCTGAAATGCATTCCATGAACTCATCCTCCAAACTACCCATGCCAATTTTATTTGCCCAGTCTATATGAAGATTAAAGTCCCCCACGATAATTGCATTATCTTTGTTACAAGCTTCCATTATTTCATGTGGAATGCTCTGTCCAATTGTATAGCTACTGTTAGGGGGCCTATAAACTACTCCCACCACTATTTTCTGCCCCTTATTATTTCTTATCTCCACCCATATTGATTCTACTTCCTGATCTTCTAAGCCAAGATCCTTTCTGACTACTGTCCTTATGTCATCCTTAATTATCAGGGCTCCACCACCCTGCCCCCGCCACCCAACACCCACCCCCTCCTGTTCCAGTCTGCCTGTTTTTTTGTCCTGGATGGTGTCGAGCTTCTTGAGTATTGTTGAATCAGCACTCATCCAGGCAAGTGGAGCGTATTCCATCACAATCCTGACTTGTGCCTTGAAGATGGTGGAAAGGCTTTAGCGAGTCAAGAGGTGAATCACTCGCCACAGAATACCCAGCCTCTGACTTGTTTGTGTAGCCACAGTATATATGTGGCTGGTCCAGTTAAGCTTCTGGTCAATGGTGACCCCCAGGATGTTGATGGTGGGGGATTCGAGAGTTGGGATGTTGTCGGGGCTCATAGCCTTTGCTGCATCCAGAGCACTCAGATATTTCTTCATATCACGTGGAGTGAATCCAATTGGCTGAAAACGCATCAGCCTTGTCTTTTGCACTCATGTGCTGGGCTCCACAATCACTGAGGATCGGGATGTTCATGGAGCCTCCTCCTCCCGTTACTTGTTTAATTGTCCACCACTATTCACGACTGGATGTGGAAATATTGCAGAGAGCTTTGATCTGATCCATTGGTTGTGAGATCGCTTAGCTTCTGCTGTTTAGCATGCATGTAGTCCTGTGTTGCAGCTTCACCAGGTTGGCACCTCTTTTTTACGTCAGCCCAAAAGATCATAACAAGCTTGCTTCCTCTGCTTGGCTGCCATACTTACTCAATTACATAGGAAGTTTGTCCCCTATTTTGAAGTATCTATGATATTTGTAAAGCCGAAAAACACAATGTAAAATATAAAATTTAGGTACAACCTCAGGTATCTGTATTCAGAACATCAGAAACCAATTACAAATGAGGAAGGCCATTCAGCCCATCTTACTAAATCCATCCAGTACAACCCTACACTTCATCCATTGCTGCAGCTAGTTGTTTCCTAAATGATTCCAGGTTTTTGCCTCCGTTACTCTACTCGGTGATCCATTTCAAGTGTTGATCGCTCTCTCCCTGAAGAACCTTCTGATATTAGTCCTAAATTTACCGTTTATTGGTTTGAACCCACGTTCCCTTTGTCCTACTCCCACAGTTGAATTTAAAGTAGTATTCCAGATTAATTTTATCCATATCATCTTCTATCTAATATACTCCTATAAGATCACCTTTCAGACACCGCCTTTTCAGGGTGAAAAGTCCATGGGGGAGAAATTCGGGAGCGCTAACTTTTGAAAGCTGGACAAATCAGTGCCAGGCGCTGATGATTTCTAGCTTTTTCAAAATCCGGTGTAAGCACTCCAGGAAGGAAGCCATAAATAAAGCGCTCCACTTCCTTCCTGGAATGCTAAAGGACACAGGCGGGCTGGTCGTGGTGCAGCACTGCACAATGTCTCTGCAGCGCTGCCGCGATCTGAGGCTCCATCCCTCCCTTAAAGAGAAGGGCCATCGCTGCAGGCTCTACATTGGGACCAGTTGGCAGCTGTGATCTGGCCCGATCAGCCCCTGGCACTCCAGCAGCATGCTGGGCTGACTGATCACGGCCGAAGAAGCAGCAAAAAATGGAAAATAATAATTTCAACAATTTTTTCACTTACCACAGCCACTTCCCCTTTAACTTCCGCCCCCAAAGCTCCCAGCCTCCCGAACAACGTCTCCTGCAGCTGTCGGTGTTTTTGCCCAGCGACGCTGCAGGGGCAGAACCGAAGTTCGAGTCCGGAATTCGGGTCCGGGGCGCTACCGAGGCGGTGCGCACAGCAATGACGTCACGATCTCCGGGCGCAGGAGATCGTGGTGCAAAGTGTTACCGCCGTCGAAACCTCTCGCCCGAGTTAGTGGGAGTTGTTCATCTCACCGCGCCTGGTCGGTAAGTCGTTAGCGCACAGTTATCTCCTCCCCCACCAGAGGCGATAATGGGAGGTGCTAAGGAAGCCAATTTCTCGGCTCATGCTTCTCCAGTCTTTTCTCATTACTCAGACCTTTCACACTACCTCCAGAACTTGAATGTCTCCCTTGTGTCTCAGCGACCATAAATAGGACCAAAACAAGGGGCCATAACTATATGATAATCATTAATAAATCCAATAAAGAATTCAGGAGAAACTTCTTTACTCAGAGAGTGCTGAGAATGTGGAACTCACCACCACATGGAGCGCTTGAATCAATGAGCATAGAGGCATTTAAGGGAAAGCTAGATTAGTACATGAGGGAAAAAGGAATAGAGAATATGTGGATAAGGTGAGATGAAGTAGGATGGGTTGTGGCTCATGTGAAGCATCAACACCGGCATTTACTAGTTGGGCCGAATGATCTGTTTTTCTGCTGTAAAATTCCACATAATTCCAGTATTTAAAGTATGGTCTGAGCTTGATCGCGACTCCCTCTGATTTGTATTCTAGAGTAGTTCAATATCCTATTGGCTTTGTTGATTGCTGCTTTGCCTTCATTGGACATGTTGAGTATTGAGTCTAATAAGACTCCTAGGTCTCTTTCAACATCATCCCTAGCTATTTCAGTACCATTCTTGGAGTATGTATGCCACTCATTCTTCCTTTTTATGTGAAATTCTTTATACTTACCTGCATTAAATTGCTCTGCTATTGTTCAGACAACTAACATATTTTATTTCACACAGTCTGTAGTTTCTTGGCTGCCTTTTTTGATTCCATTGCCACTCCTAGTTTGATATTATCAGCAAATTTGACCAATTGCAATGGTTTCTGAATTCAAGTCGTTGATGTAAATTAGAAACAGTGCTTTCATTACTGAACCTTAGTGTACTGCAGTCAGTAGTCCCCCCAGTATGGCATTACCCCTCTAACCAGTACTAGTTGTTTTTTTAACTTTCAGCAAATTTCTATCATAGCTTTACCCTGAGTTCCCACAGCTTTAAAATTAGTTAGTAGTATTTCATGTGGAACTTTACCAAATGCCTCTGGAAGTCTAAGTACACAATGTTGCAGGGTTTACCACAGTCCACTTGGGTTGCCAGTTCCTCAAAGATATCAAGGAGGTTGGTCAGGCAGGATCTTCCTATCTAAAGCCATGTTGTTTGCTGTTTACTATGATGTTATTAATAAATAATCCACAAGTTTACTTGTCATAATAAATTCCATTATTTTATATGGAATGAAAGTAAGATTAATGGGTCTGTAGTTGCCTCTGTCTGTTTTGTCACCTTTTTTGAATATGGACACCATAATCTCCTGTTTCCAATCTACTGGTACCTCCCTGCTCTCTCATAATGATTGTCCAGGCCTCACAAATCTTTTCGCTAATCTCGCTAAGCATTCTGAGATAAATACCATCTATCCCATGGAAGTCACTTGTTTAAAGATCTTCTAGCTTATGTCAAACTTCCATAGTATTTATATTAAAGTTCAGAATTTTTGCCTTTGGTTCTCTTTTTATTGCTCATATATTCACTTGTAAAAACTTGAAGGCAGTAATTGTTCAGAATATATACTATCTTGTGCTCACCACAGTTTCAAGTCAATATGCATATTGCCACCTCTTCTCTCAGTCATCTAGCTGTTGTAATATTATTGACATTTATTTTACTGTTATGGTTTGTTTCCGCAGTTTTGCTTTTTTTCTATGTCTCTCTTTGCTCCTCTGATCACCCTTTTAACTTGTCTCAATTATCTTATATTCATCCCAAGAAACCTTTCTCCCAGCAGGATTTATAGAGGTATTTTTCCTCAATGGGGCAGAAATTCCTCTGAGGGTCTTCCCGCAGGCAATTGCCTTCTCGCTGGAGATTTTTTATGAATTTACCTGGTGGTCTAGAGGCGCCCTGATTTCCGACTTTTAAAAGTTTTTTTAATTATGGTTAAAAAATAAACTTACCGTATTGGGGAGGGTTTTTAACAATAAACGATGTGCTTATAATTTTATTTTACAATTGTTTTTGTGTGTTTTAAAACACTTGCGTCTGTAAAAGTAGGCTATGCACCTGCTTTTTCAGGTGCAAGATTTTTGAGGACATTTGCCGGGCAAGATATGGGTAAATAGCCCAATCTTGCCTGTACAAATGTCCTTGCTCCTGATCTGTCATCCTCGCTCTCGATCTAGCTACGCCAGCGCATGCGCATTGCACGCTGAAAACTGGCTTTTCCGATGCCTTCCCGGCTCCGTAGAAACTTCGTACGGGCCCGGGACATCGGAATTTCCACGCCTTTATTTCACACTTCATTTTTTTTAAATCCTTTTAGGCTCATCCTTGTTTAGTTCAACTTACATTAGCATATTAAACCCACCCTTTTGGTTCAACAGACTCACAGATACATAAACATTCTCCCATTAATATCCATTTACGTACAATGGCAAAGTAACCATGTAACCATAACTAAAGACGACCAAAACGACACGTGTCTCTGTCTTGCCTTAGGTTAGTATTGGCCAATACATTAGCTGCTAGTCACATTTGGTGAATTGGAAATTCAGGGCCCAAGTTTCCGGTTCTGGCGAAAACGGAGGAGAGGGGAGAGGGGGGGAGCGTGGCTACTGGGAAGGGGAGGGTTATGGGGAGGGGGGGGAGCGTGGCTACTGGGGTAGAGGGAGGGGCGTGGCTACCGGGGTGTGTGGGGGGGGAGCGTGGCTACCGGGGAGGGGAGGGGAGGGGAGCGTGGCTACCGGGGTGGGAAGGGAGTGAGCGTGGCTACTGGGGTGGGGAGGGGGGGGGGAGTGTGGCAACAGGGATGGAGGAGCGTGGGTTGGGGGTCACTCAATGATCGAAGGGCCGGAGGAGAGAGCATGGTTACCTCCTTCCAGCCTCCCCCGCCCCCCTCTCCACACACACCCCCCCACACACACACCCCCCCACAAACACCACCCCCCCCACAAACACACACCCTCCCACACACACAGCCCCCTCCCCCTACACACACACACCCCTCCCACCCCTCACTGTCAGATACAGATAGAGACACTGACAGAGACAACTTTCCTTCACATAAAGGTAGGACTTCTATTTTTTATTGATTGATTGCTTATTACTTTGGTCTTGGTGCTTTAGATGCAGGGTTCCTTCTATTTTTTATTAATTAATTGCTTATTACTTTTTGTGCTTCGTTTAGTGCTTGGTGCTTTAAATGTACTGCTTTGTTTAGTGCTTAGTGCTTTAAATGTACTTTGCTTCTTTAATGTTGTTGTGAAGGTGTTTATGGAAAATCCTCTAACTTCCCTTCCCCCTCCCTGTTGTGATGTTGATGTGTCCTTTGTGTTTAATGCTTCCCACCTGCCGTCTTTGGCTGTGCCTGCACTAAACTTAACTCTAGGTAAGGTTTTACAGAACTTATAAAACTGGACACTTACTCCATTCTAAGTTAGATTGTAGTAAGTTTTCACTGCCGAAACTTGCAAAACAGGCCTGAGTGGCTGGGCACACCCCCTTTTGAAAAAAAAACCTTACCTAAAGCCAACCTAAACTAACTCACTAGAACTGGAGCAAACTAATATCCGAGAATTGCAATTTCTAACATACTCCAAACTAAACTAGTTGCTCCAAAAAACTAGGAGCAACTCCACCCGAAACTTGGGCCCTCAGATGTAGAGTTGTATTTCTAATTAGCCAATAAAGAATGAATAACAGTCACCATTGTTGGGCATGTGATCCCAATACTCATATTTGTATGGCATATGCATGTGAACTTTAACCTTTTTATGCATTTGCAGGTAAAATGGAAAGATGAAAAGCAGTGTGCAAAAGTGTTTTTCTATCGTCGTGACTGCTTTACTTTCTTGGTTACTGAATGGGGGTAAATGTTTAAGTGAATATACGTATGTGACGTACATTTACCTGTATTGTGTGAGTATGTAAGAGATTTCTACTAAAATTAGTGCATGTGGCTAAAACAGTGTTGATGTAGCCACACCTGTGGCTAGCCAGTGATTTCTATTGGAAAACACTGCCCTTTGTGACAATATTGGCAAGCTGCATGTTAAATTCCATCCAACTTGCAACAACTCATCTGAGCCATGTGTGCACTGTTACCAGTAATAACAAACTAAAATCAATGATCTAATACAGACAAAAATATTGTCACAAGGGCTACCAGCCATTCAATTGAGTAGGTGAATGATTTGATGATAGGTGAACACAGCTTAAGCTTTGTGTCTTTGTGGGCCACTTATTTGCACATCATGGAGCTTTGGAGCCACACGTAAAGATTCAATCCATGTAAGCCATTAATTTGCAGATATCGCAAGTTGCTGATACTAACAGATCTCTGTGTTCTGATTCAGGATTTATCCACCAACAGCATAGAGCAACAGCTCCTAACAATCCTCCGAGCCCCAAACCAACAAATAAGCAACTTGGGGTGTTTATCTACATTAAAGGCACTAAATAAATGCAAGTTATTGTTAAATAAGGAACATAAGGACTGCCAGAGCTCAGGGGTCACAATGGTCTACTGGCCTCAGTATGGCCACCTCTGCCTTAAGCTGTTTCCAATAATAGCGGCTATACAGATTATGAATCCATTCCAATCTTTTCAATGGTACCCTTTCCAAATGTCCTTGTTGCACGTCTCTGTACTTTCTCTCGATCAACAATTCCCTTCTTGAGATAGAAGGACCAATTCTTCAGATGTGGTCTTACCAAAGTCATATATAACCTTATTATCATGACCGTAGTTTTGTATTGAAGAGTCTGAGCAATACAGCTCAGGACCCTGTCATTTTGGCCACAGCTGCCTGACGCTGAGCTTGAATCTTTAGGGAAGGGTCAATGAGCACTCCCAGTCTCTCACCCTTCTTGTCACCTTTAACCTACACCCACTCATATTATCTAAGTTTGCCGATGAAACAAAGATAGGCGGCATTGTCAGCAGTGTAGTTGGAAGCATAATATTACAAAGATATAAACAAATGGGAAAAACTGTGGTAAATGCATTTCAATATAGGCAAGTGTGAGGTCTTCCACTTTGAACCTAAACGGATAGATCAGCGTACTTTCACTTTCTAAATAGTTAAAAACTAGAAACAGTGGAGGCCCAAAGAGACTTGGGATCTATGTACATAGATTGTTAAAATGTCATGGACAGGTACAGAAAATAATCAAAACGGCTAATGGAATACTGGCCTTTATATCTAGAGGACTAGAATACAAGGGGGTAAACATTATGCTGCAGGTATACAAACACCTAGTTAGACGATACTTGGAGTACTGTGTTCAGTTCTGGGCACCACACCTTATGGAGGATATATTGGCCTTGGAAGGAATGCAGTGTAGATTTTACAGAATGATACCTGGTTTAAATTACGAGGCAAAATTACACAAACTAGGATTGTATTCTCTGGAATTCAGAAGGTTAAGAAGTGATTTGATCGAAGTTTCAAGATATTAAAGGGAAGTGATAGGGTAGATAGAGGGAAATTATTTCAACTGGTTGGGGACATAGACTAAAAATTAGAGCCAGGCCTTTCACGAGTCAAGTTAGGAAACACTTCCATACACAAAGGGTGGTAAAAGTTTGGAACTCTCTTTTGCAAACTGCAGTTGATGCTGGATAAATTGTTAATATTAAATCTGAGATTGATAGATCTTTGTTAACCAAAGGTATTAAGGAATATGGGGGAGAAATTTGGGAGCGGCCATCTTGGGTGCTAACTTTTAAAAGTTGAAAAAATTAACGGCAGGTGCTAATGTTTTTCAACTTTAAAGATATTCACAGTTTGTGCTCCAGGAAGGAAGTGGAGCACTAAATCAAGTGCTCCACTTCCTTCCTGGAGCACAACAGGACGTAGGAGGGGTAATAGGTGTGGAGCACTGGGCCGTGCACGCTGCCGCATTGGAAGGCTCTTTTCCTCCTTTAAAGGAAAGGGCCATCGCTGCAGGCTCTGCGAGGGAAAAACCTACGCAGTCCCTGACGGCAGCCGCGATCTGGCCCGATCAGCCTGATGCACTGCAGCAGAGTTCCGGGGTTATCGATCGGGATGGAAGAGGCTTGGAAAAAATAGAGTAAGAACATTTCAGAAATATTTATACTTACCTTGGCCACCTCGCCTTTAAGCATCGCCTCCAAAGCGCCTGGTGTCCCAATGAATGCCTGCCGGTGCTTTCGCCCGTCGATACTGCAGGGGGCGGAACCGAAGATTGGGTGCGGGGCACTACTGGGGCGTGTGCACGGCGATGATCTCACGATCTCTGGGCGAAAGAGATTGGGGCTCAACATCCTACCGCTGTTGCAAACCTCCTGCTGAATTTAGTGGGAGTGGATCATCTTGCTGCGCCCAGTCGGTATGTGCTTAGCACCCCCTTATCGTCCCCTGGAGGTGATAACTGGAGATGCTAAAGGAAGCCAATTTCTAAGTAATGGTGTAAAGGCTGCAGTTAGATTGCGGATCAGCCATGATCTCATTAAATGGCAGAACAGGCTTGAGGGGGTAAATGGCTTACTCGTATTCTTATATTCCTATACTCTGCCCCTGAATTCTGTACATAATTGCACAATTAATCACAGTGAAAGACATTTGCCAGTGTTGAGATCATTTCCCAATTTAACCAGATCCAGTTGTAATCTATTTTCATTGAAGCACTTTGGGATGTCATGAGGTTGTGAAAAGCTCTATATAAATGCAAGTTCTTTCTTCCTTTCCTTCTTTTTTAACATATCATGTCTGTCACCCAATTCAATATCACCTGAAAATGTAATAACTGTGATATCTATGCCATGTTCCAGGTTGTTAATAAACATAATAAACAGGAGGGATCTAAGCAGCAAGCCCTGCAGCATTCAAATAGTGACCAGACCCCAATGGGAAACAGCCCCATTTAAAACCAATCTTTTTGCCAATTTTCCATCCATCTCCCAATATCCCCCTTGACACCATAAATAACAATAAGCTGTATTATTACAGTCCCTCATGTGGTTCTTTATCAAAAGCTTTTTAGAAATCCAAATGATCTGACTTTCCATGTAAGAGAATGAATTAGCTGGATACATAAAAAATCAGGTTATTTAAATAAAACAAATCTGTGCTCGTCAAATGATTATCAGAGTCAGTTTTAAAGGTCTTACTTCCTGTCAGAAGACGCTACATACTATTGGAACCAAATTTGAAATGTCACTTTTCCTTGGATTTGAGAAAATTGGCTGCATTATTTCTTTTGGTACCAGTCTCTGTACTGTGCAAACCTTAATTCTGAGTGCATACTGTGCTTTTAAAGATATCAGTGGCAATTATATGTTGACGCACTTACAGCTAAGCTATCAACAGCAAATGAATAGGGACTTCTTTGGATTATCCAATCATGAGCAAAAGGGCAACATTTAGATGTTATTTTTTCTGGCAAAAGGGTAGTGTCTATTTTATTGCTAAAATCTATTATTATATATTGTACGTGTCTCTGGATTGCATCTGCGTTTAATGGCTGACAAAGATTGGCAACCTCTCTCAGATTATTTGTCTAGTACAGGTATCAGCGATTGAAATGTGTAGCAAACCCCTACATTAGTGGTCAAAGCTACACACTGCTCTGTCTGGGAAACAAAAAAAATAACCTGACTTCAGCTTCAGAAATGCAGCACCTTCCCCCATCAGCTACTGTGTTGTTCTGTTATGGTCAGGAATTGTGTCAATGTCAGAATGCAACCAATTGCATTTTATATGTTTGTGTTGTTGGATTAATAAAATATTACAGTACAATAAACATGGCAAATAATTCTGCATATCATGGAGACATTTGAAATCTAAAAGACCAACAGATTGCCTTTTCAATTTCATATTTTCTCATGGATTGCAGACTTGGAATATATTAAGAGGTCTTGAAACGGCTGCTCGCTTTCAATCAGTTTGTCCCTGTTCATTCATTACTATATCTATAATCGCTCGACACAACCTTGGTGTCAATATTGCAAATTAATATTTTGACTTTGGTATCCCATTTAAATTATTACATTTTAAAAAGTTTTGTTATTTGGAATTCTTTGCCACAAATTGTTGTTGAAGTAGAGTCCATAAGTACGTTTTAAAAGGGAATTCAACATTTTCTTGAGATAGAGAAATATTAAAGAGTATGGGGATCGAGTAGGGTTAGTAGGATTGGACTAGGTGGCTTATGTGGAGAGAATGATTGGTGCAGACATGATGGGCTGAATGGCCTGTTTCAGTGCTGAAACATTCTATGACCAGTACTGCAAATCCAAAGGGAATAGCAGCTGTTTTGACCCTCACATGTTCTGTGTTGCTGAGCAGAACATTGAGCTGGGCACAATTACAGACACTCCTTTTGACAGTAGATGATATGAGAGCTTCTGTCTTCACTCCCCCTTAATCTCCCCACAGACTCTCTCCTCAGTCTTGATGGTGCCCACTTCTGTTCCTCTCCCTACGATAAAACCCTGGCATCGTTATCCATTCTACCTGCTGATTTCCCAATTTGCTCCTCATTGACGCTTATCAAGCCCAGCAACTTCAACTTCAGCTGGAAAAACCACTATTTATAGGATCATCAAATGGTACAGCAGATTAATCCATTTCTCCCCTCAAGTCCTCACCTACTTAAAATACAATTATTTTTTTTTAAATGAGATCAAAGAAATAAAAGGCAATAAAACGAGAGTGAAAATAGAGAGCAAGGCAGTCGCAGATGAGAGACTCAAATAAATAGAAGAAATAACACTAAATGAAAGAGACAAAGAAAGAAAAACATGATGTTAGAAGTATTAAAACTAAAAAATAAAATAAAGCAAGGAGGATATAAAGAAATTGAGGACAAATAGATAAATAAGAAAAAAGGTAGAGGGAAATAAGAACAGAGAAATAAAAGGAGAGAAGATGAAAATATTTGCTTTGGAAAGAAAATAAAACGTATATTTATATAGTGCCCTCTCATGGTTCAGAAATTTCCCAGTGGTTTACATGGATTACTTTGACATGCAGAGAGACTCTAGATACACAGGCAAATAGTTTTAAGTACAAAAAAACAGTAAGTAGGATTAGTAATGGACTAGTTCTGCGGAGTAAAGAGGAGAGAGAAACGGAGGAAAAGAGAGAGAAAGGAAGAGATGGAATCCTGCAGAATTTGCTCTGCCAAGGAGATAGCCTTTGTCCAGCCTCTTAAGATAATGCATTTGCTTTGTGCAAAGATCACTTTTAATAATAGTTTAAGAGAAGTAAAAGAAGAAAAACAACATAAAACAATGTTTTCTGTACAATATATTATGAATAATTGAAAACATGGCTGCCTTTTACATTATAGAATTTCATTATGTAAACCATTTCATTGACGGTAAATATTTTCTATATTTTAATGCAATGCATCATAAGTCACTCTTAGAATTTTACACAAGATTTTGTAAGTTTCAAATAAAATTGATGAAAGGAAAACATCAGATGCTGTGAAGGGTACTAATTAAATGGAATGGAAAGTTTCACTCATTCAATACTTAACTTCTTTGTCAGAAAAATACTGAAGGTCTTGCAGACTCAAAGACATTCACAAGTGCTGATATTAATCGCTTGTAATTTGCGGTCAGAAGAGAAGAAAGCTGCCCTCTTGCAATCTATGTGGCAGGAAGTTTGCCTTCTCGATGTGTAATTTACTGCAGCGTTCTGCAATGGGAATTCCCAGCGAATATCATGAACAAACTTTTAAAAAAAATTAAGTTTGAAAAAAATTGTAAGTTTTATCATAATTGAGAAATTGTAGAAACAACCTCTCTGCATCCACCTTGTCAAGCCCCCTCATAATCATCTACGTTTCAATCAGATCACCTCTCAATCTTCTGAATTCCAGTGAGTAGAGGCCCAACCTATGCAACCTTTCCTCATAAGTCAATCCCTTCAACTCCGGAATCAACCTTGTGAACCTTCTCTGACTGCATCCAAAGCAAATATATTCTTTCGTAAATATGGAAACCAAAACTGCACACAGTATTCCAGGTGTGGCCTCACCAATATAGTTGTAGCAAGACTTCCCTGTTTTTATACTCCATCCCCTTTGCAATAAAGGCCAAGATTCCATTGGCCTTCCTGATCACTTGCTGTACCTGCATACTATTCTTTTGTGTTTCATGAACAAGAACCTCCAGGTACCGCTGTACTGCAGCACTTTGCAATCTTTTTCCATTTAAATAATAACTTGCTCTTTTGATTTTTTTTCTGCTAAAGTGCATGACCTCTGTTGTGTATCTGTAAAGCATGCACTCCCATGTTCCGCCACCAGGGGGCGCATCCCCTGAAGTCCCAAGGGATCCCAGCATCCCTTAGGAGCACTGTATATAAGCCGGCACCTAAGGCCTGTTCCTCACTCTGAAGTATCTTAATAAAGACTGAGGTCACTGTTACTTTAACCTCCCTGTGTGCAGTCTCATCTGTATTAGGAACACAATAACTGGCAACGAGTATACGTATCCAATGCAAAGATGCAGCAAACTGTGGGCATCCTGGAGAAGTTCTCAGAGGGTGAGGACTGGGAAGCCTATGTCGAACGGCTAGACCAGTACTTTGTAGCCAACAAGCTGGACAGAGAAGAAAGCGCTGCAAAAAGGAGAGCGGTCCTCCTCACGGTCTGCGGGGCACCGACCTACAGCCTCATGAAGAATTTTCTGGCTCCGGTGAAACCACAGATAAGTTGTATGAGGAGCTGTGTACACTGGTTCAGGAGTATCTTAACCCGAGGGAGAGCGTGCTGATGGCGAGGTATCGGTTCTACACGTGCCAGCTATCTGAAGTTCAGGAAGTGGCGAGCTACGTCGCCGAGCTAAGGCGACTTGCAGGACAATGTGAGTTTGATGGCTACCTGGAGCAGATGCTCAGAGACTTTTTTGTACTGGGCATTGGCCACAAGACCATCCTACGAAAACTTTTGACTGCAGAGACACCGACCCTCGGTAAAGCCATTGCGATAGCACAGGCGTTTATGTCCACCAGTGATAACACCAAACAAATCTCTCAGCATACAAGTGTTAGCAATGTTCATAAATTAACGGGAACTGTGTTTGCGAGCAAAAATGTACAAGGCAGAAACCACGAGTCTGCAACTGCCAGCAGGCCTCAGGTGATCCAGATGACTCAGACTCCGCAACAAAGGATGAATGCAAGACAATTCACACCTGGTTTGCCTTTGTGGAGGCTTCCATTCAGCCTATTCATGCCGCTTCAAAGAGTATGTTTGCAAGAGCTGTGGAACAATGGGGCACTTCCAACGAGCTTGCAGACGAGCTGCAAATTCTGCAAAACCTGCTAACCACCACGTGGCAGAGGAAGATCGGTCCATGGTGGATCAAAGCAATTTCAAGCCTCAGTGAGAGGAGGCAGACGCTGAAGTACACAGGGTGCACACATTTTCGACGAAATATCCACCTATAATGTTAAATGTAAAATTCAATGGCTTACCCGTAGCCATGGAACTGGACACTGGCGCTAGCCAATCCATCATGAGTAAAAAGATGTTTGAGAGACTGTGGTGCAACAAGGCACTCAGACCAGCCCTGAGCGCCATCCACACGAAACTGAGAATGTACATCAAAGAGCTCATCACTGTCCTGGGCAGCGCCATGGTCAAGGTCACCTATGAGGGCATGGTGCACGAACTGCCAGTCTGGATTGTCCCGGGCGATGGCACAATACTGCTTGGAAAGAGCTGGCTGGGCAAAATCCGCTGGAACTGGGATGACATCCGAGCGCTATCATATGTCGATGAGGCCTCATGTACCCAGGTTCTTAACAAATTTCCTTCCTTTTTGAGCCAGGCATTGGAAACTTTTCCGGGGCGAAGGTGCGGATCCACTTGGTCCCAGAGGCACGACCAATTCACCACAAGGCGCGAGCGGTACCTCACATGATGAGGGAGAGAGTTGAAATCGAGCTGGACAGGCTGCAACGTGAGGGCATCATCACCCCAGTGGAATTTCGACCTCTTCAGCCGCAGGCCTACGCGATCCAGTCGCTGGAGGGCCTCCTCCAGGTTTTGTAGGTGCTCGACGATGTCCCGACTCGTGACCAATATGTCGTCCTGAAAAACCACCATGCGTGGTACCGACTTGAGTAGGCTCCCCATGTTTCTCTGGAAGATCGCTGCAGCCGACTGAATTCCAAATGAGTGGGCCAGCCCGATTGTTCCAGTACTCAAAAGTGATGGCATGGTCAGTATTTGCAGCGATTATAAAGTAACTATTAATCGTTTCTCACTACAGGACCAATACCCGCTACCTAAGGCAAACAACCTATTTGCGACGCTGGCAGGAAGCAAGACATTCACCAAGCTCGACCTGACTTCGGCCGACAAGATGCAGTAGCTGGAGGAGTCTTCGAAGTCCCTCACCTGCATCAACACGCACAAGGGACTGTTCATCTACAACAGATGCCCGTTTGGAATTCGGTCGGCTGCAGCGATCTTCCAGAGAAACATGGGGAGCCTACTCAAGTCAGTACCACGCATGGTGGTTTTCAGGACGACATATTGGTCATGGGTCGGGACACTGTCGAGATAAATGGGTCCATTTCGGGTTGGAAATCGGTGGTTAGTGGTGTGCCACAGGGATCGGTGCTGGGACCACAACTGTTTACAATATACATAGATGACCTGGAAGAGGGGACAGAGTGTAGTGTAACAAAATTAGCAGATGACACAAAGATTAGTGTGAAAGCGGGTTGTGTAGAGGACACAGAGAGGCTGCAAAGAGATTTAGATAGGTTAAGCGAATGGGCTACGGTTTGGCAGATGGAATACAATATCGGAAAGTGTGAGGTCATCCACCTTGGGAAAAAAAACAGTAAAAGGGAATATTATTTGAATGGGGAGAAATTACAACATGCTGCGGTGCAGAGGGACCTGGGGGTCCTTGTGCATGAATCCCAAAAATTTAGTTTGCAGGTGCAGCAGGTAATCAGGAAGGCAAATGGAATGTTGGCCTTCATTGCGAGAGGGATGGAGTACAAAAGCAGGGAGGTCCTTCTGCAACTGTATAGGGTATTGGTGAGGCCGCATCTGGAGTACTGCATGCAGTTTTGGTCACCTTACTTAAGGAAGGATACACTAGCTTTGGAGGGGGTACAAAGACGATTCACTAAGCTGATTCCGGAGATGAGGGGGTTACCTTATGATGATAGATTGAGTAGACTGGGTCTTTACTCGTTGGAGTTCAGAAGGATGAGGGGTGATCTAATAGAAACATTTAAAATAATGAAAGGGATAGACAAGAGAGAGGCAGAGAGGTTGTTTCCACTGGTCGGGGAGACTAGAACTAGGGGGCACAGCCTCAAAATATGGGGGAGCCAATTTAAAACCGAGTTGAGAAGGAATTTCTTCTCCCAGAGGGTTGTGAATCTGTGGAATTCTCTGCCCAAGGAAGCAGCTGAGGCTAGCTCACTGAATGTATTCAAGTCACAGATAGATAGATTTTTAACCAATAAGGGAATTAAGGGTTATGGGGAGCGGGCGGGTAAGTGGAGCTGAGTCCACGGCCAGATCAGCCATGATCTTGTTCAATGGCGGAGCAGGCTCGAGAGGCTAGATGGCCTACTCCTGTTCCTAATTCTTATGTTCTTATGTTTTTATGAGCACCTACAAAACCTGGAGGAGGTCCTCCAGCGACTGGATTGCGTAGGGCTGCGGCTGAAGAGGTCGAAATGCGTCTTCATGGCAACAGAAGTGGAGGTTTGGGGAGAAAGATCGCGGTGGACGGCATTCGGCACACAGACGCCAAGACAGAGGCTATCAGGAACGCGCCCAGGACACAGAATGTCACGGAGCTGCGGTCGTTCCTGGGACTCCTCAACTATTTTGGTAACTTCCTACCGGGGTTAAGCACCCTCTTAGAGACCCGACATGTGTTATTGCGTAAGGGTGAGAACTGGTATGGGGAAAAAAACAAGTAATTGCTTTTGAGAAAGCCAGCAACATTTTATGCTCCAACAAGCTGCTTGTATTGTGTAACCCGTGTAAAAGACTTGTGCTAGCATGTGATGCGTCGTCGTATGGAGTCGGGTGTGTATTGCAACAAGCTAATGTTGCGGGGAAGTTGCAACCTGTTGCCTATGCCTCCAGGAGCTTGTCTAAGGCCGAGAGAGCCTACAGCATGATTGAGAAAGAGGCATTAGCGTGTGTGTTCGGGGTAAAGAAAATGCATCAGGACCTATTTAGCCTTAAATTTGAGCTGGAAACCTATCACAAGCCCTCATATCCCTGTTCGCTGAAAACAAGGAGATAAATACGAATGCCTCAGCCCGCATACAAAGATGGGCACTCGCGCTATCAGCGTATAACTATACCATCCGCCACAGGCCAGGCATCGAGAACTGTGCGGATGCTCTCAGTTGGCTACTATTGCCCACCACGGGGGTGGAAATGTTGCAGCCTGCAAACTTGTTGATGGTGGCACAGCCCGCAGACTTGTTAATGGTCATGGAAGCGTTTGAAAATGATAAATCACCTGTCACGGCCCGCCAGATTAGGATTTCGACCAGCCAAGATCCTCTGCTGTCCCTAGTAAAAAGCTGTGTACTGCATGGGAGCTGGGCCAGCATCCCCGTTGAAATACAAGAGCTAATCAAGCCATTCCAGCGGCGAAAGGACGAGCTGTCCATTCAGGCAGACTGCCTGTTGTGGGGTAACTGCGTAGTGCCACCCAAAAAGGGCAGGGAGATGTTCATCTCGGATCTCCACAGCACACACCCGGGTATAGTAATGATGAAAGCGATAGCCAGATCCCACGTGTGGTGGCCCAGTATCGACTCTGACTTAGAGTCCTGTGTACAGCAATGCAGCGTGTGTGCTCAGTTGAGCAACGTGCCCAGAGAGGCACCACTAAGTTTGTGGTCCTGGCCCTCCAGACCATGGTCGAGGATCCATGTCGACTATGCGGCCCGTTTCTCGGTAAAATGTTCCTGGTGGTGGTGGATGCTTTTTCAAAATGGATTGAATGTGAAATAATGTCGGGAAGCACCGCCACCGCCACCATTGAAAGCCTGAGGGCCATGTTTGCCACCCACCGCCTGCCTGACATACTGGTCAGTGACAACGGGCCATGTTTCACCAGTGCCGAATTTAAAGAATTCATGACCCGCAATGGGATCAAACATGTCACCTCGGCCCCGTTTAAACCAGCTTCCATGGGCAGGCAGAGCGGGCAGTACAAACAATCAAACAGAGCCTTAAACGAGTCACAGAAGGCTCACTCCAAACCCGCCTGTCCCGAGTACTGCTCAGCTACCGCACGAGACCCCACTCGCTCACAGGGGTGCCCCCGGTTGAGCTACTCATGAAAAGGACACTTAAAACCAGACTCTCGCTGGTTCACCCCAACTTGCATGATCAGGTAGAGAGCAGGCGGCAGCAACAAAATGTCGCGCCACTGTATCACGGGAAATTGATCTGAATGACCCTGTGTATGTGCTAAACTATGGACATGGTCCCAAGTGGATCGCGGGCACGGTGATAGCTAAAGAAGGGAGTAGGGTGCTTGTAGTCAAACTAGACAATGGACAAATTTGCAGAAAGCACTGGACCAAACGAGGCTGCGGTTCACAGACTGCCCTGAACAACCCACGGCAGACACCACCTTTTTCGAGCCCACAACACACACCCAAAGGATCAACGACACCACCCCGGACCAGGAAATCGAACCCATCACGCCCAACAGCCCAGCAAGGCCAGGCTCACCCAGCAGCCCTTCAGGGCCAACAACACGCCAGCAAAGCAAGGGCACAGCCAACACACCAGAACAGACATTTGTACTGAGGTGGTTCACCAGGGAAAGCAAGGCTCCCGACCGCCGCATCTTGTGAATAGTTTTCACTTTGACTTTGGGCGGGGAAGTGATGTTGAGTATCTGTAAAGCTTGCACTCCCATGTTCCGCCACCAGGTAGCACATCCCCTGAAGTCCCAAGGGATCCCAGCATCCCTTGGGAGCACTGTATATAAGCCGGCCCCTAAGGCATGTTCCTCACTCTGGAGTGTCTTAATAAAGACTGAAGTCACTGTTGCTTTAACCTCCCTGTGTGCAGTCTCATCTGTGTTCGGAACACAATAACCTCGCACTTTCCAACATTATACTCCATCTGCCAAATTTTTACCCACTCACTTAGCCTGTCTATGTCCTTTTGCAGATTTTTTGTGTCCTCATCACACATTGCTTTTCCTCCATCTTTGTATCGTCAGCACTGATGGGGGAGACTAGAACTAGAGGGCATGATCTTAGAATAAGAGGTCACCCATTTAAAACTGAGATGAGGAGAAATTTCTTCTCTGCGAGGGTTGTAAATCTGTGGAATTCGTTGCCACAGAGAGCTGTGGGAGCTGGGACATTGAATAAATTTAAGACAGAAATAGACAGTTTCTTAAATGATAAAGAGATAAGGGGTTATGGGGAACAGGGTGGGAGGTGGAGCTGAGTCCATGATCAGATCAGCCATGGCGGAGCAGGCTCGAGGGGCCGTCTGACCGACTGCTGTTCCTATTCTTATGTTCTTATGTACACTCCACAAATATAAATATTAATTTTTCAGGGCCAGAACAGTTGTTTAGCTGTCAATACGCTGTTAAAACCCCAGTTATACCTATTCCAACAAGGTTAAACATTTAATGCGGTATTTAACAGCGATATTAAACATAGACTTGGGAAAAGCCCAAGTTTGAGTCAGTTTCACTGATTACACATTGCTGGCGATAGGGCGGGAGGGGGGTTGTGAGGTGGGGGCGGATCCACAGCGCAGACAGTGTCAGAGCAGTGAATGACTGATCGCAACTGCAGGAGTTTCACGTTTAGACGCGCACGCACTAAATCCTGAAGTTGCGGAAGTTTCAGAGGGGTAATGATGGCAAACGCTGAGAGTTCATTGCCCTTACACATTGCAAAATCCAGACCATTGTGTTACTATTGCTACACTCGTGCTCTCCAGGCTGGCCTCCCGTCCTCCATCCTCCATAAACTTCAGCTCATCTAAATCTGTGCTGCTGTATCTTATCCCACACCAAGTGCTGCTCATTCAGCACCCATAATTGCTGACTTACATTGGCTCTGTCCCCAACATCTCAAATTGAAATTTTTTATCCTTGTGTTTAAATATCTTTACATCCTCACACCTTGCTATCTCTGTAATCTCCTCCAGTTTTACAACCTCCCCACCCCCTACCTCCCAGAACTCTGCATCCTTCTGACACTGCCCTCTTGTGCATCTCTTCTCCCTTTGCTGTTACTGGCAGGCACGCCTTCGGCCATCTAGGTCCCGTGTCCTGGAATTTCCTTTCCATACCTCTCCACCTTCCTCTGCTCATCGAAGACATTAAAACCCACCGTTTTTAGTCGCTACTCCTAAAATGTCCTTCTTTGGTTCGGCATTATTTTTTATCTGAGTGCACCTTTTTTAACCATTTTGGAATGTTTATCTACATTAAAGGTGCAATATAAATGCAATTTGTTCTTATTTTGGTATGGAACTCTCTGCTATTTTAATGGAGGATTTAATATATTTTAAATGGGTTAATATTTTCTTTAAAATTGGAGAGAGGAATATTTTATGAATATCTTAAGCTTTTTATCCACTAATATTACCAACATTAATTTCTCAGCTTCAATGTATTTTTAACACAGGATTAAGAGAAAGTGGCCACAGTAGAAGTTAGGAAGTCTGAGTAAAGTGAATGTAATATTTGGGCTTCTTCAAAGAGGCTCAACACCTGGCGCTTTGTTAGCTAATAATGCCATCCTGCACCCCAACACTAAATCATATGATACAACCTCACAATTGCATCCCTCTGGCTGCCGTTAGCTTTCTGTACAGTTTTCAAACACAACACTAAGTTTTTTTTAAAATTGTGAAATCTAGATTAAGGTTCAAGGCCCACAATGCAGGACACCTTCAAGATTTTTATCAGTAGGTCAGACGGTAAGCTCAAATTTTTTTGAGGATGTAACTAGTAGAGTGGACAAGGGAGAACCAGTGGATGTGGTGTATTTGGACTTTCAAAAGGTTTTTGACAAGGTCCCACACAAGAGATTAGTGTGCAAAATGAAGGCACATGGTATTGGGGGGGTAATGTATTGACATGGATAGAGAACTGGTTGGCAGACAGGAAGCAAAGAATAGGAATAAACGGGTCTTTTTCAGAATGGCAGGCAGTGACTAGTGGGGTACCGCAAGGTTCAGTGCTGGGACCCCAACTATTTACAATATACATTAATGATTTAGATGAAGGAATTGAATGTAATATCTCCACTTTTGCAGATGACACTAAGCTGGGTAGCAGTGTGAGCTGTGAGGAGGATGCTAAGAGGCTGCAGGGTGACTTGGATAGGTTAGATGAGTGGACAAATGCATGGCAGATGCAGTATAATGTAGATAAATGTGAGGTTATCCACTTTGGTGGCAAAAACACGAAGGCAGAATATTATTTGAATGGTGGCAGATTAGGAAAAGGGGAGGTGCAATGAGATCTGGGTGTCATGGTACATCAGTCATTGAAAGTTGGCATGCAGGTACAGCAGGCGGTGGAGAAGGCAAATGGCACTTCATAGCGAGAGGAATTGAGTATAGGAGCAGGGAGGTCTTACTGCAGTTGTACAGGGGCTTAGTGAGGCCACACCTTGAATATTGTGTACAGTTTTGGTCTCCTAATCTGAGGAAGGACATTCTTGCTATTGAGGGAATGCAGCAAAGGTTCACCAGATTAATTCCCGGGATGGCAGGACTGACATATGAAGAAAGACTGGATCGACTAGGCTTATGTTCACTGGAATTTAGAAGAATGAGAGGGGATCGCATAGAAACATATCAAATTCTGACGGGATTGGACAGGTTAGATGCAGGACGAATGTTGGGGAAGTCCAGAACCAGGATTCACAGTCTAAGGAGAAGGGTAAAGCCATTTAGGACTGAGATGAGGAGAAACTTCTTCACTTAGAGAATTGTGAATCTGTTGAATTCTCTACCACAGAAAGTTGTTGAGGCTCCTTTGTTAGATATATTCAAAAAGGAGTTAGATGTGGCCCTTACGGCTAAAGGGATCAAGGGGTATGGGGAGAAAGCAGGAATAGGGTACTGAAATTGCATGATCAGCCACGATCATATTGAATGATGGTGCAGGCTCGAAGGGCCGAATGGCCTACCCCTGCACCTATTTTCTTTGTTTCTATTTAGTGCTTAGATAAAGTTAAGCTTGGGTTTTAAAATATTGCAAATTGCAGAGGTTCCAGAGTTCCAGTGATTTTCGGTAAGATGACAAGCTTTTGTTTATATTTTGTCTAAGAGTGGAACAGCTGCCCATATGTGTGAGCAGTATTCAACTATTGGATGAACTTGGGCTTGCAGGCAGGGAAGAGTTGTTCAGGGAAAAATAATCGTTCCAGGGAAAAGTAATATTTAGCACAGAAAAAAAAAGTGTCTTGGAGGTAGTTTTATTGATGGAGGAAATGTGGCACTTCATTGTAGTTTGAGCAGATTCTGCTCCTTTCCAGATTTTCCACATGCTGTCCCACTATGCCAACATTGACTTTCCATGTAGTCTTTTCCCAGCTGGAACCCAAGCTAACATCTTCTGAGGGGACCAATCTGTGGCCAAACAGCATACACATCATCTTCATTGCAACGTCTTCACCATACTATTATCTATTGTGGCGTGCAGGCTGTTACATATCACATCAACGTTGGTCACTCTATTCTTCCAGCTGATAGCTTACATGATCTTTGTCCATAAAGTTCTATTGCAATTTAGCAATAAAAGCTGCCTGGCCCCAGTTGCAAAGTATGTGATGCCACTTGTTGACGTTAGAGAAAGGACAAAGACCCTGAATTTCTATGAGGGTTTTCCAATTTCCTATTGCAACTTTGGCGCAGTTCAGCGGAACTGTCAGAACATCAGTGGCAATGGGCATTTTCGATCATTTACGCCAGTTGCCCAGGGGTTCTACTGAACACTGGCTGAACATACAACAGGAGATCCCGAGAATCCCTGTGGAAAGTCAAGGTCAAAGAGTTTTTGTGCCACTGATCCTTATTTTATCTTCCCTCCATGGCAGCTTCCTTTATTGAGGAGGGTGTGACATTCCCATAGTGTGACAGTCCATCCAATCAGCTCCCAACGGTGTGACAGTCCATCCAATCAGCTCCCCACAGTGTGACAGTCCATCCAATCAGCTCCCCACAATGTGACAGTCCATCCAATCAGTTCCCCACAGTGTGACAGTCCATCCAATCAGTTCCCCACAGTGTGACAGTCCATCCAATCGGATCAACCCCCCAGTGTGACAGTCCATCCAATCGGATCAACCACAGTGTGACCGTCCATCCAATCAGGTCCTCACAGTGTGACAGTCCATCCAATCAGGTCCTCACAGTGTGACAGTCCATCCAGTCAGTTCCCCGCAGTGTGACAGTCCATTCAATTGCTTCCTATAGTGTGACAGTCCATCCAATCAGTTCCTTACAATGCGACAGTCCATCCAATCGCTTCCTATAGTGTGACACTCCATACAATTATCTTTCCCACAGCTCCGGGAAAGGGGCAGCCTTAATTTTAAACTTCCCTTGTCTCCTACTGGGACTAGGGTCTCCCAACCGGGTGTCCAACAATATCCAGCACTCCAGCATTTGAGTTTTTAATTACAAATTCAAGCTTAATTCATTGGTCTATAAATGGCCACAGAACATTTCTAGATTAAATGGATCTGTGTGGTTATTCTCCATGAAGCTCTGGTTGATAAGCAGCAAAGTTTGCAACACCATCATAGGCAGTCCCTCAAAATTGAAGAAGACTTGCTTCCACTCTAAAAGTGAGTTCTCAGGTGACTGTACAGTCCAATACGGGAATTACAGTCTCTGTCACAGATGGGACAGACAGTCGGTGAAGGAAAGGGTGGGTGGGAGTCTGGTTGGCCGCACGCTCCTTCCGCTGCCTGCGCTTGCTGTCTGCATGTTCTTGGCGACAAGACACGAGGTGCTCAGTGCCCTCCACTTAGGGTGGTGTTTGGCCAGGGATTCACAGGTGTCGGTGGGGATGTTGCACTTTATCAAGGAGGCTTTGAGGGTGTCCTTAAACGTTTCTTCTGCCCACCTGGGGCTCGCTTGCTGTGTAGGAGTTCCGAGTAGAGAATTTGCTTTGGGAGTCTTGTGTCGGGCATGTGAACAATGTGGCCCGCCCAACAGAGCTGATCGAGTGTGGACAGTGCTTCGATGCTGGGGATGTGGGCCTGATCAAGAACACTGACCTTGGTGCATCTATCCTCCCAGGGGATTTGCAGGATCTTGTGGAGACACCAACCCCATGTCGTCTCTCACCCAAAGGTACTGTCTGATGTTTCAAACCAACCAATGATATGTTAAGTCTTGAAACAAAACATATAATCACAGCAACTTGCATTTATATAGCACCATTACCGTAGTAAAACATCCCAAGGCGCTTTACGGTAGCGTTATCAAACAAAATTTGACACCAAGCCGCATAAGGATCTATTAGGGCAGATAATCAAATGCTTGGTCAAAGAGGTAGGATATAAGGGCATCAGAAAGGAGGAGAGAAAGGTAAAGAGGCAAAGAGGTTTATGAAATGAATTCAGAGCTTTTGGCCCTAGCAACTGAAGGCTTGGTCGGCAATGATGATTAAAATCGGGGTTGCGCAAGACGCCAGAACTGGAGGAGCGCAGTGATCTCAAAGGCTTGTAGGGCTGAAGGAGGTTATAGAGATAGGGAGTGGTGAGGCCATGGAGAGATTTGAAAACCAGCAGAAGAATTTTTAATTTGAGACGTTGCTGGACTGGAAGCCAATGCAGGTCAGCGAGCACAGGGGTGATGGGTGAATGGGACTTGGTGCAAATTACAATATGGGCAGCATAGTTTTTGATGAGCCCTTTTTTAAGAAAGATTATGTGGGTGGAAGATGGGAGGCTGGCCAGGAGGACATTGGAATAGTCAAGTCTAGAGATAACAAAGGCAGGCGGTCTTGGTGATGGAGTGGATATGTGGACGGAAGCTCATCTCAGGGTCAAATGCAACACCAAGGTTGTGAACGGTTTGATTCAGCCTCAGACAGTTGGCAGGGAGAGGGATGGAGTTGATGTCTACGGAACAGAGTTTGTGGAGGGGACCAAAGACAAGAGTTTTGGTTTTCCCAATATTTAGTTGGAGGAAATTTCTGCTCATCCAGTACTGGATGTCAGACAAGCAGTATGACAAATCAGAATCAGTTGGGGAGTTGAAAGTGATGGTAGTTGTTACGCTCATAATAAAGTGATACAACTGTATACTGTAGACAATGAGTAAGTGTGACCTTCGCTCCTTTATTTAAACTCCAGAGTGTTGGTACAGCATGGAAGGCCTGCTTATTTACCGTGCTCCCAAGGGATGCTGGGATCCCTTAGGACTCCAACAAGTAGGCCCTCTGGTGGTGGTATGATACAAGTTACCAAGGATTACATACATAACAGTAGTGAGGTAGAGCTGGCTGGCATCCATGTGGAAACTGACGTTATGTTTTCAGATGATGTCACCGAGGGGCAGCTTATAGATGAGAAATAGGAGGGTGCCAAGAATAGATACTTGGGGGAACACCAAAATTAACGGTGCATGAGCAGGATGAGAAGCCATTGCAGGTGATTCTCTGGCTACACCTCACTACCTCTCCCACCCAGCAGGGCGATTGAGAAAAGGTGTTGGAAGAGGATGGCATGGTCAACCTTGTCAAAGATTGCAGACAGGTCAAGAAGGATGAGGAGGGATAGTATATCATGGTCACAATCACATAGGATGTAATTTGTTAAGGGTCGTTTCAGTGCTCTGGCGGGGTGGAAATCTGATTGGAGGGATTCAAACATGGAGTTGTGGGAAAGATGGGCCTGGATTGGGGAGGCGACAACACGTTCAAGTAGTATTTAATATGTAGTACTGAGACAGAAACAATAATGAGTTGAGAATGGTGTTTGATAAGATCTTCAGCGCCCTTGCTATCACACAGTGAAATTTCTGGATAAGCTTCTCCTTTTTGCTCCAAGATGTTATCAAATGGCAACGTACAATATTTAGTCCCAAGGGTTGGTTTGAAAAGAAATCTAACCACTACAGCAACAAGTTCTGACGATATATGTTTGATGTTTAGCCATTGATTATATCAGCTTTACTTCAACAAAGCTGATTTCTATCTGTTGTCAATATCAACCGTAATGTACGAAATAAAGTACCAAACACAAGCTGCCAAGATGGAAGTGATATTTGTTTCTATCATATTCTAGCTGCTGAATTCAAACAGCAAGCCTTTGTCCTTCACAGTTATGGGAGACCATGCTTTAAAGCCTGTAGGTTGTCTATGCATGGTTATTATACAGTCTTCATGTTCACATCATGTGTCATCTGACTAAAGGAGAGTCTACAAAGTGAATGCCTCATGCAAAATTTATGCTTATACGGCTGTTTCAGTCAGTGGAAAAATCAATACTGCAGGCTTGATGCACAGAAATGACTGAGTGCTCTCTGACTGACACTAAAAGCACCGGGAGATTGAGAGGCTGCATTTGATGCTCATGGAATCGAGTGTATTAGAGCTCATATAATAGTCTGCTCGCCTTATATTAGCCTTTCTCTGAGATTATTTTTGATAACAATTATGATTGTGAAGTTCAAAGCAATTACACCATTACATAGAGATGGCTGCTTTTAAGCCCCACAAAGCTGTCATCAGTTTCACACCAGAACTGCTTTATAATTATTTTCCAACAATGCACTTTGAACCCAGAGAACAGTCGTCTGTACTGTGATGTATTATTCCAGTATTCCATTTCATTATTTACACACAAAAAATAACATTTACATTTAAATTAAACTTTGCTGCTTCCACAATCTGAGATGGTCACACACAAAACACTTGACACGGGGAGGGGGCGGGGGGGAGGCAGTCTTCACAAAGTTTATTTCTGCAATCAGATGCAACATCTCATTAAACCTAACACACTTTACATTCCTTCCAATTCATTCATTTGCCTGCTTTTGAATACATGTGTGTTTTTACATCCAACCCCTGCACATTGGGGAAGGCACTAAAATGTAGCGACTCAAATAACAACACCCTTCCATTCAGAGAATTAATTGTGATATAGGGGACTGCTTCTAGTTCATGCAAGACTCACAAAAACTTACCGGCTGTGTTCAGCGTCAACATTTTGTAGCCAGTTGCACAATAAATAACGCAATGCAAGCAGCTGCTACACATAATGAGCAGTCAGCTTATAATTACAGCAAAAGTTCTGAAATATGTCTGCGGTCAAACTATTTTTTACGGCTACTGGCAAAGTGAGATTGAGGGGTTAGTTTTAATGTAAACCGCCAGGTGGGAAATGGGCTGGTTCGGGTCAGCCGCCTGGTTATCCTAGAGTGATTTCAATGGAGTTAAAATAGGAGAGGGGAAGAGAATAGGGGAGAGGGAGAGAATAAGGCAAACAAGTTAAAATAGGAGAGAGGGAGCGATAGGGCAAACAAGTTAGAATTGGACCAAAGAGGGAATAGGGCAACAGGGCAAACACAAAATGTGAAAGAAAGAACTTGCACTTATACAGCGCCTTTCATAATCTGAGAACATCCCAAAGTGCTTCACAGCCAATGAAGTACTTTTCATATGTAGTCATTGCTGCAAAATGGGAAATACCGCAGCCAATTTGCGCACAGGAAGCTCACACAAACACCGAAGTGACAATATCCAGATAATCTGTTATTCGTGACGTTGCAGAGGGATAAATATTACTCAGGGCACTGGGGAGACTCCTCTGCTCTTCTTCGAATAGATAAAAAAGGAGCTAAGAAAGGACAGAGAGAGACTAGGACAACAGGGCAAGCACATTAAAACATTCTAAATAAGATTTCTGTATTAATGCTAATTTTATCTGTTTAGGGTTAATACTACAGAAATAAATTGATCTCTCAGGTATGAGTAGCTTTATTAATGCAAAATTAATGCTTGGTTAATGTCATACACCTGAGCTAAAAAACTAGAACCAGTCTTTCCAAGGCAACAGGAATTTCCCCGGATCTTTAAATAATCTAAGGGTTAATATTACTGTTATTACCCTTATTATTAATGCTGCAGTAAGATCAGTTCTCTGTCATTTACTATTAGCAGTCCAGATTAACACATGGGTAATACATGTTAACTCCTGCGAGTTCAAAGTCATTTTAGTGTTAAAAATTGAATTATCTGATAAGTTGAACTAAGTGGAGTAGATTTTAATTTTGTGTGAAAGTGTAAAACGGATGATAACGAATCGCCAGTTCATTTTATATCGTTTCTGTTATATATGTATACTTGTATTTACTCTGTACAGCCACCAGAAGGCTCATCCCCTGGAGTCCCAAAGGATCCCATAATCCCTTGGGAGCACAGGTATTTAAGGAGGCTTCACAGGTTGGAGAGGCACTCTGGAGATCTGCAATAAAAAACTAAAGTCACACTTTACATTGAGCTCACAGTGTTCAGTCTGACTCTTTCTCCATACACAACAACTGGTGACGAGATACAGATAGTGAACCCAAAAATGCAGAGAACAGTGGGCATCCTGGAGAAATTCTCGGAGGGAGATGATTGGGAAACTTTTGTGGAGAGACCCGACCAATACTTCATGGCCAACGAGCTAGATGGGGAAGAGAGCGCTGCCAAACGCAGGGCGATCCTCCTCACCATCAGTGGGGCACCAATGTATGGCCTCATGAAGAATCTGCTCACTCCAGCGAAACCCATGCAGAAATCATACGACAATTTGTGCACACTGGTCCGAGAGCATTTGAACCCGAAGGAAAGCGTTTGATGGCGAGGAACCACTTACAAAAGGTCTGAAGGCCAGGAAGTGGCGAGTTATGTCGCCGAGCTAAGACGCCTTGCAGGACATTGCGGATTTGAAGGACATTTGGAGCACATGCTCAGAGACTTTTTCATACTTGGCATTGGCCACAAAACCATACTTCGCAAACTTTTGACTATAGAGACCCCAACCTTGAGTAAAGCCAAAGCGATAGCCCAGGCGTTCATTGCCACCAGTGACAATACAAAGCAAATCTCTCAGCACACAAGTGCTGCTACAAGTACTGTGAACAAAGTGATGTTTTCGAATCGTAACGTACAGGACAGGTCACACATACCTGCAGTTACACGACCACAGATGTCACAGAGTCCACCATCAAGGGTGATGAATGCAAGGCCATTAAAACCTTGTTGGCACTGCGGGGGTGATCATCGTTTCCATTCATGCAGATTTAAAGAGTATATTTGCAAGGCCTGTGGAACAATGGGACACCTTCAACGAATGTGCAGGTGAGCTGCAAAGCCTGTTAAACCTGCAAAACACCATGTTGCAGAGGAGGACAGATCCACAGAGGATCACGATGAACCAGAGCCTCAGTTCGAGAAGGCAGAGGTACATGGGGTGCACACATTCACCACGAATTGACCCCCGATAATGCTGAATGTTGAACTAATTGGACTCCCGGTGTCAATGGAGCTGGACACGGGCGGAAGCCAGTCCATCATGGGCAGAAAGACTGTTGAAAGGTTGTGGTGCAACAAGGCCTCAAGGTCAGTCTTAACTCCGGTTTGCATGAACCTAAGAACTTACATGAAAGAACTGATTCCTGTAATCGGCAGCACTACCGTAAAGGCTTCCTATGATGGAGCGGTGCACAAGCTACCATTCTAGATGGTACCGGGCGATGGTCCCACGCTGCTCGGCAGGAGCTGGCTGGGAAAGATACGCTGGAACTGGGATGACGTCCGAGCGCTATCGCCCGCTGCCGACACTTCGTGTGCCCAGGTCTTAAACAAATTTACTTCGCTGTTCGAACCAGGCATCGGGAAATTCCAAGGAGCAAAAGTGCAGATTCATCTAATTTCGGGGGCGCGACCCATCCATCACAAGGTGAGAGCAGTACTGTACATGATGAGAGAAAGGGTAGAGATCGAGCTAGATCGACTGCAAAGAGAGGGCATCATTTCCCCGATCGAGTTCAGCGAGTGGGCCAGTCCTATTGCCCCAGTCCTCAAGGGAGACGGCACCGTCAGAATCTGTGGCGATTACAAAGTAACTATCAATCGTTTCTCCCTACAGGACCAATACCCACTTCCAAAGGCCAACGACCTATTTGCAACGCTGGTGGGAGGAAAGACATTCACGAAGCTGGATCTGACTTCAGCCTACATGACACAGGAACTGGAGGAATCACTGAAGGCCCTCACCTGCATCAACACGCACAAAGGTCTTTTTGTTTATAGCAGATGCCCGTTTGGAATCTGATCGGCGGCGGCGATATTCCAGAGAAACATGGAAAACTTACTGAAGTCGGTCCCGCAGGTCTACCAGGACGATATCTTGGTCACAGGTCAGAACACAGTCGAGCATCTGCAGAACCTGGAGGAGGTTCTTAGTCGACTGAACCGCGTGGGGCTTAGGTTAAAACGCTCGAAGTGCGTTTTCCTGGCGTCTGAAGTGGAGTTCCTGGGAAGGAGGATTGCGGCGGATGGCATCGGGCCCACCAACCAACCCGAAGACGGAAGCAATCGAGAACGCACCGAGGCGACGGTGCTCCGGTCGTTTCTGGGACTCCTGAACTACTTTGGTAACTTCTTACCGGGTCTCAGCACACTGTTAGAACCACTGCGTGTCTTACTACGAAAAGGGGACAAATGGGTTTAGGGCAAAAGCCAAGAAAATGCCTTTGTAAAAGCGAGAAAATTGTTATGCTCAAACAAACTGCTTGTGTTGTATGATCCATGTAAGCGTTTGGTACTATCATGTGATGCGTCGTCATATGGCGTCGGGTGTGTATTGCAACAAGCTAATGATTTCGGGAAACTGCAACCGGTTGCTTATGCATCCAGGAGTCTGTCTAAGGCAGAGAGAGCCTACAGCATGATTGGAGAAAGAAACATTAGCGTGTGTCTATGGGGTAAAGAAAATGCATCAATACCTGTTTGGGCTAAAATTCGAATTGTAAACTGACCATAAGCCACTTATATCCCTGTTCTTTGAGAGTAAAGGGATAAATACCAATGCATCAGCCCGCATCCAGAGATGGGCGCTCACGCTGTCTGCATACAACTACGCCATCTGCCACAGGCCAGGCACAGAAAACTGCACCGATGATCTCAGTAGGCTGCCATTGCCCACCACGGGAGTGGAAATGGCGCAGCCCGCAGATCTATCCATAGTTATGGAAGCATTTGAGAGTGAGCAATCACCCATCACTGCCTGGCAGATCAAAACCTGGACAAGCCAGGACCCCTTATTATCTCTAGTCAAAAGCTGTGTGCTTCACGGGAGCAGGTCCAGTGTCCCAGTGGAAATGCAGGAAGAGATAAGGTCGTTCCAGCGGCGCAAAGTTGAAATGTCTTTCCAGGCAGACTGCCTTCTGTGGGGCAATCGAGTAGTGGTCCCCAAGAAGGGCAGAGACGCCTTCATCAATGACCTTGACAGTAACCAACCAGGCATCGTAATGATGAAAGCGATAGCCGGATCCCACGTGTGGTGGCCCGGTATCGATGCGGACTTAGAGTCCTGCATTCACAGATGCAATACATGCTCGCAGTTAAGCAATGTACCCAGGGAGGCGTCGCTAAGTTTATGGTCTTGGCCCTCCAAACCGTGGTCTAGGGTACACATCGACTATGCAGGCCCGTTATTGGGTAAAATGTTCCTTGTGGTTGTAGACGCGTACTTCAAGTGGATTGAATGTGAGATAATGTCGGCTAACATGTCCGATGCCACTACTGAAAGCCTGCGGGCCATGTTTGCCACATACGGCCTACCCAATGTCCTGGTGAGCGACAACGGGCCATGTTTTACCAGTGCTGAGTTCAAAGAATTCATGACCCATAACGGGATCAAACATGTCACATCTGTCCCGTTTAAACCAGCGTCCAATGGTCAGGCAGAGAAAGCAGTGCAAACCATCAAGCAAGGCTTGAAGAGTGTAACTGAAGGCTCACTGCAGACTCGCCTATCCCGAGTCCTGCTTAGCTACCGCATGAGACCCCACTCACTCACTGGGATCCCACCTGCTGAACTGCTCATGAAAAGAGCACTTAAGACAAGGCTCTTGTTAGTTCGCCCTGATCTGCATGAACAGGTAGAGAACAGGCGGCTTCAACAAAGTGCACACCATGATAGAGCAAATGTGTCACGCAAGACTGAAATCAATGATTCTGTATTTGTATTAAATTATGGACAAGGTCCCAAGTGGCTTCCTGGCACTGCCGTGGCCAAAGAGGGGAGCAGGGTGTTTTGGGTCAAACTTTCAAATGGTCTCATTCACCGGAAACACTTGGACCAAATCAAACTCAGATTCACGGACTATCCTGAGCATCCCACCTTGGACCCTACCTTTTTTGATCCCCCAACATACACACCAGTGGCAACTGGCACCACGGTTGACCACGAGGCAGAATCCATTATCCACAGCAGCTCTGCAGGGCCCAACGCACCAGGCAGCCCAGCAAGGCCAGCTGCACAGCAGCCCAGCGAGGGCCCAACAAATGATTCATCATCAGCTTTCACACCGAGACAATCAACCAGGGCAAGAGGGGCCCCAGATCGACTCACATAGTAAATGGTTACACTGTTGACTTTGGCGGGGAGTATTGTTATATATGTATACTTGTATTTACTCTGTACAGCCACCAGAGGGTTCATCCCCTGGAGTCCCATGTCCCTTGGGAGCACAGGTATTTCAGGATGCTTCACAGGTTGGAGAGGCACTCTAGCAACCTGCAATAAAAGATTAAGGTCACACTTTATCTTGAGCTCACAGTGTTCAGTCTGACTCTTTCTCCATACACAACAGTTTCCAATTCTATTTCCATTGACTTCAATGGAAATAAAGATCAGGAGAGTTGTAAAGCAGGCTGCTGATTCGCTACCACCCATTTTACACTATCCCGCAAAGTTAAAATCTACCACTGTGACTTTGAATCAAGAGGAGTGGACTGCACAGTAAAATTGAGAAAGCATGAAATTGCATTTATTTAGCACCTGTCATAGCCTCAGAATATCCCAAAGTGCTTCACCGCTAATTAAATATTTTTGAAGTGAAGTCACTGCTGTTGTGTAGACAAATGAGATGAATAGCCAGTTAATCTACCTAGTGCTGGGAGATTTATTCCTATACTTTTTCCAATCAGGTGTATTTTGTAGGGATGTGCACATATATATTCAATTAAAACTGTTCTCCCTGACAGTTATTCTTATTTCCTCTGATGGAAGGCAAAACAATCACTACAGTTGAGCGTCCTGAATCCGGCAACCTCGGGACCGAGGCCGAGCCGGTTTTCATGTTTTTCCGGACTTCGGAACGTGTTTCTGACGTCCAAAATCCGGAAACACCCAAGCCCAGGTTCGGGTATTTCTGGATTTCGGAACGTCAGAAGTGGGGGGGCGGGGGGGTGCGGGGGCTGGGAGGTTGCTCTCCGAGGAGCTGTTCGGGTCGCCGGCCCCGTCCAGGAGGTCATCAGGTGGGGCCCAGCCGGCGAGGAGTTGTTCGAGTGGGGCCCTGCCGCCATGGAGGTGTTCGGGTGGGGGCCCACCAAGGTTGTTGTCGGGTGGGCCCCGCCAAGAATGTCGTCGTCAGGTGAGGCCCCGCCAAGGAGGTTGTTGGGCCGGCCCCGCCGAGTTTGTTGTCGGGCGGGCCCCACCAAGGATGTCGTCGCTGGGCGCAAGGAGGTTGTCGGGCAGGCCGGCGAGGAGACTCCGAGGTAAGGGCGGCGAGGCAAGTGGAGGCAAGGCGAGGCCCGAAGTCGGGCAGCTGTGAGGCCCCGAGGTCGGGCAGCGTCATCTAGTCCGGATTCCGGAACATTTTACAGATTTCGGATGACCCTTTCACAGATCGTCCCGGAGTCCGGATTCCGGAACAGTCCGGATTCCGGAACTCCGGATTTTGGATGCTCAACCTCTACTTGAAATATTGTTGATGAGGACAGTAGCTGAGTCCAATATATTTTAAATCCACAGTACTCTCACTGATATACTTTCTTACACAGTCATATAAACAATAAAGTACATAAATGACTTAACAAGATGCCTTATTTAATATATATATATATATATATACACACACGTGTGTGTGGCTGTGGATTAATCTAGTATGTTAAATATAGAGAAATCAATCCAGTTTGACAAGATAGAAAGATTTGTGTTCATGAATTTAATACACCAGCACTGTTGTGTTAATGCATCAATTATCACTATATTACTTGGTTATTTGGATGGATCTATGTGATGTGTATGCAATAGCTTTTACTACATTGACTACAAGCAATTTACATTTGGCCAGTTAAATTTTTTTCACATGGGAATTTCTAGTGTCTACAACCTCAACATTTTTTTATTCAATCGTACCAATATGTGCCATTCTTCAGATATTTTAAAATACTAATTCTACCAGAATATTGAATATTGGACACAATGTACTAAATAGTTTCTGTGTCTTTATATTACCAAAGCAAACTACAACACTAATTACTGATTTAAATTGCAACGTAAAAGAAATTTTGTCAGAACAAGGGATCTTTTCCAGGACTGGCAGTCCCAAAAGCCCAGTTTAAAGCAGAGAACAGATGACAACTGTATCACTGTATTTTTGTAGCTGTGCATATTCATTAAAAAATAAAGATTTGCATTTTTATAATACTTTCATGACCTCAGCCAGTTACGTACTTTTGAAGTGTAGTCACTATCGTAATGTAGGAAATGCGACAGGCAATTTGTGCAAAGCAAGCTTCCACAGACAGAAACAAAATAAATGATCGGATAATCTGTTTTATGTGTTGATTGAAGGATAAATGCTGGTGAGGACACCGAGAGAACTCCCCAAACTTCTTTGAATAGTGCCATGTGCTCTTTTACGTCCACCATTGAGGGCAGACAGGGCCCAATTTTAATGTCTCATCCGAAAAACAACACCTACCACTGTGCAGTACTCTCTCAGTACTGTACTGAAGTGTCAGCCTGGAAAATGGTCTCAAGTTTCTGCTGTGGGACTTGAACCCAAAACCTTCTGACTCAGATGCGAGAGTGCTACCAACCGAGCTGCGGCTGACACAAATAACTATGATAATGTAAGGTGCTAAATTTTATGAGCCTGCCCCAATAATGAGCTCCCTCACCCACTGGAAAATTATGGGCACTGATGGAGGTTGAACTGCTGGTGTGGACTCAAAAATTTAAGCTATTATATTGATATTAAAAGTTTATTAGCATGCAACTTTACATAGAAGTACAATAATAAATACACTGCCTCAATTTCCCAGCTGTACGGATGGGATTCTGCTAGTTTGGTACTTTCATACTGCAGAATACTAAATTCTCTGAGATACTTGAGCATCTAAAACGATCCATGATAAATGAAGTGGGATACTACTTATACGCTCATCGTGTTTTCCCACTAGCAACAGGTTCAGCAAAGGGCAAAGCCAGTAAATTAAATTTTCCACCAGAACAATATATCATCAGAAGGAATAAATGCGCTTGAAACTTAGCAAGCTTTCAAAACACATACAAGGTGTGAAATGGTAAAAATAATGTTTGAGAAAATGAAAAAGCAGCAGCACATCTTGAAAGAAATTGCTGTTTTCACGTCACCTGAAAGCTTTCCTCATACAGTTTATAAAAGAGAATGTGAGATTCTGTTCAGAATCATGTACAATATGGTGCTAATTTAAATGGAAATGTTTTTATTTTACATTAAATGATGCAATCAGCTGACTGTGGAATGAAACCACAACAGAGATTACTTTGATACCTTTCCACACGTATTTTCCTCCACCTCAGGTTGTCATCTATGCTCTTCCACATGGAAGAACGATCTGGGACACAAACCTTTCCTAAGTGTTGCAGATGGCAATGGTTGCTCTGTGATTAGCCCGCCAGAGATGCAATTTAAAGGATGGGCCAAAAAGTGCGGCCTCGCTGGGTGTGTACGATGTGCGTACCCATGCGAAGAGGCCTCGCAAATGCCAGTTCTTGGTGCGCAATGCGCGTGCGCCGAGAACCGACTTTTCCGATCTGTCAAAATATTTGCCCAACTCTTGCCCAGCGAATGTCCTTCAAACTCTTACGCCTGGTAAAAGCAGGCGTATAGCCAGCCATGGCGCATACAGATCAGCCATGATGTAATAGAATGGCTGAATAGGCTCTAGGGGTTGAATGGCTTGTCCCTGCTTCCTATGAACTCCTGATTTCCTGGGGCTGCAATAATTGGTTTCCAACAATCACAACCTTTGTGTTAGGTATGACTCCAGTCATTGGACGGTTTTCCCTTTGGCCCTCATTGACCTCAGTTTTTCTGAGACTCCTTATTGCCATACTCGGTCGAATTCCTGTCTTGAAGTTGAGAGCACTACTCTCAGCTCTCCGCTTGCATTCAGCTCCTGTGAACATGCTTGCATTAAGGCTGTGATGAGGTCCAGAGCCAATTGGTTGTGGTTGAATGCAAAGTGACTGTCGGTGGGCAGGATACTGGAGAACAGGTGTTGCTTGATAGCACTATTGATGACTCTTTCCACCCTTTTATTGATGACAGGGAGGAGGCTGACAGGGCACTAATTGGTCAAGTTTGCATGATACTGTTTTTTGTGGGTAAGCAATCTTCCACATTATCAGATAGCTGCCAGTGTCATAGCTGTACTGGAACAGCTTGGCTAAAGGGCTGTCTTCAGCACTATAACTGGGATGTTATAGCCTTCACTGTGTTTAGTACACTCAGTAAGGATGGGTAATAAATGCTGGCCTTGCCAGCTACACCCACATCCCATGAACAAATAAATAAACTAAACAGTTGCTCCCAGGCAAAAAGGTTCTCACAGAACCATTGTCATTACAGTTTGCCCCTCTATGCTTTTCCCAGTTCTTCATCCCACCCACTGAGCTCTACTACTCTGTACTCCTTGATTCAGAGTGAGAGCACAACAAACTGTGTCGTAAACTACAGGGCTATGAACCAAGAACTGGAAAGTGGGATTAGGCTGGATAGCTCTTTGTCGGCTGGCATGGACACGATGGGCCAAAATGGCCTCCTTCTGTGCTGTAAATTTCTATGATTCTATAAACATCAGACACACACTCCAGACCTCAGACTAACCACAAGCAGTACTGCAGAAGATCAGCAGTGACTATATAGAAATGTTTCTCAAAGATTCAATCAAGGAGTCAAACTCCATACAGAAGCAGAATAAATCAAACTATCCCAGTATTTTGTAATGACTGGGCCAGTTTTATATTATGTGTGCTGATGGGTAACCTCACCAATCGGGGTATAGATTCTGAAAGCGATCTCTTCTTTCCTCAAGTTCCAAACCACTAGCAGCGTTGTGGTTTGAGCAGATGACATATGATCTTACACTGATGTACTTGAGGTTAGTAAAATCTGGCACTCTTAGGATCATTACAGACAGAACCTCTTCCCTGGAGTCTCTTTGCCCTGCCGACACATTCAGTGAATCTGCCAAAAATATACTTTATGTACCAGCAATTATTAGAGTCAGCTATAGCTGGCTGGTAAGTGCTCAGAGTTAAAGGCTATTAATTAGGATAATTATGGCCAGGCTTGAATTTACAGGACATAAGCTTTTACTGAGCAGTTATCGCCAAGCCTCACCCTTCTCTACTTACCTTTAAAGTTTTAGGATCTTTTACCAGCTTTCTTATTAGAGTTTACAGGCCGTGTATGTTTCAAGTAAACAGAAGAAAGATACGGGAGTGTCGCGTCACATCGGCACTGCGGTTACGATGTGAATGCAACCTGAAGTCGGAATCACGAGCCCGATCTGACCCCGGAGGGAAGACGAGTGAGACTTCCTGGAAGAGAATCAGTTTGGGACTTTTAACCCGGTTTACTTTCTACAAATTAAGTGTTGGCAACAATCAAAGCAGCTCTGCACCAACACTAAATATGTAGTGGGATTGCATCCAGCCTCGAATATAAATCGCTGAATAGCAATACTATTTTAGCCACATGGACTAGTTTTAGCAGTCAATGCCTCACATACACACAGCATACAGATAAATATATTTTGCATGTATATATTTACTGAACAAACATCTGCCACCATTCATTAACTAAGGAAGTAAAGCACAACGATCAAAAATCACTCTTCCGTTCTGCTTTTCATCTTACCATTTTACCAACAGACACACAAAAAGGTTAATTTCATACGCACACGCCATATGAATGAGTATTGAGATCATAGGGTCGATAAACCACCGCCCACCCCATGATGGGTGGGGGAGGGTGCTTAAAAATTGCAAATCTAGAAACACGACCCCAATCTGGCACATAGGCGCTGCTGCCTTTTTATGGCAGTAGGTTGCAAGGCTGTGCCCTGTATTGGAGAGGCGGGGCTCTTCATTATAATATTTAAATCAGGCTCCCACAGTTCAATTGGGAGCCTGATTTAAATTTAACAGTTGCCAGCTGTCATGTATCTTCCATTATTATATATAACTGTATCCTAACATGCTATACATGACTGTAATAAGATATGACCTGTAACCACCAGCAGACCTTACCACCAGGGGTGCACTTGCAAGAGACAGGTATATAAGGACAGGTCTCAGGCAAGTGCAGCATTCCAGAGCTGTGAAATAAAGGTGCAGGTCCAGGTCCAGGTCCAGAGTGACCTTGACTTCACTACATGCCTCGTGTGAATCTGTACTGAGGGGACAGGACTTTACAGTGGTGACGAGTTACGGGATTACAGAATCCACAGAATGGCGAACAACGGATCAGATGAAAAGTACAATGCGGGAGACAATTGGGAGGACTTTATAAAAAGGCTCCAGCAAAGCTTTGTAACCAAAGACTGGTTAGGCGACGATAAGGCAGACAAGTGAAGAGCCCATCTCTTGACCAGCTGTGGCTCGAAAACATACGCTTTAATGAAGGATCTGTTGGCACCCGAGAAACCAGCAAGCAAGTCGTTTGAAGAATTTAGCACACTGGTAAGAGACCACCTGAAGCCAGCGAGCAGCCTACACATGGCCAGACACAGGTTCTACAACTACAGACGCTGTGTGGGCCAGAGCATACCCGACTTCGTGGCGGAACTTCGGAGGTTGGCCGAAGTTTATTTGAGTTCTCCGATGAACTGAGGAGAGAAATGCTGAGAGACTTTTTCATTGAAGGAATAGACCACGCAGGCTTATTCCGAAAGCTCATAGAGACCAAGAACCTGATCTTAGAGGCAGCAGCACTGGTTGCACAGACATTCTTGGTAGGGGAAGAAGAAACGAGGTTGATTTACAATGCAGGTACGACAACTAACGAAATATCGGAACAAGAAGTTCACAGCACTAAACAAGCTGCTACCCCCACACACAGACAAAACCGGGAGAACAGGTTCTCGACAGCAGGCAGAAGCCATCAAGAGCCACAGGAATGGCCGTTCACACCTCATCAACCCACAATGCGAGCAATCAACTACAAACTGAGAGAAGTTCAAGAGAGATCAGCCAGACGCAGCTCATTCTTTGGGAACACTTTGAACAATGGAACAGGTCTGTGCTGGAGGTGTGGGGGTGGGCACTCATCAAGTGGATGTCGATTTCAGCAGGTTGTTTGCAGAAATTGTGAATATACAGGGCACTTGGCCCGCATGTGCAAAAAAACGGCAACTCGACTAGTATACGAATCGGATGGGTCGGAAAGCAGACCAGAAGATGGTGGGGACAGTACCCGGGACACCGATGTACAGCGGGTCAACACGATCAATGGCCGCTGCTCCTACAACAGGACGCCTCCTATAATGATGAGGATCCTACTCAACGGGATAACTGTCAACATGGAGCTGGATACGGGAGCGAATCAATCTCTCATGGGCGCTCAACAATTTGAACAACTGTGGCCACATAAAAGAGACAGACCAAAACTCACAAGGGTCGACACCAAACTAAGGACATCTCTTTCAGCCGGGTGTGGGCACTTTAAAAGGGGCCAAAGTCAAAATCTACATCACACAGGACCGGTCCATCACAAGGCCAGAGCTGTACCCTACGTGATGAGGGAAAAGATTGAATACGAACGAGACAGGCTTTTGCAGGAAGGTATTATATCACCTGTGGAATTTAGCGACTGGGCAAGTCCCATCGTCCCAGTCATGAAGCCTGATGGATCCGTACAAATCTGTGGAGACTACAAAGCTACCATAAACAGAGTCTCCCTACAGGACCAGTACCCGCTGCCCAAAGCGGAGGACTGATTTGCCACATTGGCTGGAGATAAACTTTTCTCAAAATTAGACCTCACATCTGCGTATATGACGCAAGAATTGACCGAGGAATCCAAGCTACTCACCACCATCAACACACATCGAGGCCTTTTCATGTACAATCGATGCCCATTTGGCATCAGGTCGGCAACTGCCAGATTCCAGCGCAACATGGAGAGTCTGCTCAAGTCCATCCCGGGGACGGGTGTATTTCAAGACGACATACTTATCACGGGCAGGGACACCGACTCCCATCTCCGTAATTTGGAGGAAGTACTAAAGCAGTTGGATCGGGTAGGCCTTCGAGTCAAGAAATCCAAGTGCCTGTTTCTCGCACCTGAGGTTGAACTTTTGGGCAGAAGGATTGCCGCTGATGGAATCCGTCCAACAGAGTCCAAAACAAAAGCAATTCGCCTGGCACCCAGGCCCCAGAATGTCTCAGAACTGCGCGCCTTTCTCGGGCTACTCAATTACTTTGGGAACTTTATGCAGAACTTAAGCACGCTGCTGGAGCCTCTCCACGTGCTACTCAGGAAGGGGTGCGATTGGTTTGGGGGACGCCCAGGAACGCGCCTTCAATAAGGCACGCAACTTTCTGTGTTCCAATAGTGTTTTGACTTTCTTTGACCCAGGTAAAAAGCTAGTTCTCACATGCGATGCGTCAGCCTATGGGGTCGGGTGCATTTTGCAACATGTCAATAGTGCGGGCAAATTATAACCCATAGCTTATGCCTCCAGGCCACTTTCGTGGGCGGAGCGCGGGTATGGAATGGTAGAGAAGGAGGCACTCGCATGCGTGTATGGTGTCAAAAAGATGCACCAATATCTTTTCGGGGCCAAGTTCGCATTAGAAACTGACCACAAGCCCCTCACGTCCCTCCTATCCGAGAGCAAGGCAATAAACGCCAACGCCTCGGCGCGAATTCAACAGTGGGCACTCATGCTGGCGTCCTACGACTATACCATAAGGCACAGACCAGGCACAGACAACTGTGCCGACGCACTCAGCAGGCTACCCCTGGTGACCACGGATGGGTCTGACGAACAGGACTGTGAGATAGTCATGGCAATCAATGCCTTTGAGTCCACAGGTTCGCCCATGACGGCTCGCCAAATCAGAGCCTGGACGACCAGTGACCCCACGTTATCCTTAGTAAAAAGATGTGTCCTAACCGGTGACTGGGCAGAGGCTCGCGATGCCTGCCCCGAGGAATTAAAACCCTTTCACAGGCGCATGCATGAGCTATCACTACAAGCAGACTGCCTGATGTGGGGCAGCCGAGTCGTCATGCCTCTGCGAGGCAGAGAGGCATTTGTCCGGGAGTTCCACCACGAGCACCCGGGGATCGTTCTCATGAAGGCCATAGCCAGATCCCACGTCTGGTGGCCTGGCATTGACGCGGACTTGGAGCTCTGCGTCCGAAGGTGCACCATTTGTGTCCAACTCAGCAATGCCCCCAGGGAGGCTCCACTGAGCCCCTGGCCCTGGCCTACAAAACCGTGGTCGCAGGTGCACGTAGACTATGCGAGCCCATTCATGGGCAAAATGTTCCTCGTAGTTGTAGATGCATTTTCAAAGTGGATCGAATGCACCATTTTAAACTCGAGCACAACTTCCACCACTGTGGAGAGCCTCGCAACCATGTTTGCAACGCATGGAATCCCTGACATATTGGTCAGTGACAATGGTCCATGCTTCACCAGCGCAGACTTCCAAGACTTTATAATTGACCACGGCAGAAATCACGTCAAGATGGCACCGTTCAAGCCGGCCTCCAACGGCCAGGCGGAGAAAGCAGTGCAAATCATTTAGCAAGGCATGCTTAAAATCCAAGGTCCCACACTGCAGGGTCGCCTGTCGCAACTGCTGCTGGCATACAGATCTCGTCCGCACTCACTGACTGGGATCCCCCCCGCGCAACTGTTGATGAAAAGGATTTTAAAAACAAGGCTCTCATTAATCCTCCCAGACATGCACGAAGTCGTTGAGGCAAAGCGCCGTAAGCTGACTGAGTACCATGACAGAAATTCGAGGGGGAGATGGAATGAGATAGGGGACAAAGTGTTTGTACTAAACTATGGCAGGGGTCCCAAATGGCTTGCAGGGACAGTAACGGGCAAGGAAGGAAACAGGCTACTGGTAGTACAAATGGACAATGGCAAAACCTGCCGGAGGTATGTAGATCAAGTCAAAAACAGATTTACCAACAACACTGCGGAACCAGAGGCAGACTACAATGTGGAACTCGCACCACACCTGGTGGACAGACAGAGGGAACAACCTGAGGAAAGGGCAATCCCAACAGACAGCCCAGGCGAGTCAACAACAATCACACCCATCGAAACAGACAGCCCAGGCGAGATACCAGCAACCACACCCAAAGAAAAACAGACACCAAGGCAAACAACTGAACCACAACTCAGATGCTCCACGCAAGAATGTAGACCACCTGAGAGACTGAACCTATAAAGACAATAAGACCTTGGGGGAGGGTGATGTCATGTATCTTACATTATTATACATAACTGTGTCCTAACATGCTATACATGTCTGTAATAAGATATGACCTGTAACCACCAGCATACCTTACCACCAGGGGTGCACTTGCAAGAGACAGGTATATAAGGACAGGTCTCAGGCAAGTGCAGCATTCCAGAGCTGTGAAATAAAGGTGCAGGCCCAGAGTGACCTTGACTTCACTACATGCCTCGTGTGAATCTGTACTGAGGGGACAGGACTTTACACCGGCCTTGTTTCCCAGGGCTCGGGAAGCCCTTTAGCCGGCTGCAGAAGGCAAGTGCTTTTTAGGCACTCCTTGAGATCCAGCAGGAGCAGGTGTGCTCCCTACCCCCGGCCCGTCAAGCAATTCCTCTGTAAATTGTGGCCTCTCCTCGCTGTTACGATCAGCCAATCTCCAACCGGTGATCCTGAGCCTTCTGCCCTCTCATTTGCCGAACCTCCCCTCAACCTGCCATCCCTAATATCAGCCCAATGCCCAACGATGGTGTGTATTAATCATTTTTTATTCACAAATCCGAAATGAAATTAGTCTCAGCTGGATTCTAATTCGCCACATGTGGCTAATGTAGACTGAATGCAGCGTAACGAGCAACACCTCCAGCCCACGTTCAATAATGTTGGGTTTAGAGCTGCAGCAGTTCTGCTTCAATCTCCAACTTTACATTGCAAGTAATTCAAAAGAGGTCCCAAATTGCTCTGTGCAGTCAATCTTTCTGATCCAATTTTCCATGCATTTGTCGGAGTTGTCCTTGGACAAGCATAAAAATACTACAGCAGCTTTTAGTGAGAGAGTCTGCGATCCCCAGCACTTTCAAAGGCTGTAGAAACCCATTAGCAAGGAACTGCCTGATGGAAAACAAAATAGTCCCTTGATTTTTGAGGAGGACTAGGGGACATGCGTTTAAACTACATAAAAGTAGGAATAAGCTCAATTTTAGGTTGTTCTTTTTATCCCAACTGGTCTTTTCCTGTCCGTAATTTTTGTAAGTTTGTATTCAACTGTTTCTATTTAAGTAAAGTTTCCTGATCCACCTACTGGGCCCTATCCCTCCAAAAGGGCCTTCAGCAGGTTTCCACCCCTTCCCCCAGAAACTACTGCCACCCACCTCCTGGTGGCCCTTGAGCTTTGCAGAATGCAGGGATATTGCCGGGCCTCACCTACCCACCGTTACTTACATTAGGCAATGCAGTAGCCTTCCCTGCTGGGGAATGAGAGAGTTGAAAGGAAAATCCAGGCTAATCATGGTAGGCCTGTAGGCCTGACTAAGAATGCTGTCAATATAGGAGCAGTGCCCAGTCTCAACTACAGCTAGCAATCAACAGACTCACCATTGGAAATGCACAGGGATTCATCTGATGTGTTAGCAAAACTTCCCTTTAACGAATTGCTCCCATTCGCAGGTATATATCTGATGCATAGACCCCAGAAGAACGGGTTTCCCTCAGGTCCTGACAATCTTAACGGCAGGACTTTATTATCATTTTTGGAATCCATTTCCCAGCCTCAGCTGTAATATACTCTTTACGACTTCACTGAAGCACGCACACTCAAGATAGCTCCAATCTGGAACTTCCTTTTAGTGTATTTACAGTAGAAGTTGCATTACCACAGTAGTCCACTTGGTGGAGCAATAGTCCACTAGATGGAGCTTTATTAACTTCTCCTTCCTTAATGAAGAAGTAATCATAACAAAATAATCATCATACATAACTTGCATGGTTATACACAACAAAAGATATGGACTTATTTTGCCATATTTACAAATCAAACTAAACCACTAGCTTCTGCTTCAAAGAGGATACCTTCGCTCTTGAATAGAACTTCCCAAACTTGGTATTGACTCATTCTAGGCTGAGCCTGAGGAGAATTTTTCTCCAACGGCAACCGATTGACATGATGTACAATGACTAATGGTATACTCAATGGGTTGAAATTTGATCACCATACCCGCCCGGTTTCTCGGCGGTATTCCTGTTTTTTGCTTGAAAACCGCCCGGTACAAGTTTCGTCAAAGTCTTCCACCGGAGGTTTCGAAATAACATTGGGGAGCGGACTGCCGGTGTAGAAGACTGAAAAAATCGCCACTGCCCGAGTTTGATGGTAGTGGTGTTCCATAGCTGAGGGAAAAAATACCACCCATGAGAAACCAGCCGGAGCAGCCCTTTGATCAGCGGTAGGTAAGAAACCCTGCAAAAAAAGGTAAGTCAAAGTTTAAAAAATATATATATTTTGCAGCGATTCAGTGCAGAAGGATCCTGTGAATGTTTTCCGATTTTTGTTTTTTGGAAAAATATTTTTTGTGTTTTCCCCCTCCCTAGGCCCAACTCGCAGCCTTGGACTAAATTTTGAGTAAGTACTGTCCAATTTGACCAAGATCGCGGTTTCCGCCGAGAATCCGCGTGTAAGTCCGATTTTTCCGACCGGGTGGAATTGTTTCCATTTTTTGATCAATTTTTCACCGGCCTTAATTTAATAACCTTAGTGGTTTTTTGGGCGGCAATCCGGCAGTGGCAGATTTTGATCAAATTCTAGCCCTATATCTTTATCTAGACCTGGCCACCATAAGTAACTGCATGCAAAACTCTTGGGCAAGCACATTCCCTCTTGGACAAGCTGGTCATGAAGATCTCCTAATAATTTGGACCTGAATTTATTTGGGATAACTATTCTTGCGCCCCACATGATACAATCCTTATCCACTGATAATTCATTCCTATGAAGTATGGATGAATATCTTTCTCTGATACCTGGTTTGGCCAGCCATTTGCTATGTAATCATACACCTTTGACATAACTGGGTCACGCTTGGTTGCTCTACCAATCTCTTCAGTTGTGACTGGAAGTTCATCAACGTATGAAAAATAGAACACTTCCTCCCTATTGGGTGCAACTTGTGATGGGGATTGCAAACTGGACAATGCACCAGCATTACCATCTGACTTAGGTACAACAAAATGGGTGTAGCCCAATTACTTAGATCTACCTTAAAGATAATGTTCTCAGTTTCTAGTCTATTGGGTTCCTGCTCAACTTTTTCCTTCAGTGCGTATGGTACGGGACGTGGCTTGCAGTAAACTAGTCTAGCATCCTTCTGCACTCTGACAGTCACCTTAAAACCTTGGATCGGACTGCCAATGTCGTGGAACGCCTTCGGATATTGCTTGATGACATCATCCTTCAATGCAAATCTCGTTTCAACATGAAAAATCTCATTCCAATCAAGCTTTAGTGATCCCAACCAATTTCTACCTATTAATGCAGGCTTGTCTCCTGACACTACTAAGAGAGGCAAGCTCTGAAACTGATCCTTGTATTTCACCGGTACAGTGATACTCCTACTACAGGGATTTGCTCTCTTGAGTAGCCTCGCAGCTTTACCTTCGACTTCTCCAGTGGAAAATCACTCAAGTTGTCGAGATATAGTGATTCTGGTACTATGCTCATGGATGCACCAGTGTCGATTTCCATGGATATCCTGGTTCCTGCAAAGTCTACTTGGATGACGATACTTCGCGAATCGCTGTGAGATACCTTTGTGCTCCTGGTGATGTGTATCTCCTAATCCTGCTGCTTTTCTTCCATGCTATGTAGTCTCTGCGGATTTCTACTTATAGCCTTGAACATCGGTTTACACTTCAGTCGGCACGCCTTTGCAAGATGCCCAGCTTTCTTGCAGAAGAGCCACTCTTGCCTTCACAAATGAACAGCTTTGATCAATGTGCTGTCCTAGGTACTGATAGCATGACTTCAATGTGCTGTTAGCATGGCCAGTTGCCGAAGCCTTGGGGTCCAACTGCCTTTTACTTTTAACCTGCAGACTATTCACCTTGGTTGTCTGATGACTGGAAATGGTACAAAATTCTCGGGAGTATTGGTCAGCCATATCCATCGCCATAGCAGTCTAACAAGCTAAATCAAAAGTCAAGTTGGGAGTTGTCAACAACTTCATTCTGATTGCTTCATTTTTTATCCCACAAACAAAGGGGTCATGCAATGCTCGGTCCTGAAAGATTCCAATATGACAGTGAATGGATAGCTTTTTTAAAAGCTGCAATGTATTCACTGATAATCTCATCAATGAATTGATCTCGCATTCCAAAAGGATAACTTTAAGCAATTTCGAGTTGCTGAGGACTGTAGTGCTGTTTTAATTTGGTTAGAATCTCCGTCAATGGTGTGCCCTTTGGCTTGTCCGGAACAAGCACATTTTTCAGGGTTTCATACACCTTGAGGCCTGCTTCAGTCAGGAGAGTAGCCCGTTTTCTTTCTAACACCATCCGGTTAGGGTTTTCATCATCGGGAACTTTGATGATACTATTTGCGGTGAAAAACATGTCTAGCTGCTCCACATTGGAACTCACCCAAGTGCCCAATTATTCCCATAGACGCGGCCATCTGGAAAGTTCAGCCAAGTGTGCTTGTAATTGACCTTGGATTTTTAGCTGTGCTGCAAAACAAAGAAGCTCTCAAAGTCTCTCTGTTGTTTGGTAGGAACATCCACCAACAAATATGTCAGCTAGGGAATCCAATTATCCTATCCTCATTCGCCAATGTGATATGTTCTTTACAATATCACTAAAGCACACACACTTAAGATGGCTCCAATCTGAAATTTCCTTTTATTGCATTTACAGCAGCAGTTGCATTACCAAAGTAGTCCACTAGGTGGAGTAGTAGTCCACGAGGTGGAGCTATATTACAGCAGCCAGCTAGATTGAGCATAGAGGAGGGATGGGGTGATATTGATGGCGGGACTGGAGAGATTGGCAGGGGGAGGACATCGGGCGGTGGGGGTATCCTGGAGAGATCGGAGGAGGGGAGATCGCGGGAGGGTGGGGTGTCTGGAGATATCAGGGGTGTTCCGATCATGGGGGGGGTGACCATGGAGGAGATCACATCGGGCCTGTGGAACACATGGGGTAAAGGGGGCAGGGGAGGGGGTGGGCGCGGATGTGCTTGGAGGAGATTGCCGGCCAGAGAGAACTTCGGGACGGTTTCAGATCGTGCGGGTGTAGGGTGAGGGATCATCCAATTGCTGGGGAGATTAACAGGGTAGCCTGGATGGCCGGGGGCGGGGGAGGCGGGGGGGAGCACTTCTGCTCCTCCTGGCCCACAAGTAGTGCTGGAAAGGCACTAACCTGTTCCATTCAGCAGTCCCCGCCATCCTTCAGCTGTTGGGTTTCACGATCCCCAGGAAAGTGGGCGAGCTGGATTCGGGTTTGAAATTTATTTAAACTTTAACTTTCCACATTACCCAAACCCCCATATCCTGCACTGTACAGTGTTGTAGCATTACTGCTGCCTGTGTGGTAAACAGCAATATTCTGTCATCTTCAAATTTCATTTTCAGGTAACAAATACACATATTTTTGAGGAATTATGTAATTTACTCTGGATACTGGCACATAAAAACCTGACGACTGACCACAATTGGGAGTAAAAATCAACAGCTAGGAAGGAAACAAGTCACATCTGTGGAACATATCGATGCAGTGATGGATCTTGCCTGACAAAAAGATGGTCGAATTGTCACTTAGTGGGCAAATGAGGAAATGAAGTGATTGACATGTGGATACCTTGTTGGTTATTCCACAGGTTATTCCACATTGCACAGCTTTAATTAATAAGGAGAGAGCTTTTCTTTGAGTTGTATGTAAAAAAAAACAGTAGATTTTACACGTGCTTGCCCTTGCTTTTCTTTTGCTGTAACGTTTATCAATTTAAATGAAAGCTGCAAAGAAAAATATAAACTGGGGCTCTTATTTCTTGAACACACTTTACGAAGACACTGTGCTGCTGGACTCCGCGTCCTCATAAAAATAGTCCGTGTTTATTCGCCTGTCATTGCCAATTACATCAAGAGAGAAAAAATAACTCATTGAGAGTGTTTTAAGATGGTTAGTGGATGTGTAAAGAGGAGCAAGGAAGTGGTCCCGAATCGGCATTGATTAAAGTCCACATTAACTTGCTGGTGAGGGGGCTTATGGATGTTTCTATTTGGTTTTCTTAAAACATTTCAGTTGAAACATGAATGACTGTAAGAACTGAAAACTATAATGAATTATATAGTATGAAAGCTGTAAAAAGGATACAAGATTCAGCAATGACTACAATGTTGTATATGGGCAATTTGAGAATACAATTTTTATTTCAGTTCAATCCCATAACATTACAATTCATGTAGAACACAGGTAAATGCTAAATAAATGTCACAGAATTATGCCAGATGGGAATCTTTGTTCAGCAGATCACCACCTCTTTTTTTAAAAACTTGTCTAATATTTCATTTATAACCTTCCATAAGTTAATTTTCTTTTCACCAACCATGTAAATCACGAATCAATTTTAATTGGAAGTGCTCGTCTGCAGACTGTTCCTGAAAGCTCAGTGCTTATGCTTCAATGTGTTCTCTAAGATCCCCAACACACATCAAAAAAGATCTGATTTATTTTGCGTTTTTACAATGAAAAAAAACATTTTTGCATTAAACTTAAGTGTGAGTTCAGTCACTTTCTGACATCTGGTCAAGTCCAAACATTGGTAAAGGTAATGGGTTAATGTTACTAATTCTCACTCTTGCAGATATTTGTAGATATTTATAAAATATTCTACCTAATCATTCAATGGTAGAATGATCGGAAGCTCTATTACTCTGTACTGGGAGACCCACTATTTCTGAGATGCACATTTTCAGCACAATTTTCTTTATGTGCACAGTGAAAACAGTTTTAAACACAGAGGTTATTACTTAAGGGATGAACACCTGCCACATTTTGAAACACTGAGCCATGTAGAAGAAACAATAATTTTATATTGAACCATCTACAAGATTCCCAAAGGATGCTACAAATTATATTTGGAGCAAACCTAATATACACCTTCCACATCAAAAACAATTGAAACAATGCTGGTCCGCTAAAAAATAGAGCAATATGTTAGCTGGGATAATATAGTCTGTGAGATAATTAAAACATATTAAAATTAGCTGTCATTCATTCACAAGCACAACATCATAGGATACTACGTAAAACAATTATCTATCACGACAATTTGGGGAGATTTTGGCTTTATGGAGTAAGGATCATTTTTTCCTGTCCCCAGTTCTGTGATAGAAAGAACTGAGGATATTACACAGTACCATTTCATCCTCAGAATGTCCTAAAGCACTCCCAACCAATGCATTACTTTTCTAGTGCAGTCACATGTTGCTATGTAGACAATTGCAACAGCCAATGCAAAGTCCCACAAACAAACAAAGGCCTTTGATTAGGCCGAGAAATGACCGGTGCCGCCATGGGTCGAAATTAAAGGCGCACGCAGAAAGAGTGCAGGCAGCCCCGGTATTTGGGGCTGCCTGCCAATTTCAACCTACCATGCAATGCGCTGTTTCAGACGCTAATCTCAGCAGAAGTGAGCCTGGAGTGAGCCATCGTCCTCTTAGAGCTAGCCTGTAATTTTAGAAAGCAGTGTCGATCCCTTAAAGGGGAACTGCCTTCTAAAATGAAAGAAAATTAATTTAAAAACAGGCAGTCTTTAGATCTTAGAGCTCAACTACCTTGTGGAAAAAAAAATAAACATTAAACATAATTCCGAAATAGCAGTCTTCAGCTCTTAAAGCTGAAATGTCTTCCGCACATAAATAAATGGCAAAGTGATTCAGCACTAACATAAATGGCTCAACAAGACAGGGAAGAGGACATCCCAGGGTCTCACATACAGCACTCCAACTTTGTGCAAGAAGTCAATAATGCAAGACAGGTCCTCTACCCACAGGGGCCAGGAGGCCCTCAAGAAAGAATGATGTGGGACATAGAAACATAGAAAATAGGTACAGGAGTAGGCCATTCGGCCCTTTGAGCTGATCATGGCTGATCATGAAACTTCAGTATCTCATTCATGCTTTCTCTCCATACCCCTTGATCCCTTTAGCCGTAAGGGCCACATATAACTCCCTTTTGAATAATATGTAATGAATTGGCCTCAACAACTTTCTGTGGTAGAGAATTCCACAGGTTCACAATTCTTTGTGTACAGACCTTACTACTACTGTTTGGTGGTCTGTACACAACTCCCACTAGCGTTTTCTGCCCTTTGGTGTTCCACAGCTCTACCCATACAGATTCCACATCATCCAAGCTAATGTCCTTCCTTACTATTGCGTTAATCTCTTCTTTAACCAACCACACTACCCCACCTCCTTTTCCTTTCTGTCTATCCTTCCTGAATATTGAATATCCCTGGATGTTGAGTTCCCAGCCTTGGTCACCCTGGAGCCATGTCTCCGTAATCCCAATTACATCATATCCGTTAACAGCTACCTGCTCAGTTAATTTATCCATCTTATTATGAATGCTCCTCGCATTGAGACACAGAGCCTTCAGACTTGATTTTTTGTTGTAATTATGTTGTAATGTGGCCCTTTTTGATTTTTATCTTTGATTCCTCTGCCCCCCACTTTTTCTTACCTCCTTTCTACCTTTTGCTTTTGCCCCCATTCTACTTCCCTCTGTCTCCCTGCATAGATTCCCATTCCCCTGCCATATTAGTTTAAACCCGCCCCAACAGCAGTCGCAAACACTCCCCCTAGGACATTGGTTCCAGTCCTGCCCAGGTGCAGACCGTCCGGTTCTACTGGTCCCACCTTCCCCAGAACTGGTTCCAATGTTCCAGGAATTTGAATCCCTCCCTCTTGCACCATTCTTCAAGGCACGTATTCATCTGAACTATCCTGCTATTTCTACTCTGAATAGCACGTGGCACTGGTAGCAATCCTGAGATTACTACCTTTGAGGTCCTACTTTTTAATTTAACTCCTAGCTCCCTAAATTCAGCTCATAGGTCCTCATCCCATTTTTTTACCTATATCGTTGGTACCTATATGCACCACGAAAACTGGCTGTTCACCCTCCCCCTCCAGAATGCCTTGCAGCCGCTCCGAGACATCCTTAACCCTTGCACCCATCCTGGAGTCTCGATTGCGGCCATAGAAATGCCTATCTAGTCCCCTTACAATAGAATCCCCAACAACAATAGCTCTCTCCCTTCTCACCAAGATCACCGAGGCCGTCATTACCAGCAGTGTTGCCCCCAGGACCTGGATCCAGTGCCTACAGAAGCTTCATGACCTCAGACCAGTTGTCAAGGTCATTGAATGCATCTTCAAAAGCCGTCTCCTACCAACTGCACCACTAGCCGCATACACTGCTCATTGCACGACCCCCTGCCCCATCACTCACCTACCAACAATCTGTACTGAACCCGATGCACATCTCCCATTCCGAGCTACACCTCACCCCCTTGGAGGAGACACTGCTGGCCGTTCTTGGCAGGGGCATGGCTGAGCCCTTGACCAGAGGCACAGCTGAAAGAATAAAAGATGCTGGTATCCTCATACATTATCCTCCTTCTCACATCCTATTGTCCCTCATTCCGCAATATCTTCTGATTTGCAAGCTGCACATGGTGTAAGCATGCAGCTCTAGCTTTCCTGCTCTCCCCTCACCAGAACTCTTCCCTTGTGCCTTCCTCATTTCACACACCCAAGAAAGCCAGCCTGCCCAGCCAATGGGTGACCAAGAAGAGGGAGGGAAGAAGAAGAAAATGAAGACGAAGAAGAAACACCATCACTTGATTTGACACTCCCAGCCACCAAGGTTATCCTGCAAGGTCATCTGCAGTGTTTTCCACTGAAAGTCAGCAGCCTTCCACCAGCCGTGCAGCAGCCACTGGAGTAGCACAGCATGACCTCACTAGGATAGGCAAGGCACACTCAAGACACACACTAAGGAAGTGCACAAGGGTGATTAGACAATTTCTTAATGTAATATTGGATGTCATATTGAAAGTTTGCTTTGTGATGGCTTTTATTTCAGCATTGTGGCTAAGAGGACGCTGTGATGGTCAGTAACAGAGGGAATGTAAGGTGTGGGACAAATGTTGAAAGGGGAATTGAGGTTGTGGTCACTGGTACTACAAATGGATAATTTCATCCAGGATATCCCGGCTAGAAAGCACTGTCTGGGTTGCATCCTTCCTTCCGCTTCCTCCTCTTCCGCTTGCTCCTCTTCTGCGTCCTCCTCTTCTGCATCTTCCTCTTCCCTCTGCGAGTGAATGCTGGAAATCTGAAATAAAAGCTTGAAATACTCAGCAGGGCAGTTAGCATCTCAACTTGAGACGTGAACTCTTTTTCCACCATTTTCTGTCTTCTCAGAGGCCTTCCTTTACCATCCAAAGCCTTGCAAGTGCCCAGCAACACTCGCTGCTCATTTTTAAAACTTTTGAAATCTATTGCACCAAGCCACTACTTCAATAAAATATTTAAAAAACAGCCCAAAAGCTTAAATCCAAAATTACCTGAAAGATGTGTGTGTCCATTTAAGAAGCGCTGACAGCATCTCTGCAGGGCTGCTTCCCGCATGGTTTTCTGTGCAAATTTAGTATACAGTGTAAAGGAGAGTGAGACCGTGCAAATTAGTAGTCACGGCATCAAATCAGGCATTGCACGGTGATTGATGTCATGATATGCTAATTTACATTTGAGAAGCCAGCCCTGTCATCGGGAGCACTATGGCCCATACCAAAATGGCAGCTGCCGTGTCCCGCACCAGAAGCGGGTGGAAACACGGCCACCATTTTTTCTACAAAATGGGCCCTAACGGCCAGTGCTAAGCCATCGAATTTTTAGGCCAGTGAGTTAAAATAATTAGGTGAAAATTACTTAAATGTTAAAATATGAGATGTGGGCCCAGATTGTCCTCCACAATCCAACCAGACACTGGGCTGTATCAGGGAACAGGGAATTACTGGTTCCTATTTGGGTGGTGTTGGTTGCGTGAGGAATGTTAGCCAGGATTCTGTTCTTTTTTGAACAGTGTCATGGGATTTTTTATATCCCTCTAGACAGGCAGACAGGCCTTGGTTTAACATGTCATTTGAAAGATGGCACCTCTGACAATGCACCACTCCCTTCATACTGCACTAAAATGTCTGCATAGATTATGTGCTCAAGTGACTTGTGTGGAGCTTCCATTTTGGAGAGTGCTACTGAGTTGACAACTGAGTCCAAACTAGTCTGTTCAATCATCTAATCTTAATATATACTAGCTGACCTTCCAGGGCAATACTCATAGACAATAACAATAATTGTGTCTCTCTTCCTACAACTGTGGCCCCAATATGAACTCTGCGACACATTGGAAGTTGCGGCGGGGGGGGGTCCGATATCGTGTGAGAAACCTAGAAGTAAGTTCAGTGTGTCTGTCTGTGGCACTTTAATGCAGGCACCTCATTATGATTTTGCTCCGGGTTTGGTGTCAATTGCGTGGCAGCAGGCTTGATGAGGACTTGCACCACGCAACTCCAGTATTTAAAGGACCAATCCAAAGATGGAATTGGGAGTTGGACACAAGAGAGGACGCACCCCGGTTTTATGATGCCTCCCTTGATGTACTTCTGACATCAGTGAGGAGCCGCAAGGAGATACTTTTCCCCAGCTTTGCGAGGAAGGAACCTGCTGCTGCCAAAAAGAAGGCGGTTGGAGGAGGCGCAGGAGTTCAGCAGCAGGAAGCGCTTTCGTGACCTAACCAGGTTAGGAAAGGTGAGTACATTTGCATATTCACCTACATCCTGTTGTGCACCTTACTGCCCTCTCACTTTGTCTTGTCAAACCTACTCTATCATATCACTCCTCACACACTCTTACCTTGCAAGTGCAGCCATTATTCTCTTTCTATGCATTTTCTCACATCCCCATCAATCCATCAACAACTGCCAATCATTTTCATCCTTATGCAATTTCATGCCTCTCCCTCATAGTTACCCTCACCAAATGCACTCTATCCATTGGGTGAACACATCCAATTAAACTCACTCGGAGTTCTGCACTTTCCCCGATTGCAGGAGAAGAAAGCGCAAAACACAATGGAGATGGAGAGAACCGGAGGTGGGCCTCCACAGATCTCACAACTGACAACTGGTGAGGAGGAAGAGCTATTGAGCAGTGGCGTCACAGCATCCTTGGCCAATGGAGATAGGGACCACGCAGCTACCTGGTGACATTGAAATATAATGCACACACATGTCATACAACACTCAGTCATGTTGACTTGCTTTCAACAGCAAATGAAATATGATCATCTTCATAATGATATGTTGCAACATCATTATGTTGCCAGTCCTAATTCATATATTTTTTTCTCCAACAAGACATCATGCATGCAGCAGGAGTCCATGGATCTCGTGGACAACAAATCCTCAGAGGAGCTGATTCCTTCTGAGGCTGCACTATTACAAGTCTCATGTTTACCAGGCACCAGCACAGATACTTGCATGGGACCTGGTGACTCACATTTCCCAAGAAAGAAAGAAAGACTTGCATTTAGATAGTGCCTTTCATGACCTCAGGATGTCTCGAAGTGCTTTACAGCCAATTAAGTACTTTTGAAGCATAGTCATGGTTGTAATGTAGGAAGCAAGAGCAGACAGTGATGGCAGGGATAGCTGTGGAGAATCTACGTTGGATCTCCAAGCTCTGCTCAGCTGGACAAAGATGCTGTACCCTAGGGGTCGTCGATGAAAATGATAATCATTGAGGAGCACCAGAGAATGTGATATACTTTCAGGCCTTCCAAGCACACTGTCTATGATTGCAGAGAGAATGGAGGAGTCCGCCTCAAGCATGAGTGGGTTGATGTTGCAGGGCATTGTGATGATGTCTTGCATGGATAGAGTGGCCAATTTGTGGAACATCAAATGCGGCAATCAAATGAGCCCATGCATGTCTTGACCACGGCCATGCACACACAGGATGCCAACATGGGGCCTTAAATAGGATAACAGATACCTTATCCTTGAACTTTCAGTGCTGCACTGATCTGCACCAAGCTGCTCTCCAGCAGAGGGGTTAGGAGTGAAGTGCGTGTCACCCAAGAGAGGGATGATGGTGAAAGGAGACATGGAAGTGGGGACTCCACTCAAAGTGCTTCCATAAGAACATAAGAAATAGGTGCAGGAGTAAGCCTCTTGAGCCTGCTCTGCCATTCAATAAGATCATGGCTGATCTGATCATGGGCTCAGCTCCACTTCCCTGCCCGCTCCCCATAACCCTTTACTCCCTTATTGCTCAAAAAACTGGCTATCTTCCCTTAAATATATTCAATGACCCAGCCTCCACAGCTCTCTGAGGCAGATAATTCCATAGAATTACAACCCTCTGAGAGAAGAAATTTATTCTCATCTCAGTTTTTAATGGGCGACCCCTTATTCTAAAACTATGCCCACTAGTTCCAGATTCCCTCATGAGTGGAAGCATCCTCTCTGCATCTACCTTTTTGAATCCCCTCATTATGTGTCTCAATAAGATCATCTCTCATTCTTCTTAACTCCAATGAGTATAGGCTCAACCTACTCAACCTTTCTTCATAAGTCAACCCCTTCATCTCAGGAATCAACCTTCTCTGAACTGCCTCCAATGCAAGTATATCCCTCCTTAAATATGAGACCAAAACTGTATGCAGTACTCTAGGTGTGGCCTCACCAATACCCTGTACAGTTGTAGCAGGACTTCTCTGCTTTTATATTCCGTCCCCCTTGCAATAAAGGCCAACATTCCATTTGCCTTCCTGATTACTTGCTATACCTGCATACTCACTTTTTGTGTTTCACACTCAAGGACCCCCAGGTCCCTCTGTACTGCAGCATTTTGTAATTGTTTTCTCCATTTAAATAATAATCTATCTTCCCTCTATTATTTTTTTAGTCATTCTTTGTTGGTTTTTAAAAGTTTCCCAATCCTCTGGCCACTTTGTAAGCCATGTTTTCAATTTGATACCATCCTTAATTTCCTTCGGAGCCACGGATGGTTATCCCTTCTCTTAAAGTCTTTCCTTCTCATTGTAATATATTTTTGTGGAGAGTAATGAAATATTTCTTCAAGTGTCTGCCACTGCTCATCAACCATCTTACACTTTAATCTATTTTCCCAGTCCACTTTAGCCAACTCTGCCTTCATATCTTTGTAGTCTCCTTTATTTAAGCTTAGGACACTGGTTTGAGATCCAAATTTCTCACCCTCCAACTGAATTTGAAATTCAACCATGTTATGGTCACACTTTCCTAGAGGATCCTTTACTAGGAGATCATTTATTAATCCTGTCTCATTACAGCCTGCTCCCTGGTTGGTTCCACAACGTACTGTTCAAGGAAACTATCTCAGATACACTCTATGAACTCTTCCTCAAAGCTACCTTGGCCAATTTGATTTGTCCAATTAAGATGAAGATTAAAATCGCCCATAATTATTGCCGTTCCTTTTTTTAGAAGCCCCCATTATTACTTGATTTATACTCCATCCAACAATGTAGCTACTGATAGGGGGCCTATAGACTACACCCACCAGTGATTATTCCCCTTATTATTCCTTATCTCCACCCAAATTGACTCTACACCTTGATCTGAGCCAATATCATTTCTCACTACTGCACTGATCTCATCCTTTATTAATAGAGCTACCCCACCTCCTTTCCTTTCTGTCTATCCTTCCGAATAGTCAAATATCCCATAATATTTAGTTCCCAGCCTTGGTTACCTTGCAACCACATCTCTGTAATGGCTATCAGATCATACCCATTTGTATCTATTTGTGCCGTAAACTCATCTATTTTGTTACGAATGCTGCGTGCATTCAGATAAAGAGCTTTAAATTTAGATTTTTTTTTAAACATTTTTCCCTGCTTTGACCCCACTTTCTGATACACTCTTATGTTTATACATTCCGTCCCTTCCTGTCACACTCTGGTTATCATTTACCCCAGTGCTACCCTGATCTTTTGCCTTCTCCTTGCTCTTTGACTTTTAAAATTTCCGCTCACCTGAATCCTCCCCCCCACTAAATAGTTGAAAGCCCTCTCTACAGCCCTACTTATTTGATTCACCAGGACACTAATCCCAGCACGGTTCAAGTGAAGCCAGTCCCATTGGACCAGTTTCCACTTCTTACCTGTTGCCAGCCCTCCCCCAGCTACTTCCCGACATGTTGCCTGCCTCCAGTCTCGATGACCAAGTCTGCCTCTGCACAGGTGCAGGTGGCCTAGTTTTTGGAGGGGTTCTCATGGGTTCCAAAATCCAGAGTTCGTCAACCAAGAACATTTCAGCAGTCAGTATAGGATTCAACCTGGCTCTATCTCTGCTGAAACCACATGGTTGCACTATGGAGCAATAGGAAAAGGAAAAGTAAAGCTTTGTAGTTCACCAAGGGTGTGCACATGGGTGTATGAGAAAATGTTAAGTTTTGTTCTTAAGTAAAATCACATAACATTTATTATTTGCATAAATTTCCCATGTTGCTCTGGGTGACAACTCGTCTTTTCACTTGCTTGATGATGAATGAAAAGACATGAATTGACAGGGACTAATGGGGAGATGTGCCTATTTTGGATGCCAACATATCTGGTGCCTTAAATAGGATTGCAGATATCTTAGTCTTGGCCATACAGCCCCTCAATGATTTGATGGTTGGTTGTTTGCAGGACTGCTTTGTGTCTGTGGGATTAGGGGAATTTGGGGAAAGAGTGAGCATTGCATGTGGTTCTGACATCGGTCCAGTAGTGGTAAATAGCTGAACCTTGCTTTAATAAGGGCATCTAGGCATCCTGTGCAACAATGTGAGCAGCTGGTTCTGCATTGGCATTGTCACCTTCCTCCTCCTCCTCTTCCTCCTACTCGGATTCATTCGCAGACGAAATGAGCTCTGCACTTTGTTCCTCCTACATCTCCAAACTTTGTTGCTGCGCAATGTACACAACACGACCATTCTGGAGACCCTGGCTGGTGAATACTGAAGTATGCCTTCAAGGACATCTGAAGCACATCTTAAGCATGCCGACACATCTGGTGGCCATATGGATTTCACCGTAGTACTCCTGGGGTTTATTGATTGGGTTTCTCACAGGTGTGATCAGCCAAGTTTGAAAGGGCTTTCCCTTGTCTCCTAACAGCCGCCCCTTAAGTCTGCTTGCAGGTCCAAAGAGGTCAGGGAGCTTGGACTGCTGCAGGATGAAAGCATCATGGCAGCTCCACGGCCTGCATGAATATCTTTACGTGGTTGCACACCAGCTGCACATTGAAGGAGTGGAAGCCCTTGTAGTTCACAAATACTACTGGTTGGTCTGGGGATGCGCAGATTGTCACATGTATGCAATCGATAACACCTTGTAGGATGCCAGCCTCATACGCAAACCCAAGCGCTCACTCATTCTGACTGGCGTCATCGCAGGCATAGTTTACATAATTGAGAGGCCTGGCAAACAACCAATCAGTCACATGTCTTATGCATTTGTGTGCCGTTGACTGGAAGATCCTGGATATGTCTCTGGCAGAGCTCTGCAAAGATCCGGAGGCAAAATGGTTGAGGACGGTAGTCACTTTCACAGCCATTGGTAACTCGTGGCCACCAGATCCAGCAGGGAACAGGTCTTCTTCTAGGAGATCGCAGGTGCCTGCCACCACTTGACATGACAACCTGAGCCTCCTTAAAGCACTGCTGTTCCGACTTGTCAAGGAAACTCAGCTTCTGCCTGTCAACCCTGTTTCGTGGACAGTGCCTCTTGCGAGTTGCACCCATCTGCTATTCCCCTCTTTGCTTTCCCCTTTCTGCTGTCCAGCTGCAGGTCTGGTAACAACAACTATTCTCTGAGGGAAGGAATAGTATGGAGCTACAAGTTACAAACAATCCCACAATCGCACAGAATTTTATTGCAAAAGTGCAACATTTCTTTTTAAAGGGCACAGGTTCTTTTAAGTAATTTTTTCTGCATTAAAAAATATATTTTTCCAATAGTTTGAATGAAGTAACATAAATCAAAATAAGCAAAGTGCTAAAAGAAATAAATTAACAGATAGTTAAGTGACTTTGCTTAAAGAGTAGATTGTATTCAATATCAAATAAAATGTAATATAAATCAGTGCTCTAGTCTATCAGAAGTGGTTCACACCAAACGTTATCCGCGATTCCACCTCTCACTTCAAATAATTTGACTACAGTCAAAACAAATCAGTCAAATTACACCAAAGATTCTTTGTGTTGTCACTTCTCTGCAAAGGTAATACATTCACTTTAAAAGGCTAGGTGAACTTTAAAATAGTTAACTTAGAACAACTTTTGCTCTTATAACACCATTTGAGAATGTCATATATCCCTGTCTTACAGACCATCCCTGACATGATGTTCCCACTCTGTTAGCTGCATTAATGCAGCTTATAAAGGAAAGAGTAGAAGTTTTACAGGTACAGCAATATACAGCATGACTTAAAGGGGTCTTGCCTGCACCAAAGCTTTCCTCGTCACTGGCAGGTAAAAGCCAATGGTACTATTATTACCATGGTGGCTGCCTGTGCAATTGTTTAAATTTTATTTTTCCAGGTGATTTATGTCACAGCCAAATGGTAAGAGGTTAGCAAGATACTTTATGATGAAGGGAAGATTGTGCTCTTCCTGAACCAGGGGCCAATGGATTGTCAGGAGCATCAAATGTAGGAAGTTTGGGAGAGAGGAGCACAAGGCCCAAGAGGAGGCTACCTGATTTTCTGTCTACTAATTTAAATGGATGAAAAATTGGGTAGCAAAGAAAGAAAAGAAAAGTAAGAGAGAAAGAAAGAGAGAAAGAAAGAGAGAAAGAAAGAAAGAAAGAAAGAAAGAAAGAAAGAAAGGAAGAAAGAAAGAAAGAAAAAAAGAAAGACTTAAAATGTTTGCGGCCAATCCTAGTATAAGGAAAGAAAGAACATCCCAATGTGCTTTACAGCCAATTAAGTATTTTTGAAGTGTAGTCACTGTTGTAATGTAGGAAATGTGGCAGTTTGCAGACAGCAAGATGCCACAAACCAAATAATCTATTTTTAGTAATGTTGGTTGAGGGATAAATATTGACCAGGACACCAAGGGGAATTCCCCTGCTCTTCTTCGAAATAGTGCAATGGGATCTTTTACATCCATCTGAGGAGGCCTCGGTTTAACACCTCATCTGAAAGATGTCACCTCCAACATTGCAACATTCCCTCAGTTACTGTACTGAAGTGTCAACCTAGATTATGTGTTCAAGTCCCTAGAGTGAGGCTTGAACCCACAACCATTCTGCACCCACTCACTTTAAAAGTTTATTAACAATGGGTAGGGGTTTCAATCCATACTGTGCTCCCCCAATTTATATTGATGTTGGTCACATTATCTCACAAAATTTAGAGATACTGGGACTGATCTTCAACTTCCACACAATCTTCAACTTCCAACTAATTTTGGTTTGCGGCTTGTTTCCATCTCTACTTTCCAGCAAGTTCTATGATTAATTCTTTATTCGCACTCTGCGACATTTCTCACCATTTCTTATACTTTTGCCTATATTCTTTAGACAGTAAGTCATAACCAATAAGAAAAGAACGCTTTAACCTTTTCTTACTGTTCGTATTGTCCATCATATTGACACGCAAAGGTATTAGGCTATTCATATCAGGCACCTTTGTTACACTTATGGTGGTTTGCTGATGGTCCAAAATCACAGAGAGAAGTATCATTATCATCTTCTGTAAAATTTAGAGTTAAATAAATTTTACAAATTGGCACGCACTACAAAGCAAAACCAAATAAATGATTTGCACAGCATACACTACACAGTAAATCCTTTAAAACACTATTACACACACTACGTGGTAAAAGATTTAAAACCCTCCTTATTACACACATTACGGTGTGAATCCATATAAAACACACTATTATATACACTACATAATGAAACTAAATGCACACATTGCACAATATATACTACACAGAGGAATCATATACAACACACTCTACAACACAGAATGACTAAAGCTAACATAGAAAATACTCAAGACAGAATTCCTGGGAGATGGAACTGGTCTCGGGCAGTAACATAAAAGGGTGATAATGAATCAGTAACCTACTTTATACCCCACCCATGTCCAAGACCAATTTCACCCCACTCCTGTTCACAAATAAAAAAGTGTGGCCATAAAATGAATGCAGTTAGGATAACAGATCTTTTGTCGCTAGTTAGTGCCTCTATTCTACCATAAAAACTCAAGAAAAAAGTTAGAACTTCTAAGGTCTTCTGCAAAGCCAATAATGAGGAACGTGTGCAAAATTATGAATCTGCAGATGCACTTCTGAAAGTAGCAACATCAGTGTACATTTTCTGAATATGTAAATAGGTGGCATAAAACAGGACACTGACAGATATGGTCCAAACACGGCAAGTTCCTGTACAGATACAGGCCATTTGGCCCATCAAGTCTGCTTTTCTCTACATCAGCCACCCAGTTTAATCCCACTCTCCTGCTCTGCCCCCATTACCTTTATTTTTTAATCAAAATTGTTTTAAGAATTTATTGGCTCTACTTCAGTAACAGTTTAAAGGGAACGGTAGCATAGTGGTTACGTTACTGGGCGAGTAATCCAGAGGCCTGGACGAATGATCCAGAGACAAGAGTTCAAATCCCCAACTGGTTCACTAATATCCTTTAGCGAAGGAAATCTGCCATCTTTACCCGGTCTGGCCTACATGTGACTCCAGACCATCAGCAATGTGGTTGAATCTTAACAACCATCTCAAATTACCTAACTTGCCACTCAATTAATGGATGGACAATAAATTCTGGCCTTGCCAGTGATGCCCACATTCTGTGAATGAATTAAAAAAAGGCGGAGAAGTCAATTTTCTAATAATTGTCTGTGCAAAGGAATTTTTTCTAACCTTCATTTTAATTTTTTTTATGATCATTTTAAATTTATGCCCTCTTATTGATGTATTACTGACCAGTAAGTCGTTACTTACCCTTTCATAATCTTTCATATTCTTGAAGATCTGGTTCAGGTTACCCCTTCAACATTTAAATTCTAGTGAAAAAGTCCTTAGCTCTGTCAGCTATGGCTTAGCAGCAACACTCTTGCCTCTGAGCCAGAAGTTACATGTCCCATTCAAAAGAATTGAGCACAAAATCTAGGCTAACACTCCAGTGCAGTACTGAGGGAGTGCTGCACTGTTGAAGGTGTCGCCTTTCGAATGGGACATTAAACTGCGGCCCTATCTGCCCTCTCAGGTGAACGTAAGAGATGCCATGGCACTATTTTGAAGAAAACCAAGGGAGTTCTCCCCTTATCCTGGTCAATATAGATCCCTCAACAAACATCACTAAAAAAACAGGGGGATTATCTGGTCATTTATTTCATCATTGTTTGTGGGACCTTTCTGTGCACAGATTGGCTGCAGTGTTTCCTACGTTACAACAGTGTGTTCCCTGAAAAAGTCTGGTTCTAGTGTTTTAGCTCAGGTGCTGTGATACTTAAACAAACACTAATTTTGCATCAATAAAACTACTGACAGACAAGAGATATATTTATTTCTGTAATATTAAGCCTACACAGCTAAAATTACATTAAATCAGAATTTGAATTATAATGTTTTTAAATGTGCGCTCTGTTGCCCTATTCTCGCTCTATACTTTTTTTAAAACTTGTTTAACTCCTTTTTTAACTATTCAAAGAAGAATAGGCGAGTTTTTCCTGGTGTCCTGGACAATATCGCTAAAACAGATGATCAGGTTGTTGTTTGTGGGACCTTGCTGTGTTTCCCTACATTACAACAGGAAGTACACTTCAAAAGTACTTCATTAGCTGTAGGCTTTGTGATGCCCTGAGGTCAGGCTCTGTATAAATGCAAGACCTCGCCACAGGAAATTTTGCTGCAAGCTCCTGTCGACAATATCGGTGCAGAAACCAATTTAATTTCAGCATCAATTCTGCAGCAGTGCAAACCAGGAAATTTAGGGCCCATCTCTTTGCTGGATGGGATGCTAGATAATTGATACAAACCCAAGGATCCTGTTCGTCTTTTCTATGGCCTTATTTACATACAATATCATTTTTAATGACCTATGTAGCTGCATAGCAATGTCTCTCTGTTCTTCGACTCAATTTAAAATCTTACCAGTTAAGGTGTATTTCCTTTCAACATTCTGATGTCAGAAATACATTATTTCACATTTTTTGAAGTTGAACTGCATCTGCTACTTATCTGCTCATCCCACTATGACTTCCTGCAGTCTTTCACAATCCTTCTTACACTTTTCTAAACCCCTCCCAATACGGTGTCATCAGCAAATTTTGATATTGTCCCCTCAACTCCAGATCATTTATGCAGAGAGTAAACAAGAGCATCCCCAACGCAGGCTGCATGGAACACCACTTACCATATCTTTACAGTCTGATAAACCTCATCTTACCCTCCCCTTCCCTTTTTACCCTCCAATCATCTCTCCATTCTTGTGGCCACCTTATGCTTAATTCCAGGTGCTAGTATTTTGCTATACGCCTCTCATAATACTTTATTGAATGCTTAAAAAAAAAATCCATTTAAATGACATCACTACACTTTTTCATCTATCCTCTTTGTTATTTATTTAAATAATTCTGTAAGGGAACTGTAATTACTTTCCACATTATTATGAATCATATAATGGCAAAGAATTATCCTCTTCAAGGATAATTACTTTAGAATGATCAGAAGATATAAGGATAAAGGACCACATGTGTCGCTTCTGGATTGTTGCAGGTCATTTGTGGTTCAGTAGAGTTACAGTAACAATAACAGTAACAGTAGGTTATGTAATATAGTTCCACCTAGTGGACCCTTGCTCCATCTAGTGGACAACTGTAGTAATGCAACTGCCGATGCATGGACAATAAAAGGGTCATGTGACAAGTCACATGATGACAAGTTCCTGTAGAGCTATCTTGTGGACGGTGTATTTGTGACGTCATAAAGAATATATCACATTGGCGACAAGGATGCAATTTCTGGATTCCCTAGCAGAAATTTTTGTTGGTGGATGTTCCAGCCAACTAATAGTAAGACTTTCAAAGGTTCTTTGTGTCATGTATTCAACTATCATTGTAACCCATGTATAAGCTGACCTAAGTTGTACACCTTGAGAACATTGACCACAAGGGGCGAACTTGTGGAAGACACTCCTAACCTGGACTTTCAGGTATAAAAGGGAAGCTCCACCCACCTTCAACACTTGAGGTCTTGGTAATAAAAGTAACTGGTCACAGAGTGACCGTCTCTCAAGTATGGGCCTTGTGTGCATTTATACAGTATAGTAAGGACATACCATTGGCGACGAGAAACTTGGATTTAAACCATGCGAGCATGGCCACTAGCAGCACAGAAGAGAGGTACTGCATTGGTGATGATTGGGACGACTTTATTGAGAGACTACAGCACAGTTTTGTCACTAAGGAATGGCTGGGACAGGATTCGGCCGACAAACGCAGGGCTCATCTCCTGACAGTTTTTGGATCCAGAACGTACTCCCTGATGAAGGACCTTCTAGCACCAGAGAAGCCGGTGGACAAGACGTTTGAAGAGCTCAGTAAGTTGATCGGGGAACACCTTAAACCGGCGAGCAGCGTGCACATGGCGAGACACCTGTTTTACACGCACCGGTGGTGAGAAGGGCAAAGCGTTTCAGACTTCGTGGCAGATCTCCGGCGACTGGCGAGCCTATGTAAGTTCCCAGATGCATGCAGAGCGGAGATGCTGTGAGACTTTTTTTATTGAGGGCATCGGACATGCTGGAATTTTCAGGAAACTGATTGAGACCAAAGACTTGACCTTGGAAGCGGCGGCTCTGATAGCCCAGACATTTGAGGATATAACGAGTATGGTGGATAGAGGTGTACCGATGGATGTGGTGTATTTAGATTTCCAAAAGGCATTCGATAAGGTGCCACACAAAAGGTTACTGCAGAAGATAGAGGTACGCGGAGTCAGAGGAAATGTATTAGCATGGATAGAGAATTGGCTGGCGAACAGAAAGCAGAGAGTCGGGATAAATGGGTCCTTTTCGGGTTGGAAATCGGTGGTTAGTGGTGTGCCAAAGGGATCGGTGCTGGGACCACAACTGTTTACAATATACATAGATGACCTGGAAGAGGGGACAGAGTGTAGTGTAACAAAATTTGCAGATGACACAAAGATTAGTGGGAAAGCGGGTTGTGTAGAGGACACAGAGAGGCTGCAAAGAGATTCAGATAGGTTAAGCGAATGGGCTACGGTTTGGCAGATGGAATACAATGTCGGAAAGTGTGAGGTCATCTACCTTGGGAAAAAAAACAGTAAAAGGGAATATTATTTGAATGGGGAGAAATTACAACATGCTGAGGTGCAGAGGGACCTGGGGGTCCTTGTGCATGAATCCCAAAATGTTAGTTTGCAGGTGCAGCAGGTAATCAGGAAGGCGAATGGAATGTTGGCTTTCATTGCGAGAGGGATGGAGTACAAAAGCAGGGCGGTCCTGCTGCAACTGTATAGGGTATTGGTAAGGCCGCACCTGGAGTACTGCGTGCAGTTTTGGTCACCTTACTTAAGGAAGGATATACTGGCTTTGGAGGGGGTACAGAGACGATTCACTAGGTTGATTCCGGAGATGAGGGGTTACCTTATGATGATAGATTGAGTAGACTGGGTCTTTATTCATTGGAGTTCAGAAGGATGAGGGGTGATCTTATAGAAACATTTAAAATAATGAAAGGGATAGACAAGATAGAGGTGGAGAGGTTGTTTCCACTGGTCAGGTAGACTAGAACTAGGGGGCACAGCCTCAAAATACGGGGAAGCCAATTTAAAACCGAGTTGAGAAGGAATTTCTTCTCCCAGAGGGTTGTGAATCTGTAGAATTCTCTGCCCAAGGAAGCAGTTGAGGCTAGCTCATTGAATGTATTCAAGTCACAGATAGATAGATTTTTAACCAATATGGGAATTAAGGGTTACGGGGAGCGGGCGGGTAAGTGGAGCTGAGTCCACGGCCAGATCAGCCATGATCTTATTGAATGGCGGAGCAGGCTCGAGGGGCTAGATGGCCTACTCCTGTTCCTAATTCTTATGTTCTTATGTTCTTATTTATCTCAGGGGAGGAAGAGACCAGAATGATGTATGACAAAAATCTTGGCTCAAATGCGGCAAACGACCAGGGAGTAAACATTGTTAACGCGGCACACAGTTCTTGAGGCAGACAAGGGCAATCGGACATGCCCCAGCATGTAGTCGAATCCAAAGGGGGAATTCAACAGAGACAATTGCTAGCTGAACGGCGATTCAAGCCATCGCAATGGACAATGCAGCCAGTAATGGGGCAATCAACACCTGTTAATGGTGCGCTTAAGGACAGTCACAGAGACAGTCAGAGATGATCAACTGGTAATGGGCCTTTTGTTTCCAACAATGGGGCCTCCAGCTCATGCTGGAGGTGTGGAGGCAAACGCCCAGCTAGAGCTTACAGGTGTCAGCAATATACCTGCACAAACTGCAACGTCAGCGGTTACTTGGCGCGTATGTGCAGGAAGCCTGCAGCCAGGTTGATGTACAAGGAGGACGGGCCCGATGTAAGCCCTACGAGGCTAAATGAATACTGGGGGAAATCATTGGAAGCTGAAGTTCAGCGAGTTCATGTGGAGCACATATACAGTTCATATACCAGGACGCCACTGATAATGATGAAAGTGCTCCTCAATGGCATCCCAGTATTAATGGAGCTAGACAAGGGGGCCAGCCAGTCCCTGATGAGTATCAAACAGTTCGAAATGTTGTGGGTGTCGAACGCCAGAAGGCCAAAATTATTGCTGATTGACGCACAGCTACGGACATATATAAAGGAGATCATTCCGGTGCTAGGCAGCGCCACGGTAGTCGTGACCCACAAAGATTCGGAGAACAGGTTGCAACTCTGGATTGTCCCGGGGGACGGTCCCGCACTACTGGGGAGGAGTTGGCTTGCTGTCATGAACTGGAAATGGAGCGATGTCAATGCAATTTCTTCTGTGGAGCGAGTATCATGCTCACAGGTCCTGAACAAATTTGCTCATTATTTCAACCCGGCATCGGCACTTTCATGGAAGCCAAGGTAGTGATTCACATAAACCCGGACGCCAGGCCAGTTCACCACAAGGCCAGAGCGGTGCCGAACATGATGCGGGAAAAGATAGAATGCGAATTGGACCGCCTGCTGAGGGAAGGCATCATCTCGCCAGTCGAATTCAGTGACTGGGCGAGCCCGATCGTGCCGGTGCTCAAGGCTGATGGGTTGGTCAAGATTTGACCAATTACAAGGCCGCCATCAATCAGGTGTCACTCCAAGACCAGTATCCGCTACCGAGAGCGGAGGACCTCTTTGCGACACTGTCCAGTGGCAAACTGTTTTCAAAATTGGAGCTGGCGAATGAGTCGAAGAAGCTGACCACCATCACGACACACAAGGGGTTGTTTGAGTGTAACAGATGTCCGTTCGGGATTCGTTCGGCCGCCGCGATCTTTCAGCGAAATATGGAAAGCCTCCTCAAGTTGATTCCAAGGACGGTGGTTTTTCAAGATGACATCCTCATCACGGGTCGCAATACTGAACAGCACCTCCACAACCTGGAAGAGGTGCTACGCAGACTGGACCGGGTAGGTCTCCGACTGAAAAAGGCGAAGTGCATCATCTTAGTCCAGAGGTAGAATTCCTGGGGAGGAGGGTAGCAGCAGACGGGATCAGACCTACTCCGTCCAATACGGAAGCGATCCAGAGAGCACCCAGAACCCGAAACATGACGGAGCTGCATTCGTTCCTGGGGCTCCTGAACTATTTTGGTAACTTTGTTCCCAAATCGAGCACGCGGTTAGAACTGCTATACGTGCTCTTACGCAAAGGTCGTGATTGGGTCTGGGGAGACTGCCAGGAAAGGGCTTTTGATAGAGCACGCAATTTGTTATGCTGCAACAAACTGTTAACGTTATATGACCCGTGTAAGAAACTTGTGTTAACGTGCGATGCGTCGTCCTCTGGGGTCGGGTGTGTGTTGCAGCAAGTGAATGCCAGTGGTCAGTTACAGCTGGTAGCTTATGCCTCCAGAAGTCTGTCACAGGCAGAAAGGGACTACGGGATGGTAGAAAAGGAAACGCTAGCATGTGTATATGCAGTAAAAAAAACTGCACCAGTACCTGTTTGGCAGGAAATCTGAGCTGGAGACAGAATACAAACCCCTAACGTCCCTTTTGGCCGACAACAAGGCCATAAATGCGAATGAATCGGCCCGCATATAGATGTGGGCACTTATGTTAGCCGCCTTTGACTACATAATTCAGCACAGACCGGGCACTGAAAACTGCGCCGATGCACTCAGCAGGCTCCCACTCGCCACCACTGAGGGGACAACTGAGCAAGATGCTGAGATGGTCATGGCTGTTGAAACTTTCGAAAGCCACAGCCCGTCAGATTAAAGTCTGGACAAATAAAGACCCACTGCTGTCTTTAGTTAAGAAATGGGTCCTGAATGGGGACTGGGCAGCCACATACGGGGCATGCCCTGAGGAATTTGAACCGTTTCATAGGCGCCAGGATGAACTCTCGATTCAGGCTGATTGCCTACTGTGGGGAAACCGAGTAGTCATGCCCCAGATGGGCAGAGAGGTGTTGATCAGAGAACTTCACAATGAGCACCCGGGCATTGTCATGATGAAGGCAATTGCCAGGTCACATGTTTGGTGGCCAGGGATAGATGCAGACCTGGAACTTTGTGTTCGCAGGTGCAACACGTGTGCTCAACTGGGCAACGCACCCAGGGAAGCCCCCCTTAGCCCCTGGTCCTGGCCTGCCAAGCCATGGTCACGCATCCATGTGGACTATGCAGGTCCTTTCATGGGAAAAATGTTTTTGGTTGTAGTCGACGCCTACTCCAAATGGATTGAGTGTGCCATTTTAAATTCAAGCACATCCTCTTCCATGGTAAAATGTTCGCCGCCCATGGTCTACCGGTTGTCTTGGTCAGTGACAATGGCCCGTGCTTCACAAGCACTGAATTCCAGGACTTCATGGCAGGCAATGGAATCAACCATTTCAGAACGGCACCGTTCAAGCCGGCCTCAAACGGCCAAGGCGGAACGAGCAGTGCAGATAATCAAAGAGGGGATGCTCAGAATCCAAGGGGGTTCCCTACAAAGCTGCTTATCACGCCTCCTGTTGGCCAATAGATCCTGACCACACTCGCTCACAGGGGTTCCACCCGCAGAGCTGCTAATGAAAATGACGCTCAAAACCAGGTTATCCCTTATACACCCTACTATGAAAGAAATTGTTGAGAACAGGCGTCAGTCACAATGTGACTACCATGACGGGAATGCGAGGGCACAATGTATTGATGTCAATTACCCTTTTTTTGTCCTTAATTATGCTGCAGGGCCCAAATGGCATGCTGGCACTGTGATTGCCAAAGAGGGGAATAGGGTTTTGGTAGTTAAACTTACCAATGGACAAATCTGCCACAAACATGTGGATCAAACAAAAAGGATGTTCAGCAACCCCATAGAAGAAGCAAACTCAGGCGCTCTACAAGGGAGCGTAAACCACCAGAAAGACTTAACCTGTGATCCCAATAAGACTTTGGTGGGGAGGTGCTGTCATGTCTTCAACTATCACTCTAACCCGTGTGTAAGCTGACCTAAGTTGTACACCTTGAGAACATTGACCACAAGGGGCGAACTTGTGGGAGACACTCCTAACCTGGACCTTCAGGTATAAAAGGGGAAGCTCCACCCACTTTCATCACTTGAGGTCTTGCTAGTAAAAGTAACTGGTCACAGAGTGACCTTCTCTCAAGTATGGGCCTCGTGTGCATTTATACTGTATAGTAAGGACATATCACTTTGTTTTGTAGCACAGCTAAAAATTCAAGGTAAATTTCAAGCACACTTAGCTGAACTGAAGAATCCAGATGGCCGCCCCTATGGGAATAAAAGGGCGCTTGGATGAGTTCCATCATGACCGAGACACTTTCGGAGCATATGTGGAGTGGCTAGAAATGTTTTTCACCTCATAATATCATCAAAGTCCCCAATGATGAAAACCGTAACCGGGTGGTATTAGAAACAAAACGGGCTATTCTCCTGACTGAAGCAGGCCTCAAGGTGTATCAAACCCTGAAAAATGTGCTTGTTCCTGTCAAGCCAAAAGACACGCCACTGAAGGAGAGTTAGAACAGCACTACAGCCCTGAGCCCCTGAAAATTGTTGAAAGTTATCATTTTAGAAAACAAGACCAGTTAAATGACGAGAGTATCATTGAGTACATTGTAGCTTTAAAAAAGCTATCCATTCATTGTTATTTTGGAAAATTTCAGGACCAAGTATCACATGACTGCTTTGTTTGTGGGATGAAAAATGAAGCACTCAAAGTTGACAACTCCTAACTTGACTTTTGATTTAGCTTGTCAGACAGCTATGTCAATGGTTATGGCCGACCAATACTTCCGAGAATTTTGCACCATTTACAGTCGTCAAACAACTGAGGTGAATCGACTTCAGGTTAGCTGAGCCCCAAGGCCTCAACAATTGGCCACGGTATCAGGACAATAAAGTTGAGCTATCGGTGTCTGGGACAACACATTGCTCAGAGCTGTCCATATGTGAAGGCAGAGTGTTTCTTCTGCAAGAAAACTAGGCGTCTTGTGAAGACATGCTGACTGAAGAGTAAACCAACTTTCAATGCTATAAGTGCGAATTGCCTGACACCACAAAGCATTGAAGAGAAGCAACAGGACGAGGAGGTGCTGGAAATACACGTCATCAGGAGCTTGAGGGTATCTAATAGCAATTCGCAAAGTGTCGTCATTCAATTAGACATGACAGGAACCAGGATACCCATGGAAATCGACACAAGTGCATCTGTGAGCGTGGTACCGGAATCACTATATCTCGACAAATTGATTGATTTTCCACTGGAAAAGTCGACAATAGAGCCGCGAGGCTACTCGGGAGAGCAAATCCCTGTGGTAGGACGTATCACTGTACCGGTGAAATACAAGGATCAGTTTCAGAGCTTGTCTCTCTTAGTGGTGTCAGGAGAGAGCCTGCCTTAATAGGTAGAAATTGGTTGGGATCACTGAAGCTGGATTGGAAGAAAACTTTCGTGTTGAAATGAGATTTGCATCGAAGGATAATGTCATCAAGCAATATCCAAAGCTGTTCCGCAAAACAAGCAGTCCAATCCAAGGCTTCAGGGTGAGTGTCAGAGTATAGAATGACGCTAGACCAGTTTACTGCAAGCCACGTTCCGTACCATACGCACTCGAGGAGAAGGTTGAGCAAGAACTCAAAAGACTAGAAACTGAGGACATTATCTCTAAGATAGAAGAAGTGTTCTATTTTTCATATATTGATGAACTGCCAGTCACAGCTGAAGGGATTGGGAGAGCAACCAAATGTGACTCAGTTATGTATGATTACATAGCAAATGGCTGGCCAAACCAGGTATCAGGGAAAGATATTCAGCCATACTTCGTTCGTAGGAATGAATTATTAGTGCATAAAGATTGAATCATGTGGGGTGCAAGAGTAGTTAACCCAAATCAATTCAGTTCCAAATTGTTCGGAGATCTACATGACCAGCACCTGGTAATGTGCTTAACCAAGAGTTTTGCACGCAGTTACTTATGGTGGCCAGGTTTAGATAAAGATATCGGGCCAGAACTTCCACTTTGTTTGCATGCTTAATGCCCACTTAACGCCCATTTTACCGCTGAAATTACGTATAACGCCCATATATCGTCCATTTTGGCACAAAATTGAAACTGACGGGCATTTTTAGGAAACTTATCGCCAAGCGTTACTTTCCCCATGGGCTTAACGCTGGGAAACAATATTACCGCCGCCCACTTTTTTGGGGCGGAATCATCAGAATGGGCAAAATCAACGACCATAATATCGCCCAGCGTTACTTTCCGCACGGAATTAATGCCGAGATTCAATAATACCACTTGCCCACTTTTTTTTGTCGTAAAGAGCACATCTGGCGAAACTAACGGCCAGCAGATCACCCACCATCACTTTCACCACCTCGCACACATATCGCCCACAATATCACTCACCCAAAACGCCCAGAAAAAGTGGAACTGTTTTGAACGAACGCCAGCGGTGTGGCTGGCATTTGTAAAATCGCACTCTTACGTGAGGAGCTGGTATCCGAACGATTTGTCTGAAAGAGTGTTGATGTAAGTGACAACGCTGACACACTGTGTGCAGCTCAGACATCAATGGTGCCCATCACCTTGGAGCCAGTTAAAGTTGATTGATGGTAAGTTGTTTATCCCTTTCATGTTAAGGAATAACTAGTGTGTAACGGTGCAGCTATCTGAGACAATGCGCAACAAGCTTATGTTCAATAACAAAAATGTTACACCAACATTGGTCTGAAATCATAAGTATCACAGCCAATAACACCCAACCTCCGCCCACACCCCACTTTTTCCACCATTGACATCAATCAAATGTTCAACATGTCCAGCAACACAGAATACAAAGGCAAAGCAGGAGGGTGGTCCCTAGCTCCCATACATTACAACAAATTGCATACACCCAGATGGAGATATAACACAGCCATCACCTCAGACATACACCTCACTTTCCTTCCCCCCTCCCTTTCTTCTCCCCAACTTTACCCCTTCCCCTCCTTGCTCCATGGTGCCTGGCCGAGGAGCTCCTCAGGAGGTGCCTCACTGGGGGCGATGAAGGCAGATGCGGTCATTGCACGAGTACGGGAGCGGGGGTTGCCGAGGGAGCAACATTCTCTGATGCAGAAGCAGGATCTTGGTCCTTGCTCTCATCTATCATTCACAGTGATGGTGCCGAACCTAGGGGTGGAGTGCTGCGCTCGGGGACCACTGGGAGGTCTGTGGCAGCAATGTTCCTGGCTATCACATTCGGGGCCTCTGCCATCCGCGAGATGTACTCGGTCATGGTGGCCAGCTGTCGGGATATGCCCCCCAATGCTTCAATGAGCTGGTCACCAATGTCTACAGTCCTCCTGGACAACTGTACCATCTCTCAGCGGTCATGTGGCGCTCATGGAACAGACCTGCCATGTCCACGAGACAAATATGGTGCCCAGTGGCAAGGTGCTTGGGGCCAGTAACCTCCAGAATGGAAGTGGGAATGACCGGAGGACCACTACATGGCCTTGGGGTGGAATGGCTTCTGGAGCATGGAGATGCAGGTTCCTCGAAGTCCGCGCTCTCATCCGTGGAGAACAGACCCAGCGGATTGACGGGTGAGAATCGGAGCTCCTCAGCTCCAGATGTTGGATCATCCGGAGAGTCGGGCCCCGCACCCCCAGCTTCTGGCCTCTGTGGTCTTGCCTTGGGACGTGCTGCTGGCTGAGCTGCAAAACACAAATGAGGTTATTAGAGGAGAAGGGGGGTGCTAGGGTCACAAGATGAGTCCAGCGCTACACACCAGCACATGCACGACAAAAGCACCACTGCTCTCAAAATCATTGCAGATCACATTTCATGACCATCAACACATTTGCATTCCAACGATATTCATTAGGCCATTATTATTTCTAGGACAATTAAGAAAATCATCTACCATATATGATTGTTCGGATATGAGTGGGTGTGGCATTACATCACGCAATGGTGTAAGCTTTGGCAGATGGAATACAATGTCGGAAAATGTGAGGTCATCCACCTTGGAAAAAAAAACAGTAAAAAGGAATATTATTTGAATGGGGAGAAATTACAACATGCTGCAGTGCAGAGGAACCTGGGGGTCCTTGTGCATGAATCCGAAAAGGTTAGTTTGCAGGTGCAGCAGGTAATCAGGAATGCGAATGGAATGTTGGCTTTCATTGCGAGAGGGATGAAGTACAATAGCAGGGAGGTCCTGGTGCAACTGTATAGGGTATTAGTGAGGCCGCACCTGGAGTACTGCGTGCAGTTTTGGTCACCTTACTTAAGGAAGGATATACTAGCTTTGGAGGGGGTACAGAGATGATTCACTAGGCTGATTCCGGAGATGAGAGGGTTACCTTATGATGATAGATTGAGCAGACTGGGTCTTTACTCGTTGGATGGCCTACTCCTGTTCCTAATTCTTATGTTCTTATGTACTTATGTTACTTACATGGCATTACTTCAGGGTCTGCAGATGCATCCGTGACTGTCCGAGGGTGCTTCCCCACGAGTGTGATGTCGCTGGGGACTGGTGGCCCCTGACCCGTTCGCCTCTGCATGAACCTCATCGTCGATAGCTTCTTCTGTAAAAGGTGACAGGATGACATGGCATGAGATCATTGCGTGATATCAGTGCTAGGTACTGTCAAAGAGACTGATACAACACATAACCGACTGATGTAATCATGATTATTATGAAAACTAGCATTCTTTACCTAAAGTCGGACACCATGACCGCAGGCTTTGAGTAAAACATTCCCGGTAAAAGTGAAAGACCTCACATCTGATGATAGTCACTCATGACTGTTACAAATCAAATTATATAAATACATAAGTACATGTAAATCAATGTAATACTTACTCTTGCGGATCCCACAAGGTCGTTCCATCGTTTGCGGCATCGATCGCCCTCATGAACCTCGTTGGTCGCCGACGAGACCACCTCTGCTATCTCAGTCCATATCCTCTGGTATGCCTTTGGGGTGGACTTCCCACGCCTTCCCTGTGTCAAATCACCCCAGTGTGATTTGACCTCCTGCAGGAGTGAGGCATTTGCCTCGCCCGAGAACCTCCTGGCTCTTTTGTGCCACTCAATGTGCTCCTCTCCCACTTCACTGCTCTCTCCAGCATCAGTTTCCACAGCGTGCTGTGATGCCTCCTCCTCTCTCTCCATTATCGGCCAAATTCAGGCAAATATGTGGCTGGTAACAGCTACTTTTTGTTTGCCTACTTGCTCTAAAATCTCCCTCCTTCCTCCCAAAGCAGCCACACCACACCCAGACACGCCTTCAGTCCTTCTTTGCTCCCTCTCTCTCTGTCTCCTCTTCTGTGCATGTCATGATGACCCTTGACCTCCTGAAACACGGGAATCGAGCCGTTGCAAAGATGGCCACACTTTACGGCAGAAGGTTAAAAAAAATGTAATGCTACCGCCCATTTTATATCGCTCGCGATAACGGCCATTTTCAAAAATGGAGACTAGGTGCTTTGAGAATGGGCATGAAGCCGGCGATCTGAAAACCCTTTTTAAACACCCACGCTGGAACGATAACCACAAAAGTGAAGGTTCTAGCCCATAGAGTACATCGTTAGTTACTGTACAACATGTCAATTAGTAAGCAAGAAACCACCATCAGTACCATTACAGCCATGGAAATGGCCTCCCAGGGTGTGGAAAAGGTTACATAAAGATTTTGCTGAGCTAGAAGGACAACAAATTGTTCATTGTGATTGCTAGCCATTCGAAGTGGGTAGAGGTTTCTGATGTGGAAAATAACAACAAGTAAAACACAGGACAATTTGCGAAGATTGTTTTCTTCATATGGCCTCCTAGAAGAAATTTTGTCTGATAATGGGCAGCAATTTTGTTCAAAAGAATTTGCACAGTTCATGAGCAGAAATGGCATGAAACATACCAAGGCTCCACCGTATCACCCTGCTTCAAATGGTGCAACAGAGCACACAGTACAAATTGTAAAACATGCTCTCATCAAGCAAATGTTAGATCCAAATTCAAAGAAACGGCAGTTGTCGTTGGACCACAAATTGGCTAATTTTCTGATTACTTATCATAATATTCCTCATACAACTACTGGTAGAACACCAGCAGAGTTGTTTTTCAAATAACAGCCATGAATCAGGTTTTCGTTGTTAAAGCCAAACTTGTCACAGTCAGTAGAAGAGAAACAATTAAGACAGAAAGAGAATCATGACAAAGATAGAGTAAGAGAGAGAAGTGGGAAATTAAATCAGAAGGTGAGAGTGAAGAACCATCACCATAAATGCTTAAAGTGGTTACCAGGAAGAATAGTGAAGATATGTGGTCCTCGCACATATCTGGTCAAGATGTTTGATCATGGAAAGGTTAGGTTTGATCACATTGATCATATTTTACTTACAGATGTGGAGTGAGCTGAAAGTTGGAATGATTCGATTATTTCTGCTGAGTCAGATAGTCTTGTTACAAGTAAGAGTACCAGTAGCAAATCCTACATCAGATGTACTAGAAATAAGTCCAAGAGAAAATCAGAATTTAAGTCTGAGTCCGAGTCAGGCAGACAAACCGTCTGAAGTTGTAGGGAGTCAAAATGTAGATCAAGGTCAGTCCTTGGAGAAAAACCCACCTCAGGATCAGCCTAGAATGAATCTAAGTTCGACACCAAGTTTGGAAAGAAAACCAGTGGTTAAGTTTGATTTGTAAATATGGTAAAATAAGTTCATATCTTTTGTTGTGTATAACCATGCACGTTATGTATGATGATTATTTTGTTATGATTATTTCTTCATTAAGGAGGGAGAAGTATAATACAAGTCACATGATGACACGTTCCTGTAGAGCTATCTTGTGTGCAGTGTGTTTGTGATGTCATAAAGAATATATTACAGGTTATTTGTTTTAATGATCAGCTGGGGAAAATAAACCATGTGCTTGTGGACTAATTTTTAATTTCATTTTGTTCTTTTCATTCATTCCCTGGATGTGGGCATCGTTTGCAAGTCCACCATTTATTGCCCATCCCTAATTGCCCTTGAAAAGGTGGTGGTGAGCCACCTTCTTGAACCACTAGTCCTTGTGGTGAAGGTATTTGAACAGTGCTGTTAGGGAGGGAGTTCCAGGATTTTGATCCAGCGACGATGAAGGAATGGCAAATTATTTCCAAGTCAAGATGGTGTGTGACTTGGAGGGGAACTTGGAGGTGGTTGTGCCCTTGTCCTTCTAGGTAGTAGGGGTCATGCGTTTGGGAGGTGCTGTCACAGAAGCCTTGGCGAGTTGTAGCAGTGCATCTTGCAGATTGTACACATTGCAGATATGGTGGTGGAGCGAGTGCCAATCAAGCAGGCTGCTTTGTCCTGTATTGTGTCAAGCTTCTTGAGTGTTGTTGGAGCTGCACTCACCCAGGCAAGTGGAGAGTATGTCACCACACTCCTAGCTTGTGCCTTGTGGATGATGGAAAGGCTTTGGGGAATCAGGAGATGTGTCACTTGCCACAGAATACCCAGCCTCTGACCTGCTCTTGTTGCCATAGTCTTTATTTGGCTGGGCCAATTAAGTTTCTGGTTAATGGTGACACCCAGGTTGTTGATGGTGGGGGATTCGATGATGGTAATGCCATTGAATGTCAAGGAGAGGTAGTTTGATTCTCTTTTGTTGGAGATAGACATTGCCTGGCACTTGTGTGGCACAAATGTTACTTGCCCCTTATCAGCCCAAGCCAGAATGCTGTCCACTTCTTACTGCTTGCGAGCACAGTCTGCTTCATTATCTGAGGAGCTGTGAATGGAACTGAACACTATGCAATCATCAGTGAACATCCCCACTTCTGACTATATGTTGGAGGGAAGGTCATTAATAAATGCCTCCATGGTCTCTAAATTGTCAGATTGCTTGTCCGACATCCAGTTCTGGATGAGCAGAAATTTTCTCCAATTGAATACTGGGAAGACCGAAGCCATTGTTTTCAGTCCCCACCATAAACTCCGTTCCCTATCCATTGACTCCATCCCTCTCCCCAACTTCTGAGGCTGAACCAGATTGTTCGGGCAGTGTCATGAGCGCCGTGCTGACCACATCGCGTGACGTGGACGTGCAGTGTCACACAAAAGCATCACAGCGTCCCTCCCCTTCAGTTAAAGGGAAAGGTCACTGTGAGCTCTGCATCCCAGAGTACTAAACGAGATAGCCATGGAAATAGTGGATGCATTGGTTGTCACTTTCCAAAATTCTATAGATTATGGAGTAGTTCCTGCAGATTGGAGGGTGGCAAATGTAACCCCATTATTTAAAAAAGGAGGGAGAGAGAAAACAGGAAATTACAGACCGGTTAGCCTAACTTCAGTAGTAGGGAAAATGCTAGAGTCTATTATAAAGGATGTGATAACGGGACACTTAGAAAATATGAATGGGATTAGATTAAAGTCAACATGGATTTATGAAAGGAAAATCATGTTTGACAAACCTACTGGAGCTTTTTTGAGAACATAACTGATAGAATAGATAAGGGAGAACCAGTGGATGTAGTGTATTTGGATTTTCAGAAGGCCTTTGATAAAATCCCACATAAAAAGTTAGTGTGCAAAATTAAAGCACATAGGATTGGGGGTAATATACTGGCATGGATTGAAAATTGGTTAACTGACAGGAAACAGAGAGTAAGAATAAACAGGTCTTTTTCGGAGTGGCAGGCAGTGACTAGTGGGATACCACAGGGATCAGTGTTTGGGCCCCAGCTATTCACGATATATATATATATATACATATATAAATGATTCGGATGAGGGAACCAAATGTAATATTTCTGTTTGCTGATGACACAAAACTAGGTGGGATTGTGAGTTGTGAGGAGGATGCAAAGGTGTTGCAAGGCGATTTAGATAGGTTGAGTGAGTGGGTAAAAACATGGCAGATGCAGTATAATGTGGATAAATGTGAAGTTATCCACTTTGGTAGGAAAAACATAAAGACAAAGTGTTATTTAAATGGTGATAGCTTGGGAAATGTCGATGTACAAAGGGACCTGGGTGTCCTTGTACACCAGTCATTGAAAGCAAACATGCAGGTGCAGCAAGCAGTTTGGAAGGCAAATGGTATGTTGGCCTTCATTGCAAGAGGATTTGAGTACAGGAGCAAGGATGTCTTACTACAGTTATACAGGGCCTTGGTGGGACCACACCTGGAGTATTGTGTGCAGTTTTGGTCTTAGAAACATAGAAACATAGAAACATAGAAAATAGGTGCAGGAATAGGCCATTCGGCCCCGAGCCTGCACCGCCATTCAATGAGTTCATGGCTGAACATGCAACCTCAGTACCCCATTCCTGCTTTCTCGCCATACCCCTTGATCCCCCTAGTAGTAAGGACTATATCTAACTCCTTTTTGAATATATTTAGTGAATTGGCCTCAACAACTTTCTGTGGTAGAGAATTCCACAGGTTCACCACTCTCTGGGTGAAGGTCTTCTTACCTAAGAAAGGATATACTTGCATAGAGGGAGTGCAACAAAGGTTCACCAGACTGATTGATTGCTGGGTTGGCAGGACTGTTGTATGAGGAGAGATTGGGTCGAATAGGCTTGTATTCGTTGGAGTTTAGAAGAATATGAGGAGATCTCATTGAAACGTATAAAATTCTGACGGGGCTAGACAGACTGGATGTGGGGAGGATGTTTCCCCTGGCTGGGAAGTCTAGAACAAGGGGTCACAGTCTCAGGATACAGGGTAGGAAATTTAGGGCTGAGATGAGGAGAAATTTCTTCACTCAGAGCTGTGGAGGCCAAGTCACTGAATATACTTAAGAAGGAAATAAATAGATTTCTAGACACAAAAGGCATCAAGGGGTATGGGGAGAATGCGGGAATATGGTGTTGAGATAGAGGATCAGCCATGATATATTGAATGGAGGTGCAGGCTCGAAGGGCTGAATAGCCTACTACTGCTCCTATTTTCTATGATCTATGATTCTCCTGCAATTTGTTGCAGTCCTCTTCAGTATTGACTATTCCCCCAAATTTGGCGTCATCCGCAAACTTAGAAATTGTATTTTTGATTCCAAATTCTAAACCGTTAATGTAAATTGTGAACAGCAGTAGTCCCAGCACTGATCCTTGTGGAATACCACTACCCACCTTCTACCACTGTGAATAGCTACCTTCTCTGCTTTCCATCTTGAAGCCAGCTAGCTATCCATTCTGCTACTTGTCCCGACTCCGCATTCTCTGACCTTGTTCATCAGTCGATTATGGGATACCTTATCGAGGCCTTTTGAAAATCTAGATAAATTACATCTACTGCATAACCATTGTCTACTCTATTACCTCTTCAAAAAATTCAATGAGGTTGGTCAAACAAGACATTTCCTTTTGAAATCCACGTTGACTATTCATTATTATATTTTTGGTTTCTAGATGTTCTATTTTCTCCTTTAGTAGGGATTCCATTAATTTTCCTACCACCGATGTTTAGCTGACTGGGCTATAATTCCCTGGACATGTTCTATCCCCCTTCTTAAATATAGCGATTACATTAGCTATCTGCCAGTTCTCTGGTGCTACACCTTTTTCTAATGAATTATTAAATATGTATAGTAATGCCTCTGCTTTCTCTTCCCTAGATTCCTTTAAAATGCGTGGATGCAATCCATGCAGACCAGGGGTTTTTATCATCTTTGAGTTTGATTAGTTTATTTAATATATCCACCCTTTTTATTTTAAATGTACTTAGCTCATTACTAATCTTATCATGCAATGTCTTGTCCAGCTGTCCTATCTCCCTGGTAAATACTGAAGCAAAATAATTATTTAATATTTCTGCCATCTCTCTATCGTTACCTCTGGTATTATCCTGTCTATCCCTTAATGGCCCAATTCCCATCCCAACCTTCCTTTTTTAATTGATGTGCCTGTAAAATATTTTACTATTTTGTTTTATGTTCCTTGATAATTTAATTTCATAGTTCCTCTTTGCATTCCTAATTTTTTTTTGTTTACTTCTCTCCCAATCTCTTTATATTCTCCCTTGTCAAACTCTCTCCTGCTGTCTATGTACTTCGTGTATGCCTCTTTTCTTACCCTCAATTGTCCTCTTATGGCTTTATTCATCCATAGAGTTTCATTAGTGTTTAGTTTGTTTTTTCCTTTTAGCGGAATATATTGTTCCTGCACTCTGTTGAACATGGTTTTAAATGTTTCCCATTGCTGTTCTACATCATTTTTTGCCAATATTGTTGCCCATTTTATTTTCCCAAGTTCTATTCTCAGCCCCTCAAAATCAGCTTTTCTCCAATCTATTACCCTGGTTTTCGTCATACTTATGTCCTACTCAATGATCATCTTAAAGCATATTATATTGTGGTCACTATTGCCTAGATGTTCCCCTACTTTTACTTCTCTTATCTGCCCTGATTCATTCACCATTACTAGATCCAATAACAATCCTCCCTTGTTGGACTTTTTACATATTGGGTTAGAAAGGAGTTCTGTACGCATTGTTGGAACTCCATTTCCTTATCCCCTTTACCTACCTCTTCTGTCCAATTAATATCAGGGTAGTTGAAATCCCGCATGTTTTTTACTCATTTCCTCAATTTGTCTGATTATTTCTTCTTCCACCTTGCTTCCATTATTAGGTGGTCTGTAGACTACACCGATTAGTGTGATTGATCCTTTATTATCTCTTATCTCTATCCAGATGAATTCTGCTTTTGTTTTGCTGATAGCTGATAACTTTTTTCTAGTGCTATTATGTTATCTTTAATAGATACAGCTAATCCACCTCCCCCTTTTCCCTCTCTATCTTTTCTAAATATGTTATATCCTGCAATGTTTAATTCCCAGTCCTGATTTTTCTGTAGCCATGTCTCAGTAATCCCTACTATGTCTGGTTCCTTGCAATGCATGATTGCCTCCAGCTCCCCTGTTTTATTACAGACACTGTGTACATTGCTGTACAGACAGTTTAACTCATTTTTAATAGAATTTCCTCTCACTTTATGTTTAACCATCTTTTTAGACTCCTGTTCTATAAATCTATTTATTCCCCTGCCATCAATGTCCTCCCTTACTTTATTCTTTCCTATGCTCCCTTTTCCTGTTTTGTTTATATTTAGGCTGCTTATGTTTCTTGTAGATCTCTCTCCCCCCCACCCCCCAACCCCCTGGCCCCATCTTACCAGTTTAAAGCCTTTGCCACCTTTCTATTTAACCTTTCTGCTAGGACACAGGTCCCATCCAGGTTCAGGTGGAGCCCGTCCCATTGGTATTGCTCCTTCCTGTCCCAGAACTGGTGCCAGTGTCTCATGAAAAGGAACCCCTCTTTCCCACATCAACCCTTTAGCCATGTGTTAATTGTCCTGATCTGTCTGCTTCTATGCCAAATTGCACATGGCTCGGGCAATAATCCAGAGATTATTACCTTCGAGGTCCCACTTTTTAATTTAGAGCCTAACTCCTGATACTGTTTCAGCAGGACCTCCTCCCTGTTCCTACCTATGTCATTTGTTCCATCGTAGATCACACCAACTGGATTTAACCCCTCCATTTCCAGGTTCCTCTCCAGCCGCCGTAAGATATCCCTCACTCTGGCATCGAGTAGGCAACACACCCTTCGGAATTCTCAATCTTGGCAGCAGAGGATGCTATCTATCTCCCTAATTATAGAGTCCCCCATCACTACCATATTTTTATTGTGCTCTTCCCCACCCCACCCCCCCCTTGGACGTCCTTCTGAGCCACGGTGCCTTGGTCTGCATTGTGGCTGTCGTCCCTGCAGTCTTTCTCCTTGTCCTCACAGGTAGCGAGTACATCATACCTGTTGGACAGGACCAGTGTCCACAGGACCTCCTTCTCAACCTCTTCTAAATCCCCACTACCCGGCTTGCTAAGAGTCATACCTTCCCTTTCCAGAACCTGTGCTCTCCTCTGGAGTGTGACTGTATTCTGGTTAAAACTGTCCAGAAATTCCTCCCCCTCCCTTATGTGTCGTAGTGTCTCCAACTCACACTCCAGCTCAATGATTCTGAGCCGGAGAGATTCGAGATGGAGACATCTCCTGCAGACGTGTTTGCTCAGGACAGCCTTGCTGTCCATAAATTCGCACATTCTGCAGACCAGACACACAACCTACCCTGCCATATCTAAGACTAGCCTTATTTTATTTATTTAATCAGTTAAAGTCTTTATTCTATGATTATTTATAGTGACAGTGTCTCTGGAGGACGAACCTGCTGTCCTCACAGGATGACAGCATTCATCCTCCCACCACTGCCATTCTGCCAGTCAGAAAGCCAGCCGCGACTGCTGCCATCCATGCTAAGGAGATGCAGTCCGCAGCTGGGCCTTCTAGACCCAGAAGTGTTCGAGTTCATCCTGCAAGGCCATCTGCAGTTTTAGCCACTGAAAGTCAGCAGCCTTTCACCAGCCATTCTACAGCCACTCGGGTCGCACTTTGTAGGAGCACTGGGACAGGCAAAGACACACTGAAGACAGGCACTAAAGGAATGCACAAGGGTGATTAGTTTACTTCGTTGAGTTATATTGGTTGGATTGATGTATAAAGTTGGATTGTCATGTTTCTTTTTTGGTGGCTTTTATTTCAGCATAGTCATCATCATCGGCAGTCCCTCGGAGTCGAGGATGACTTGCTTCCACATTAAAAATGAGTTCTCAGATGTCTGTTAAGTCCAATGCAGGAGCTACAGTCTCTGTCGCAGGTTGGATAGACGGTGGGTGAAAGTACGTTGGTTGAAGTGTCGGTTTGTTGAAGTGCTTGGGTTGTCAAGCGTTCCTTCCGCCGTCTGCGCTTGGTCTCCAATTGCTCCCGACGAAGAGACTCGAAGTGTTCGGTGCACTCTCTTCCATTTTGAGTGATCTTGCGCCAGGGATTCCCAGATGCTGGTGGGGATGTTGAACTTCAAGGAGGCCTTGAGGGTGTCCTTGAAGCATTTCCCCTGCCCACCTGGGGCTTGTTTGCCATGTCGAAGCTCCAAGTAGAGCGCTTGCTTTTGGGAGTCTCATATCGGGCATACAGACAATGTGGCCCGTCCATCGGAGTTGATCAAGCGTTGTCAATGCTTCAATGCCAAGGATGTTGGCCTGCGCGAGAACACGGACGTTGGTGCGCCTATTCTGTCAATGGATTTGCAGGATCTTCCTGAGGCAGCGTTGATGGTACTTCTCCAGTGCTTTGATGGGCCTGCTGTATAGAGTCCATGTCTCAGAAGCATATATGAGGGCAGGTATCACTACTGCTCTGTAGAGCATGAGCTTTGTGCCAGTTTTAAGGTTCTGGTCTTCAAACACTCTATTTACTAGGTGACCAAAGGCTGCACTGGCACACTGAAGGCGGTGTTGGACCTCGTCATCGATGTCTGCCATTGTTGACAGTAGACTCCCGAGGTATGGAAAATGATCCACGTTGTCCAAAGCCTCATCATGGATTTTGATAATCGGGGGGCAGTGCTGCGTGGTGGAGGCAGGTTGATAGAGCACCTTTGTTTTACGGATGTTTAGTGTAAGAACCATGCTCTTGTACGCTACGTTGAAAGTGTTGACAATGGTTTGGTGTTCATCTGCTGAGTGAGTGCAGACGCAAGTGTCATCTGCATATTGTAATTCGATGACAGAGGATGGCACGACCTTGGATCTAGACTGAAGGCACAGAGATTGAACAGTTTCCCATTTGTTCCAGAGATTATCTCCACTCCAATGGAAAGTTTGTTGATAGTGAGACGTAGCATTGCAGCAAGGAAGATCGAGAAGAGCGTTGGTGCAATGACACAGCCTGGCTTCACCTGGGTTCATTCAAGAATTGGGTCTGTGGTGGATCCGTTGGTAAAGATCATGGCTTGCATGTTATCATCAACATCATAGGCAGTCCCTCGGAATCGAGGAAGACTTGCTTCCACTCTAAACATGAGTCCTTAGGTGGCTGAACAGTCCAATACAAGAACTATAATCCCTGTCACAAATGGGACAGATAGTAGTTGAGGGAAAGAGTAGGTGGCACTGGTTTGCCGCACGCTCTTTCCGCCGCCTGCGCTTGATTTCTGCATGCTCTCGGCGACGAGACTCGAGGTGCTTGGCAGTCTCCCGGATGCACTTCCTCCACTTAAGGCGGTCTTTGGTCAGGATCTCCCAGGTGTCAGTGAGGAGGTTGCATTTTATCAGGGAGTCTTTGAAGGTGTCCTTGTAAGGTTTCATCTACCCACCTTTGGCTCGTTTGCCATGAAGGAGTTCCAAGCAGAGCGCTTGCTTTGGGAGTCTCGTGTCTGGCATGCGAACAATGTGGCCTGCCCAGTGGGGCTGATCAAGTGTGGTCAGTGCTTCAATGCTGGGGATGTTGGCCTGGTCGAGGACGCTAATGTTGGTGCGTCTGTCCTCCCAGGGGATTTGCAGGATCTTGCGGAGACATCGTTGGTGGTATTTCTCCAGCGACTTGAGGTGTCTACTATTATGTTCAGAATAACTCCACAAGACTGTGCTGTAAGCTGAAACCACTGTGATCTTGGTCTCTTTAATGTATCTCCAAAGTGAGGAAGCAGCATAGTGGATTGCCTTTTATACCTGCTTGCCCAGGGTGCACAGGTGACCCTTAGGTCTCCCACAGGTGTGCCCCCTGGTGGAAAGTCTTACACACTGGTGAGGTTTGCATACATAACATCACTCCCCCCCAAAGTTTTATGTACAACTTATTTACAGGTTGAGGCAATCCGTGGCTCTGCATTCCCGGGTCGATCACCTGAGTTGAAATCCTGGCATGAGTGAGTTGGTTGGATCGTTGCTGCACGGCAGCACAGCTGGTCTGATCAGACTGTCGGGCATGGTGGGTTCATCCTCGTGGTTGACAGCAAGGTCGATTGCTGGTTCGGTGTGTGTTGGTGGATCATAGATGGTAAAGTCTTCTTCAAACTGTTCTTGGTTGTCAGTGAATCGCAGTTTGGTCTGATCCAAATGCTTTCTTCACTTTTGTCCATTCAGAAGTTTGACAAAAAACACTCTATTCCCCTCCTTGGCTAAAACAGTGCCAGCAATCCATTTAGGATCATGATCGTAATTGAGAACAAACAGGATCATTAACCTCAATGTCACGCGATACCGCCGCGTGATCGTGGTACACGTTATGCCGGTGCCGCCGGGTTTCTATGTGATCATTGAGATCCGGGTGGACTAAGGAGAGCCTGATTTTGAGTGCTCGCTTCATTAACAATTCTGCAGGGGGAACCCCGGTGAGCGAGTGGGGGCGCGTCTGGTAGCTGAGCAGGACCCGAGATAACCGGGTCTGCAAGCAGCCACATTACGCGTTTCAAGCTCTGCTTGATGGTTTGGACTGCCTGTTCCGCTTAACCATTGGATGCAGGCTTAAATGGGGCAGACCTGACATGCTTAATGCCATTACAGGTCATGAACTCGTTGAATTCCGAGCTGGTGAAACACGGTCCATTGTCACTGACAAGGACATCAGGCAAACCATGGGTGGCGAACATGGCCCTGACGCTTTCAATGGTGGCAGTGGACATACATGATGACATTATTATACATTCAATCCATTTAGAGTAAGCATCCACTGCTACTAGAAACATCTTTCCTAGAAAAGGGCCAGCAAAATCTCAGTGGGGCCTCCCTGGGTGCATTGCTCAACTGTGAGCAAGTGTTGCATTGGTGTACGCATGACTCCAATTCGGAGTCAATGCCGGGCCACCAAACATGCGATCTGGCGATAGCCTTCACCATGACTATGCCTGGGTAGGTACTGTGTAGGGCGTGTATAAACGTTTCCCTGCCTTTTTTGGGCAAAACCACAAGATTCCCCCATAGGAGACAATCCGATTGAATGGACAATTCATCCTTACGTGGGAGCTGATCAGCTCCCATTAAGGATGCAGCTTCTTACTAATGATAGCACAGGGTCTTGGCTAGTCTAGGTCCTGATCTGGCAAGCCATGACGGGTGACCCCTCGCTCTAAAAAGCATCCATTACAGAAGCAAGTCTGTGGGTTGCGCCATTTCCACCCGGTGGTGGGCAATGGTAGCCGACTGAGGGCATCAGCGCATTTCTCAGTGCCTGGTCTGTGGCGGATTACATCGTCATACGCAGATAATGTTAGTGCCCATCTTTGGATGCGGGACGAAGCATTGGTGTTAATACCTTTGCTTTCTGAGAACAGCGAAATGAGCGGCTTGTGGTCAGTTTCGAGCTCGAACCGGAGTCCAAATAGGTATCGGTGCATTTTCTTAACCGCGTATACACATGCTAACGCTTCTTTCTCAACCATACTGTAGGCTCTTTCAGCATGGATAAACTTCTGGACACATATGCAACCAGTTGCAGTTTGCCTGACTCATTTGCTTGTTGTAACACACAAATGACCCTGTAAGAAGATGCATCACAAGCTAGTACAAAACGTTTACACGGGTCATTCAATACAAGTAACTTGTTAGAGCATAGCAGGTTTCTGCCTTATTAAAGGCTGTCTCTTGAAATTTACCCCAAACCCAGTTATCACCCTTGCGTAGCAATAAATGCAAGGGTTCCAGCAAAGTGCTGAATCCCGGTAGAAAGTTAACAAAGTAGTTGAGGAGTCCCAGAACAAACGCAGCTCTGTCACATTCTGTGGTCTGGGTGCATTCTTGATGGCCTCCCTCATGGAGTCCGTGGGTCTGATGCCATCTGCCGCAATCTTTATCCCCAGAAATTCGACCACTAGCGTCAGGAAAACACACTTGGAGCATTTCAGCCTGAGTCCCACTCTGTCCAGTCGCTTTAGAACCTCTTCCAAGTTGTGCAGGTGTTCGGTGGTGTCGCAACCAGTGATCAAGATGTCGTCTTGGAACATCATGGTGCATGGAACCGATTTCAGCAGACTCTCCATGTTCCTCTGGAAGATGGCCGAGCCGAGCGAATCACAAAAGAGCATCTGTGGTACACGAACAGTCCTTTGTGTGTGTTGATGCACGTCAATTTCTTTGATGGCTCAGCCAGCTCCTGTTTCATGTAAGCAGAGGTTAGATCTAGCTCGGTGAATGACTTTTCCCCTGCTAGCGTTGCGAATAGGTCCACCACTTTAGGTAGTGGGTACTGGTCCTGTAACGAGACTCGGTTGATCGTTACCTTGTAGTCCCCGAAGATTCTGACCGTTCCATCGCTTTTCAACACCGGAACAATTGGACTAGCCCACTCGTTGAACTCGACTAGCGATATGATTCACTCTCGTTGAAGTCTGTCCAGTTTGATCTCGACTTTCTCTCGTATCATATATGGGACTGCTCGAGCCTTGTGATGAACAGGCCGTGCCCCAGGAACAAGATGGATCTGCACCTTGGCACCTGTGAAGTTGCCGATGCCTGGTTCAAAATATGCCGGGAATTTGTTTAGCACCTGGGCGCACGAGGCGTTATCCACCGAAGACAGTGCTTTGATGTCATCCCATTTCCATCGGATCTTTCCTAGCCAGCTTCTGCCGAACAATGTTGGGCCATCGCCCGGTACAATCCATAGTGGTAAATCATGCACCATTCCGTCGTACGATACTTTCACTGCCACACTGCCGATAACAGGTATGAGTTCTTTGGTGTAAGTGCGCAGCGTTGTGTGAATCAGGCTCAGTTTTGACCTCTGTGCCTTGTTGCCCCACAGTTTCTCAAAAGCCTTCTGGCTTTTGATTGACTCGCCCCCATGTCCAATTTCATGGAGACTGGAATGCCATTAAGTTTAACTTTTAACATTATCGGAAGGCTTTTGGTGGTGGAGGTGTGTACCCCATACACTCCCTCTTGTTCCTCAGGTTGAGTTGCGTCTCCTGCTTGTTCAGCGTGATCCGCGCTGGATCAGTCATCCTCTGCTGACTCTGCCACATAGTGAGTCAGAGGTCGTTTGCACAATTGCTGGAGATGCCCCATTGTTCCACAGCTCTTGCACACATAGTGCTTGAATCGATATTGATGGGCTCTATGACTGCCCCCGCAGTGCCAACATGATGTTAATGGATACGCATTCACATTCCACAGCAGCCTCTGAGTCACCTTAGGCCTGACCTCTGCGGTCGTGTAGGCCCTACCATGTACAGTTCTGCCTGCTGAAGGCATTATTTTATGCACAGTACTTGCCGGTGAGCTTCGATGCTGTGAAGATATCTGTTTCGTGTTGTCACTCGTGGATATGAAAGCCTGGGCTATCGTGATGGCCTTGCTCAGTTCTAGGGATTCAGCAAACAGCAGTTTGCGAAAAATGACCTCATGGCCGATTCCAAGCACGAAAAAGTCCCGCAATATTTCCCCCAAAGATCCGGCAAATTCACACTGTCCCGCAAGGCATCGTAGGTCAGCGACAAAACTCGCCACTTTCTGGCCCTCGGAGCAATGGTGCGTGTAAAAGCGATACATGGCCAATCGGATGTTCTCCTTCGGCTTGAAGTGTTCCCGAACCAAATTGCACAGCTCTGTGTAAGTCTTGTCCATTGGTTTGACCGGTGCCAGCAGATTTTTGATGAGGCCATATATCGAAGACCCACATACGGTGAGGAGAATCGCCCTGCGCTTGACCGCCTTCTCAGCCGTGTCCAGCCCGTTGGCCATGAAGTACTGGTCGAGACGCTCAATGAAGGCTTCCCAATCATCACCTTCAACAAATCTCTCAAGAATAACAACGGCAGCCATTACCGCGTGAAAGTTCATGATCGATAACTCGTCGCCAATTATGATGTTCAGAATACCTCCACAAGACTCTGTTGTAAGCTCAAACCATTGTGACCTTGGTCTCTTTAATGTAACTCCAAAGAGAGGAAGCATCATGGTGGATTGCCTTTTATACCTGCTTGCCCAGGGTGCACAGATGACCCTTAGGTCTCCCACAGGTGTGCCCCCTGGTGGCAAGTCTTACACATTGATGAGGTTTGCATACATAACATCTACTGTACATTATCCATGTCTCTGAGCCATACAGGAGGGCGGGTATTACTACAGCCCTGTAGACTATGAGCTTGGTGGTAGATTTGAGGGCCTGGTCTTCGAACACTGTTTTCCTCAGGCGGCCGAAGGCTGCACTGGCACACTGGAGGCGGTGTTGAATCTCCTCATCAATGTCTGCTCTTGTTGATAACAGGCTCCTGAGGTATGGGAAACGGTCCACGTTGTCCAGGGCCGCGCAGTGGATCTTGATGACTGGGGGGGCAGTGCTTTGCGGCGGGGACAGGCTGGTGGAGGACCTTTGTCTTATGGATATTTAGCGTATGCCTCAGTAAATACGTTGACTATGACTTGGAGTTCAGCCTCTTTTTTTGCGCAGACGCAGGCGTCGTCCGCGTTCTGTAGCTCGACGACAGAGGTTGGGTTGATCTTGGGCCTGGCCTGGAGACAACGAAGATTGAACAGGTTCCTACTGGTTCTGTAGTTTAATTCCACTCCAGCGGGGAGCTTGTTGACTGTGAGGTGGAGCATGGCAGCGAGGAAGATTGAGAAGATTGGGGCGTTGACGCAGCCTTGTTTGACCCCAGTCCGAACGTGGATTGGGTCTGTAATGGATCCGTTGGTAAGGATCACGGCCTGCATGTCGTCGTGAAGCAGGCGGAGGATGGTGTTGAACTTTTGGGGGCATCCGAAGCGGAGGAGACCCTCGCGGTTGACAGTGTCAAAGGCCTTTGTAAGGTCGAAGGCCATGTATAAGGGCTGGTGCTGTTCCCTGCATTTTTCCTGCAGCTGTCGCACTGTAAAAATCATGTCCGTTGTGCCTGGTAGGGGACGAAATTCACACTGTGACTCCGGGAGGAGCTCCTCAGCCACAGGGAGAAGACGGTTGAGGAGGACTCTCGCGACGACTTTCCTCGTGACTGATAACAGGGAGATTCCTCTGTAGTTGCCGTGTCGGACTTGTCCCCTTTTTAAAGATGGTCACGATGTTATCATGTTATCATGAAGCAAGTGGAGGACGATGAAAAATTTTGAGGACAGCCAAATTTGAAGAGTACACTCCATAATCCCTCATGGTTGACAGTGTCAAAGGCCTTTGTCAGGTCAAAGAAGGCCATGTATAGAGGTTGGTGTTGTTCCCTGCATTTCTCTTGAATTTGACGCACGGTGAAGATCATGTTCATTGTGCCCCTTAGTGGGTGGAATCCGCATTCCGAATCTGGGAGGAGCTCTTCTGCCACAGGGAGAAGACGGTTGAGGAAGATTTTTGTATTAACTTTCCCTGTGGTTCTCTGCAAGGAAATTCCTCTGTAGTTACCACAAGCGGACTTATCTCCTTTCTTGAAGATGGTCACGATTACAGCATCTCTGAGATCCCCTGGCATGTTCTCCTCCTTCCAAATAAGAGAAATGAGCTCATGTATTCTCGCCAATAGTGCTTCTCCGCCATGTTTTTGTGCTTCGGCAGGTATTCCATCCGCTCCCAAGGTCTGTTGTTCCTCAGTTGTCGAACTGCCTTTTCAGCCTCATGTAGGGTTGGGGTTGTACTGAGATGGTGGAGGGTAGCATGTTGTGGGATGGAGTCGAGTACACTCACGTCGAAGACAGAGTCTCGCTTAAGGAGATCTTCAAAGTGCTCCTTCCAACGAGCACTGACTGCCTCTCTGTCCTTGATTAAAACCTAGTAGCAGAGTAGCCAAGAGGACACTATGATGGCCAGCAGCAGAGGCAAGGCAAGGTGTGGAACTATTGTTGATTGGGGAATTTGGATTGCGCTTACTCATATTGCAGTCGAATGAGTCGATCACGGACAGCCCAGGCAGAAAGGGGCTTTTTTGGGTTGCCTCCTCGCTTCTGCTTCCTCATCTTCAGCTTCCTCCTCCCCCGCCTCTTCCTCCTCCAAAGTTGCCATATGCCTGCTGGGCCCTCATGATGGTAAGATTATGGAGCATGCAGCAGACCTGACGAATCATGGGACGCTTTCTGGTGAGTACTGAAAGGCTCCTCCAGAGCGGTCCAGGCAGCTGAAGTGTTGTTTAACGACGCCTATAGTTTGCTCTATTAAATTCTATGTGGCAGCATGGCTTTAATTGTATGCATGCTACCCACATGTGGTTGGGTTGCAGAATAGAATCGAGAGACAGGTGATCAGTGGATAGGACTTGTCATCCAGTAGCCACCCTCTGGTTCGAAGACTAAGGAAACAGCGGACTGGCACAGCATGAAGGCATCATGACTCCAGGATACCAGGCATTCTCCATCATGATGTGCTGAGCATGGTTGCACACCAACTGCTCATTCAGTGAGTGCTAACATTTGCAGTTGTGGTACATCTCAGCATTTAGATGCAGTACCGGCAAAGCCCACTATCCTGGCAAAGCTACGTGCACAATGATGTCCCCTCTCTTGGCATATCACCTCTCTTGAACTGGGAGAAGTTACAGATGTCGCCTGCTCCAGCCTGGAAGGATCCCGACCAATCAACCACAAGGTCATGCAAAAGTTGCTCACCAGCCCTTGCCGCTAGAAGAGATACCATGCAGCAATATTTAAAGGGTCCGCACATGGGAAAAAAAATTAGAGAGAACATTGATTGCGACGCAAAGAAATTCAGGGCCTTCACAGCCACGGGCAGCATTGTCCTTGCCCTGGTGTGAGGCTGCAGGTCTGGTTTCAAGAGATGGCAGAGTTCTGTGAACACCTCCTTCAGAAAGCACAGATGCCTCACACACTACTCCCGGCTCAGGTTGAGGTAAGAGAATTGCTCTCGGAAGACCGTAGGTAGGTAAGGCCTCCTGCTGAGAGCCCTTTTCCCCCTCCACCTCCTCACTCAACTAGCAACTTTGCCTCCTCTTCGCACCTCAGCTCCATCTCCCTATGATGCTGCAGGTCAAGGGGGATGACAACTAGAACACCCACGACTGGGAGCAAGTGATCTGACCAGAACCCTTGAAGTCAGAACCAAGGCCTTCTCCACTTACAGCACCATTCCGTCACCTCGCCAACTTTAAACAATTCTAGAAAGCTGAAAACACTTCCACAAACTTACACAGATCCAATAGAAATTAAACAGCAACTGACCTGAGAGTGGTTGATGATTCCTTTAAATATCGCTGGTTGGGGGTCCTTGCAACTACTGACTGCATGTTCAGTTGTACGAGATGAACACAGGGCGTTACTTTCATCGTAGAGGACGAAAATGATAGCGCTGGCATCAAATCAGCATTTCACACTGATTAACGTCACGATCTGCCTAACCTACATACTTCTGCCACATGCTCCCAATGCCAAAGCTACCACCCTCACCAGGGTGATGTCTGGTGCAGATGGACCGAAATTTTGCTCGTGCGGCTCAAACAGTTTTTTCAATTCAAAGTGGCACCTAAATGCAATCGAATCTTTAGCCCACATACTGTGTTACTGCTACATTTCACTTATTCTTTTACTGTTTACTAAATTTATTTGGCAGTTAAAGTCTAAGTCCAAGTTGAATGTAGTGCTATTCTGCTGCTTTCTGAAGACAAGGAATATCACATAAAAGCACAGAATAAAACGAGCAGCTGCAATAAACTGAAGAAGGATCTCTTTTAATCCCTTGGGCATGCTATAAAATCATCTTGATATCCAGGGAAGTGAAAGCACTCTCTCTGGAACAGACAGAGTTTAGGGCTCACCTACAAGGGCAGTGCGAAACATGGAAGTAAAAACAAATCTACAGTTAAAAAAAAGTAAACTAACTTGCTTAATGTTACAAGGGGATGCAGCTTTATTTCTTGAAGAGGAAATAATTGCAACTGAGAGGGCGGAAGGAGGGTAATATGTCCTTACTATACAGTATAAATGCACACGAGGCCCATACTTGAGAAAAGGTCACTCTGTGACCAGTAACCTTTATTAGCCAGCACTGAAGTGATGAAGGTGGGTGGAGCTTCCCCTTTTATACCTGAAAGTCCAGGTTAGGAGTGTCTCCCTCAAGTTCACCACCTAGTGGTCAGTGTTCTCACGGTGTACAACTTAGGTCAGTTTATACATGGGTTACAATGACAGTGGAATACATGACATCACCTCGCCCCCAAAGTCTTATTGGGATCACAGGTTAAGTATCTCTGGTGGTTTACGCTCCCTTGTAGAGCGCCTGAGTTGGGGCTCCGGTTGTTGAGCACTGGCCTGAGTGTCTGCTGTTTGCGGTGCCTCAGGCCTGTCCGGACTGCCCACAGTGACTGGGCTCTCCTCCACTTGGTTCCGGTGTTCGGTTACCTGTGGTGGAGTGAACTCGACATCGTGTACTTCCTCTGCTTCTTCTATGGGGTTGCTGAACCTCCTTTTTGTTTGATCCACGTGTATATGGCAGATTTGTCCATTGGTAAGTTTAACTGCCAGAATCCTATTCCCTTCTTTGGCAATCACAGTGCTGCGAGCCATTTGGGAAAAAGACAGGGTCATTGACATCAATACATCGCGCCGTCGCATTCCTGTCATGGTAGTCACATTGTGACTGGCGCCTGCTCTCAACAATTTCTTTCTTGGTTGGGTGTATAAGGGATAACCTGGTTTTGAGCATCCTTTTCATTAGCAGCTCGGCGGGTGGAATCCCTGTGAGCGAGTGTGGTCGGGATCTATTAGCCAACAGGAGGCGTGATAAGCGGCTCTGTAGGGAACCCCCTTGGATTCTGAGCATCCCCTGTTTGAGTATCTGCACTGCTCGTTCTGCCTGGCCATTTGAGGCCGGCTTGAATGGTGCCGTTCTGACATGGTTGATACCATTTCCTGCTATGAAGTCCTGGAATTCAATGCTTGTAAAGCACGGGCCATTGTTGCTGACCAAGACATCCAATAGACCATGGGCGGTGAACATTGCCCGTACACTTTCTACCGTGGCAGAGGATGTGCTTGAATTAAGAATGTCACACTCGATCCATTTGGAGTAGGCGTCTACAACCAAAAACATTTTTCCCATGAAAGGACCTGTGTAGTCCACATGGACGCGTGACCAAGGCTTGGCGGGCCAGGAACAGGGGCTAAGGGGGGCTTCCCTTGGCACATTGCCCAGCTGGGCACACGTGTTGCACCTGCGAACTCAAAGTTCCAGGTCTGCATCTATCCCTGGCCACCAAACGTGTGACCTGGCAATTGCCTTCATCATGACAATGCCCGGGTGCTCATTGTGGAATTCTCTGATGAACACCTCTCTGCCCATCTGGGGCATGACTACTCGGTTTCCCTACAGTAGGCAATCGGCCTGAATCGAGAGTTCATCCCTGCGCCTGTGAAATGGTTTCAATTCCTAGAGGCATGCCCCGTACGTGGCTGCCCAGTCCCCATTCAGGTCACATTTCTTGACTAAAGACAGTAGCAGGTCTCCAGTTGTCCAGACTTTTATCTGACGGGCTGTCACGAGTGAGCCTTCGCTTTCGAAAGCTTCAACAGCCATGACCATCTCAACAGCATACTCGGTTGCCCCCTCGGTGGTGGCTAGTGGGAGCCTGCTGAGCGCATCGGCGCAGTTTTCAGTGCCCGGTCTGTGCCGAATTGTACAGTCATAGACGGTTAGGTGAGTGCCCACCTCTGTATGCGGGCCGATGCATTTGCATTTATGGGCTTGTTGTGGGCCAAAAGGGACGTTAGGGGTTTGTGATCTGTCTACAGCTCAAATTTTCTGCCAAACAGGTACTGGTGCATTTTTTTTACTGCATGTACACATGCAAGCGCTTCCTTTTCTACCATCCTGTAGCCCCTTTCTGCCTGGGACAAACTTCTGGAGGCATAAGCTACCGGCTGTAACTGACCATTGGCATTAACATGCTGCAACACACACCTGACCCCATAGGACGACGCATCGCACGTTAAAACAAGTTTCTTACATGGGTCATATAGCGTTAACAGATTGTTGGAGCATAATAAATTGCGTGCTCTATCAAAAGCCCTTTCCTGGCTGTCCCTCCAGACCCAATTGTGACCTTTGCGAAGGAGCACATGTAACGGCTCTAACAGCGTGCTCAATTTGAGAAGAAAGTTACCAAAATAGTTCAGGAGCCCCAGGAACGAACGCAGCTCCGTCGTGTTACAGGGTCTAGGTGCTCTCCGGATCGCTTCCGTTTTGGATGCAGTAGGTCTGATCCCGTCTGTTGCTAGCCTCATCCCCAGGAATTCTACCTCTGGAGCTAGGAAGACGCACTTCGCCTTTTTCAGTCGCAGCCCTACCCGGTCCAGTCTGCGCAGCACCTCCTCCAGGTTGTGGAGGTGTTCTTCAGTATCACAACCCGTGATGAGGATGTTGTCTTGAAAAACCACCGTCCTTGGAATCGACTTGAGGAGGCTTTCCATATTCGTTGAAAGATCGCGGCGGCCGAGCGAATCCCGAACGGACATGTGTTGTACTCAAACAACCCCTTGTGTGTCATGATGGTGGTCAACTTCTTCGACTCACTTGCCAGCTCCTAGGTCATGTAAGCTGAGGTCAGGTCCAATTTTGAAAAAGTTTGCCACCGGATAGCGTCGCAAAGAGGTCTTCTGCTCTCGGTAGTGGGTACTGGTCTTGGAGTGAGACACGATTGATGGTGGCCTTGTAATCACCAATATATTCTGACCGACCCATCTTCTCTGGGCACCGGCACAATCGGGCTCGTCCAGTCACTGAATTCGACTGGCGGGATGATGCCTTCCCTCAGCAGGCGGTCCAATTCGCATTCTATCTTTTCCCGCATCACGTACGGCACCGCTCTGGCCTTGTGGTGTACTGGCCTGCCGTCCGGGTTTATCTGAATCACTACCTTGGTCCCCATGAAAGTGCCAATGTCGGGTTGAAATAATGAGTCAAATCTGTCCAGGAGCTGTGAGCATGATACTCACTCCACAGAAGAAATTGCATTGACATTGCCCCATTTCCAGTTCATGACAGCAAGCCAACTCCTCCCCAGTAGTGTGGGACCGTTCCCCGAGACAATGCAGAGTGGCAATCTGTTCTCCGAATCTTTGTGGGTCACGACTACTGTGGTGCTGCCTGGCACCGGAATGATCTCCTTTGTATATGTCCGTAGCTGTGCTTCAATCGGCATTAATTTTGGCCTCCTGGCCTTGGATACCCACAACTTGTCGAAGTGTTTGATACTCATCAGGGACTAGCTGGCCCCTGTGTCTAGCTCCATTGATACTGGGATGCCATTGAGGAGCACTTTCATCATTATCGGTGGCGTCCTGGTGTGTGAGTTGTATATATGCTCCACATGAACTCGCTGAACTTCAGCTTCCAGCGATTTCCCCCAGTGTTCATTTGGCCTCGTAGGGCTTACATCGGGCCCGTCCTCCTCATACATCAACCTGGCTGCAGGCTTCCTGCACATATGCGCCAAGTGACCGCTGATGTTGCAATTTCTACAGGTATATTGCTGATACCTGCAAGCTCTGGCTGGGTGTTTGCCTCCACACCTCCAAAATGAGCTGTATTTGGAATCAAAAGGTCCATTACCAGTCGATCGTCTCTGACTGTCTCTGTAACTGTCCTTAAATGCACCATTGACAGGTGTTGATGGCCCCATTACTGGCCGCATTGTCCCTTGCGATGGCATGAATCACCGTTCAGCTAGCCATTGTCTCTGTTGAATTCCCCCTTTGGGTTCGACTACATGCTCGGGCATGTCCGATTGCCTCTGCCTGCCTGGAGAACTGTATCCCACGTTAACCATGTTGATTCCCTGTCATTTGTTGCATTTAAGCCAAGATTTTTGTCAAACATCATTCTGGTCTCTTCCTCCCCTGAGATAAATGTCTGGGCCATCAAAGCCGTTGTTTCCAGGGCCAAGTCTTTGGTCTCAATCAGTTTCCTGAAAACCCCAGTGTGCCCGATGCCCTCAATAAAAAAGTCTCGCAGCATCTCCGCTCTGCATGCATCTGGGAACTTACATAGGCTTGCCAGTCGCCAGAGGTCTGCCACGAAGTCTGGAACGCTTTGCCCTTCTCACCACCGGTGCGTATAAAACCGGTGTCTCGCCATGTGCATGCTGCTCGCCGGTTTAAAGTGTTTCCTGATCAACTTACTGAGCTCCTCAAACGTCTTGCCCGCCGGCTTCTCTGGCGCCAAAAGGTCCTTCATCAGGGAGTACGTCTTGGATCCACAAACCGTCAGGAGATGAGCCCTGCATTTGTCGGCCGAATCCTATCCCAAACCATTCCTTAGTGATGAAACTTTGCTATAGCCTCTCAATAAAATTGTCCCAATCATCACCAACACAGTACTTCTCATCTGTGCTGCTAGTGGCCATGCTTGCATGGTTTAAATCCCAGTTTCTCGTCGCCAATAATATGTCCTTACTATACAGTATAAATGCACACGAGGCCCATACTTGAGAGAAGATCACTCTGTGACCAGTAACCTTTGTAGCCAGCACTGAAGTGATGAAGGTGGGTGGAGCTTCCCCTTTTATACCTGAAAGTCCAGGTTAGGAGTGTCTCCCACAAGTTCACCACCTAGTGGTGAAGTGTTCTCACGATATACAACTTAGGTCAGTTTATACATGGGTTACAATGACAGTGGAATACATGACAGAGGGAGTTGAAACATATTAGATCCAGCTACGTCGTGGGGTTGATCCAAGGTTGCTCCTTGGTATGTGTTAAAGGTCTCTGGGACAACAGGTAGAATCTGACAGAGAAACTCCAAAACAAATTAGATGTGCAGTCATACGCCTAGGGAGGTAAGACTACATTACTTGTTGATGATATTATGATTATAACCTTATTAAACATGTTACTGGAGAGTATCAGCTTATTAGAGTCCGAAGGCGAGAAATTTGGTTGGTTAGCGCCACCCGTTAGTGCCCCAGAGGAGGTGCTAACAGGGCGCAAAACACCTCCTGCCCGATCGCCACACTCAGTGCCTGCCATGAACTTCACTGAAGATTTAGCGACGTTGCTGACAGTTTACATTACGCTCGCTAGCACCACCCACTCGGTGACATCACCAAATGTGCAACACCCCATAGCGCCGCATTTGCAAAATTCAGTCTTTCACCTTCCGCAGTGTCTTGCGCTGAGACCGACAGGATAAAGCAATTGGTCCAGTAGCGTTCCCGGGGCAATATCATCCGGAGTGCAAGATAAATTCTGAAAATTCACTTTGTCAACTATTATTTATTTATTGCAGCAGTGGGGAAGTGTGACTGATGTTTATTGAATTTTTCAACAGGATTTTTTTTTCATCTTTACATGCTAGTATGCTGGCATCCTAGCATCCAAAATTGAGTAGGCCTCCTGCACTATCGCTCCGTTAGTGCTCGAAGGGGAGTGTGGAACACTTCTCTTAGCGCTCCACTCTCCTTTTGGGGCGATACCACTGAATATCCCACTTTGAGGCGGTAGACATCGCCCGGCGCTAAAGGTAGTCACCACCTCAAAGCAGACGATACCGTATTTCTAACCTTATATCTGATATCTATGTGGAGCAGAATCTGGGCCACTGATCATTGTACCTTTAGATTTCAGTTAAGGTGACCTAATACTGCTGGTAATTTAATATTTGTACCTAGTTTCAGGAGGGCTAAGTTTTCACTGATGAGGGAAGTTTTGGGGAAAGTGCTTTGGGGTATCCTGTTGTAATCTATAAATTGTAATACAAAAGAAAAATTAATGCTGAAGGACAAGAAAGCTTTATATACCCCAAGATAAAGTAAAGCCTAAATGTGTGACCTAAAAGGTTAGAATGTGGACCTTGCTACCACATGGAGTAGTTGAGGCGAATAGCACAGATGCATTTAAGGGGAAGTTATATTAGTACATGAGGGAGAAAGGAATAGAAAAATATGCTGATAGGGTTAGATGGAGTAGGGTGGGATGAGGTTCATGTGGAGCATAAACACCAGCATAGACCAGTTGGGTCGAATGGCATGTTTCTGTGCTGTAAATTTTATGTCATTCTATGTAAATGGTTAAACAGGGATGTTTGCAGAGAATTTAACCTGAAGAAAAGTATGTATAAAAGCTTCAAACATGAGTGTAATGTATGCACCTGTGAGTATATTTGTCAAGCTGTTGCATTGTGAGTGGCTTAGCCAGTCACGTGATGTTCACAAGACTCAATAAAACCCCAGTCAATTGGGTCGAGGTCATCCACGATGAGGTAGGCAATTGTGAGCCGAGTGTTGAACCTTTGTTAATAAACCAACTAGTTATTAACAGCAATGTGTTGCTATGAATTCTTTAGCAAAGAACCCATGAAGCAAAAACATTACAATTAGGAAAGAGGCAAGTGTAAAAAAAAGCATAGGATAACTAAAGACAGTAAAAGGACAGTAGACAACTGCAGTAATGATGTGACAGATACTGCAGGAATGATTTTAGCTGAGATTAATGCACTCAGGGCTAATCGTACTACTGGGGCAGACATGCATAGTGCGGAGTGTTTAGGGAAAAGGGAAATGCACACCAAAACAGGAGTAGGCCATTCAGTCCCTCAATCCTTAGCTGATCTGTCCCTCAACTCAATTCGCCCGCCTTTGATCCATATCTCTTGATACCTTTACCAAATAAAAATCTGTCAATCTCAGTCTTGAATTTCAATTGTCCCAGAATCTACAGGCGTTTTGGGGAGAGAATTTCCAATTTCCACTGACCTTCAGGTGAAAAAGTGCTTCGTGATAGTACTTCCTGATATTACTTTTGAATGGCCGAGCTCTAATTTTAAGATTGTGCCCACTTATTATGGATTCCCTCACCAGAGCAAATAGCTTCTCTGTATCTACTCTATCGTACAATTTTAAACACCTCAATTAGATCACCTCTCAACCTTCTAACTCAAGGCACTTCCATTCAAGATAATGCAACCTGTCCTGAAAATTTAACTATTTTAGCCCTGGTATCACCACTACACTGTCGGAGAGGCGGGAGATCAAGAAGCATCGTCGGGAGGCCTATAAAGGCCAGTGGGGAGTTCGTGAGGCAGTTGGAGAGGCGGGAGATCGAGGAGCAACGTCAGGAGGCCTATAAAGGCCAATCGGTGCAGCTGCAGCTGGGAGAGAGGGCAACAAAGAAGTAGAAAGAAATCGAAAGGTCACATCACAGCCAAGGGGGTAAGTGATTGGCTGGTGATTGTTGAGTAGTTTTTTTTTTCTTTTCTTAATCAGTAAGTAACCTTTTAGCATTGTTGTTGCCAAATTAAGTTAATCTAAGGGTTAAGTCATGGCAGGAGAGCTCGGACACGTGTTATGCTCCTCCTGTAATATGTTGGAAGTCAGGGACGCTTCCAGTGTACCTGACGACTGCATGTGCGGGAAGTGCATCTGCCTGCAGCTCCTGACAGATCGTAATGCGGCACTGGAGCTGCGGGTGGATTTACTCTGGAGCATCCACGATGCTGAGAATAACGTGAATAGCACGTTTAGTGAGTTGGTCTTACCGCAGGTAAAGGGTACACAGCCAGATAGGAAATGGGTGACAAACAGGAAGAGCAGTGCAAGGAAAGTAGTGCAGCGATCCCCTGCGGTCATCCCCCTGCAAAACAGATACACCGCATTGGGTACTGTTGGCTGGGATGACTCATCGGGGAGAGCAGCAGCAGCCAAGTTCATGGCACCATGGGTGGCTCTGTTGCACAGGAGGACAGGTAAAAGAGTGGAAGAGCTATCGTGGTACGGGATTCTATTGTAAAGGGAATAGTTAGACGTTTCTGCGGCCACAACCGAGACTCCAGGATGGTATGTTGCCTCCCTGGTGCAAGGGTCAAGGATATCTTGGAGCAGGTGCAGGACATTTTGAAAAGGGAGGGTGAACAGCCAGTTGTCATGGTGCATATAGGTACCAACGATATAGGTAAAAAACGGGATGAGGTCCTTCAAGATGAATTTAGGGAGCTAGGAGCTAAATTAAAAAGTAGGACCTCAAAAGTAGTAATCTCAGGATTGCTACCAGTGCCATGTGCTAGTCAGAGGAGGAATCGCAGGATAGCTCAGATGAATACGTGGCTTGAGGAGTGGTGCAGAAGGGAGGGATTCAAATTCCTGGGACTTTGGAACCGGTTCTGGGGGAGGTGGGACCAGTATAAACCGAATGGTCTGCACGTGGGCAGGACCGGAACCAATGTCCTAGGGGGAGTGTTTGCTAGTGCTGTTGGGGAAGAGTTAAACTAATATGGCAGGGGGATGGGAACCTATGCAGGGAGACAGAGGGAAGTAGAATGGGGGCAGCAGCAAAAGACAGAAAGAAGAAAAGTAAAAGTGGAGGCCAGAGAAACCTAAGGCAAAAAAGCAAAAAGGGCCACATTACAGCAAAATTCTAAAGAGGCAAAGTGTGTTAGAAAGACAAGCCTGAAGGCTCTGTGCCTCAATGCGAGGAGTATTCGGAATAAGGTGGACGAGTTAACTGCACAGATATCAGTTAACGGATATGATACAATTGGCATCACAGAAACATGGCTCCAGGGTGACCAAGGCTGGGAACTCAACATCCAAGGGTATTCAACATTTAGGAAGGATAGACAGAAAGGAAAAGGAGGCGGGGTGACATTGCTGGTTAAAGAGGAAATTAATGCAATAGTAAGGAAGGACATTAGCTTGGATGATGTGGAATCGGTATGGGTGGAGCTACGGAATACCAAAGGGCAGAAAACGCTAGTGGGAGTTGTGTACAGACCACCAAACAGGAGTAGTGAGGTTGGGGACAGCATCAAACAAGAAATTAGGGATGCATGCAATAAAGGTACAGCGTTTATCATGGGTGACTTTAATCTACATATTGATTGGGCTAACCAAACTAGTAGCAATACAGTGGAGGAGGATTTCCTGGAGTGTATTAGGGATGGTTTTCTAGACTAATATGTCGAGGAACCAACTAGAGAGCTGGCCATCCTAGACTGGGTGATGTGTAATGAGAAAGGACTAATTAGCAATCTTGTTGTGCGAGGCCCCTTGGGGAAGAGTGACCATAATATGGTAGAATTCTTTATTAAGATGGAGAGTGACACAGTTAATTCAGAAACTAGGGTCCTGAACTTAAGGAAAGGTAACTTCGATGGTTTGAGGCGTGAATTGGCTAGAATAGACTGGCAAATAATACTTAAAGGGTTGACGGTGGATAGGCAATGGCAAACATTTAAAGATCACATGGATGAACTTCAGCAATTGTACATCCCTGTCTGGAGTAAAAATAAAATGGGGAAGGTGGCTCAACCGTGGCTAACAAGAGAAGTTAAGGATAATCCAAGGAAGAGGCATATAAATGGGCCAGAAAAAGCAGCAAACCTGAGGACTGGGAGAAATTTGGAATTCAGCAGAGGAGGACAAAGGGTTTAATTAAGAGGGGGAAAATAGAGTACGAGAGGAAGCTTGCCGGGAACCTAAAAACTGACTATAAAAGCTTCTATAGATAGGTGAAGAGAAAAAGATTAGTGAAGACAAACGTCGGTCCCTTGCAGTCGGATTCAGGTGAATTTATATTGGGGAACAAAGAAATGGCAGACCAATTGAACAAATACTTTGGTTCTGTCTTCACGAAGAAAGACACAAATAACCTTCCGGAAGTACTCGGGGACCGAGGGTCTAGTGAGAAGGAGGAACTGAAGGATATCCTTATTAGGCAGGAAATTGTGTTAGGGAAATTGATGGGATTGAAGGCTGATAAATCCCTGGGGCCTGATAGTCTGCATCCCAGAGTACTTAAGGAAGTGGCGCTAGAAATAGTGGATGCATTGGTGATCATTTTCCAACTATCTATCGACTCTGGATCAGTTCTTATGTACTGGAGGATAGCTAATGTAACACCACTTTTTAAAAAGGGAAGGAGAGAGAAAACGGGTACTTATAGACCAGTTAGCCTGACATCAGTAGTAGGGAAAATGTTGGAATCAGTTAGTAAGGATGAAACAGCAGCGCATTTGGAAAGCAGTGACAGGATTGGTCCAAGTCAGCATGGATTTATGAAAGGGAAATCATGCTTGACAAATCTTCTGGAATTTTTTGAGGATGTAACTAGTAGAATGGACAAGGGAGAACCAGTGGATGTGGTGTATTTGGACTTTCAAAAGGCTTTTGACAAGGTCCCACACAAGCGATTGATGTGCAAAATTAAAGCACATGGTATTGGGGGTAATGTACTGATGTGGATAGAGAACTGGTTGTCAGACAGGAAGCAGAGAGTCGGGATAAACGGGTCCTTTTCAGAATGGCAGGCAGTGACTAGTGGAGTGCTGGGACTGATATACATTAATGATTTAGATGAAGGAATTGATGTAATATCTCCAAGTTTGCAGATGACACTAAACTGGGTGGGGGTGTGAGCTGTGAGGAGGACGCTAAGAGGCTGCAGGTTGACTTGGACAGGTTAGAGTGGGCAAATGCATGGCAGATGCAGCATAATGTGGATAAATATGAGGTTATCCACTTTAGGGGCTAAAACATAAAGGCAGAATATTATCTGAATGGTGGCAGATTAGGAAAAAGGGAGGTGCAACGAGACCTGGGTGTCCTGGTTCACCAGTCATTGAAAGTTGGCATGCAGGTACAGCAGGCAGTGAAGGGTGAAGAAGGCAAATGGTATGTTGGCCTTCATAGCTAGGGGATTTGAGTATAGGAGCAGGGAGGTCTTACTCCAGTTGTACAGGGCCTGAGTGAGGTCTCACCTGGAATATTGTGTTCAGTTTTGATCTCCTAATCTGAGGAAGGACGTTCTTGCTTTTGAGGGAATGCATTGAAGGTTCACCAGACTGATTCCCAGGATGGCTGGACTGACATATGAGGAGAGACTGAATCAGCTGGGTCTTTATACACATTGGAGCTTAGAAGGATGAGAGGGGATCTCATAGAAACATATAAGATTCTGACGGGACTGGACAAGTTAGATGCAGGAAGAATGTTCCCGATGTTGGGGAAGTCCAGAACCAGGGGACACAGTCTTAGGATAAGGCGTAGGCCATTTAGGACTGAGATGAGGAGAAACTTCTTCACTCAGAGTTGTTAACTTGTGGAATTCCCTGCCGCAGAGAGCTGTTGATGCCAGTTCATTGGATATATTGAAGAGGGAGTTAGATAAGGCTCTTACGGCTAAGGGGATCAAGTGGTCTGGAGAGAAAGCAGGAAAGGGGTACCGAGGGAATGATCAGCCATGATCTTATTGAATGTTGGTGCAGGCTCGAAGGGCCGAATGGCCTACTCCTGCACCTATTTTCTATGTTTCTATGCCTCTGACTGCGGATGATCTTCCGATTTACACTGCTCCAACAAGTCGGCCCACTACACCTTCTCAGGGCTACTAGTAATGAACAATAAATGCAGCCTTTCCAGCTTCACAGTGAATGGAAAAAAAAATTATAAGGTGCAGCATTAATGATTCAGTTGTAGTAAATACAGCATCAGAGGTTCAGCTAGATTGGATACATGACAAGCACGGCACATGGTAAAACATGGCACAATTCATTAATGTTCAATTCCGCCTCGTGACTTGAATGCAGTCCAGATTGATGGAAAGAAAGCCCAGTCTGTCTGGCCGTAATGCTCCAGTAAGAATTGAGTTTTAGGTTGGCTCAATCCAGTTCAGACAGTGTGTAGGCCCACAATACAAAACCTACCCTTAATTCAGGCAGAGAGGCTGCAAGAATGTTTTGTCTGCGAAATCGAACGTGTGATACCTTTCTTTTTATTCATACACACATTATGTACATATGTCAGATGCTGGAGATGAAATTGGTCTTTGACAACAGGGCAAAAATGAGCAATAGTGAATCGGTGGCTGGTATTCCATCCCACCCAAATTTCTTATCCACTCCTTCAATAGATAAGAAAATCAGGCGGGGTGTAAAACAGGATGCGCTTCGCTATAGAAGACCAATTCATCCCGATTTGAATTTACATCTGCACCAGTTGTAAATGGAGACCTGCATCTACAGCAGATGTTTCATGGGTATGTCATATGTTTTGTACAAGTTTATTTAGCAGACATACTGGGCTGATCTAGAGTTTAAACCTCATCAGTTTACACAGTACAGTTGCGGATTTCGATTGGAAAATGCTCTCCGTTTGACAGTATTAAGAAGGGATTAGTGTTTGTTTAAAACTCCAAAGCAGATACTCACATAGCACATTGTGAAGCAGTTCAATGTGGTATGAAGGCCCTGGGGTAATTGTGATTATGTGAAATGGGCAATATCGAATCAGCCGCCCATTATACATCTCTAACAATTCATTCCCTTACATTTTAATAGAAATTAAAGTCACAGAGATGTATAACAGGCGGCTGATTCAATATAGTCTATTTTACACTATTGCCCAGAGTCATAAAATCCCACACTGACTTCTGCAAAATTTAGTCAGGAAGAGTGAAAAACAATAAGCAAGATACGCACAATTATTTCAGCAATATGCACTGCGCATTTGGATAACGAATATGGCCTTATGCTTAAGATACATTAACAGTGTGAGTCAATAAGGCATTACAGCAGCTTTGTTGAATCCTGTTGCTTAGTTCAGCTGCTTTGTCTGCTGGTTTCAGATGAACATACATAGATTTAATGGGTGATTTTTGCGACTGAATTATTATAATAAGCGCTACAGATTTCATTAAAAATGTTGCGTTGTGCAGCTTCAATTCTCTTTAAATAAGTGAGTACGCTTTTGTTTCATATATCAGCACAAATTCACTGCAATGTGATTAAGGCTTAGGTTTTGCTATCAGTCACCAAAGTAAAATCGGACCAGGAGTGCAAATGTCAAAATTAAGCTGAACCAGGAAGGTGAATATTTCACACTTGCTTCTGTGTTCAAAATCTCTTCATGAAGCAGCCAAATGAAGAATCATAGATTAGCACTTTAATAAAATAATTCATGTTCACAATCAGAAAATAAAAACAAGTACAGCCAGCAAACAGTAAGACAATAAGAGCACCACAGGATAGCAAGACGATCTTGTTATAAGCCCAGACCTCCTGCAACAGGAGGGTAGATGGACAGCAGTTCCTAAATCGACTAACACCTTTATGAGTCCCATACTCTCTTGAACTTTGCACAACTTTCCATAATCTCAAACCTTCTCAGTGGTTTTAGAAACCTTCAGCTTTTGAGAATACCAAAAGATATGGGGTGAACGAGCAATGGCTGAGATCACTGACTGTAAAGGGCCACAATTGTTCATTATTAGTTTTCAGCTTTCATGCAAAGAATTGGACCTTTCACACACCTTAGACCAAGGGCACTGTGGACTAAAGAGCTGGGGTTAAATTATAAATTAACTACCGTTCTGCTTGACTGTTATGGCCTCCCCATGAGTTACTATGACAGTAAGTGCTTGTAATGGCCCTGAAATTCCGGCCTCGCCGGGTCCATACGGAATACATACGGACCCGGCGAGGCCTTACAAAAGCTGTTTTTTGGCGCGCGATGCACATGCGCCGAAATCCAGCTTCTCCGATGTGTTGGATCCTCCGCGTCCCTGAGAGAAGGACATCCATGCAGGAGAGATTGGGCTACTTGCCCATCTCTTGCCCAACGAATGTCCTTCAAATTTTTATGCCTGGTAAAAGCAGGCACATAGCCTACTTTTCCAGCGTAAGAGTTTTAAAACATATAAAAATAAAATTTAAAATCACATTTTATAGTAAAAACCCTGTCCACTAAGGTAAGTTTATTTTAAACCCTATTAAAACACATTAAAAAAAAACCAAAATATTTTTTTTCTAAAACATTTAATTAATTTTAATTTCAATTAATTTTAAATATGTGTGGTGTTTTTAAAAATTTATTATGTTGTGTTTGGGTGTTTTAGGGGGTTATTCTCATTGATAGTAACGGGAACTCGTAAAATCGGAGTTCCCATTACTAGCAATGAGAATACTGTACCGTGATTGGTTGTTCCGGCCCACGTGACCCCAGCTTCTCCGTCCGTACCTAGAAGACATGGACATGCTGCAAAGCGTGTGGAAAGAAGGTCTCCGACTGCAATCCAAGGTGCCTCCGGGACCACGAGGTACATTCGTAGAGAAATTTTGGGTCGGAGACATTCGTCCAAAAGAAGCCTCCGACCGGAATTTCAAGGCCAATATTTTTGAGAACTTCTAGTCTTAATGAACAATCCACCTAAAAATACACATCAACCCAGCAATAACAAAAGTTAAGTGGTGCCATTCCATCTCTGGAGATTTCATTTAGTATGAAAGCAGGTAAATGGAACAGAGAGGAAAGCCTCCCGTAGTACGATTGTTGTGCAGATCGCTTTGGCTGCAGTCCTCATCTTTTAAACAAGATGCAGATCATTAAATGTAATCTGAATTGAAGCAGCACTGCTTGCAAAACCCGATTATACATGTAGATTGTCATTGCAGCTGGATATATGGGCTGAGTGCAACGTTTATACTATTATGATTAGATTTAGGTCCTCTTGGACAGACAGATACACAGCAATAGGCCTGCATTATCAAGCAGGACATAAAATAGATTCAACCCAAACATGCATACTTGGCAGCATTCCCACTTCAGCTGATTGATTCTAACTCTGCTCAGTTCATTTCCAGCAGTAGTATTTATTTAGATCTCCGCAACCATCAGTATGGCATTGTGCAAGACATTGGGTTAAATTTTCCCCAATGCTGTTATTTGGCATATTTCAATAGTTACACCCATTTCGTTTGGCCCCTACTACTCCAAAAAAATAACTTGAAAGTTTCCCGGTTCTAATTTTTGAAATTGGCGCCGAGCGGGCAGTAGAGAGTAATGTCTGCGTTGAAAAAAGGATGAACCCCCCCCCCCCACACCCCCTGTCCCCGCCACTCCGCATGCGCGGAAAAAAATTATGTTTTTTACGTGACTACTATGGGCGTGCATGCCCGATAACGCTCCCGGTCTGCATTCGGCCATTTTTAAAGAGCCAGTTGTGTGTGAGAACTTTGAGTGCTGTGAGAACTTTAATTCTCAGTGGAAAATATCGGAGCTGCAATATGCAACACGGTTCAAGGACCAAAAATTTCTCACAAGAGGAAGTGGAGGCACTGGTTACTGTAATTAAGGCCAGATGGCACGAGATGGACACCAGCAGAGGTCACATAAAAATTTCACCAAAAGAAATGAAGAAACGCTGAAACCAACTTGCAGAAGATTACTGTGCAATGGTGACCACCCCGAGGTCCAGAGGCCAATGCAAAAAGAAGTAGCAGGACCTTGGTCAAGTAGTTAGAGGAAATAATATTTTCATTTATTCACTGGAATTGCAATTGTAAATGTGACCATCTGTATGTCCCACCCAGCAGAAAGACACCCTCTCTAAAAAGTTATATTTTTATATTTGCAGAGGAAGGTGGCACACAACAAAAAAAAGAGAACTCGAACAGGAGGAGGCCCGGAAAATCTGCACCCACTGACACCCTTGGAAGACAGGGTCACTGCTTTGATGGGTCCTGCCTGGAGAAAAGCAACCACCACTGCACAAGCTGGGCCTATACTCAAGGGAGAGGGTAAGTCCTGCAAATTTCACATTCTAGCTTTGTTAAAAGTTAAGTACTGCGCGAGCTAGCCATGCTTCGGTTCATGGGGATGTCTCCATCAGCTACGCTTCGGTTGATGCAATGTGCTATCATTCCTCGTGGTCCTTCAAATCAGCCTGCGCTTTGCAAGCCTACTCATGCCACCCTGCCCCCTCCTCTGCTGTTAACCATTTGTCTGTTCTGTTATATTTTGCAGAACTTGGAGCCAACCCTGATGAGGCTGAAGCCGATGCAGAAAAAGATTCAGACGCGGACGAGCCTGAAGAGGAAAACATCTTCAAATCCACCTCCCAGGCGAAGAGCATGGGGGTGAGGGTGAGGGGGAGGGGCAGGGGGAGGATGAAGCCCACACTGTTGTACTCACTCTCGAGGAGGTGCTGATGCCGCCAATTGAGGTGCCAGTCCCTTTCCTGAGTGGTACGAGTGTTGGGACATTCCATGGTTTCACACAGTCCGAGGCTGCGAGTCCCAGTGGAATGCAGCAAGCCACACCCAGGGTGAGGAGGGGAAGGAGAGCTCGACAGTGATCTCCTGAGGTGCAGGATGTAACAGATGTGGTTCAGATGATGGCAATGAGTGGGGAGAGCATTGACCTTATGCGATCACTCCTGGACACCATCAGTGGGATGGGTGATGAGGTAATTGGGACTTCGTGAGAAGTAACAACACTCTCGTGAGAAATAGGAACACTGTCCGGGCACATTAGGGATGGAATGTCGCAGGTAGCTGATACACTGTCAGTGCACATGAGGGAGAGAATGTTGCAGGTAGTTGAAACATTGTCGGGGCACATGAGGGAGAAAATGTTGCAGGCAGCTGCTGCAATAATGGAAAATGCCCAGACCCCGTGGCTACTGACAGAATCAACTGCCACTCCCACTACAATCCCCAAATCAACCTCTGAAGAGGCCCAAGCTGGGCCTTCCACATTACCGTCTGCCCCCCACCCCACCCCAACACCCCCGCCCCCGCAATCAAGAAGTGCACGTTATCTGAGATGCTCGAAAGAATAAGCTGCGGCACCGCCTGCGGGCAGGGGTGGAGTCACCAAGACCAAGAGCAGCAGGCGGTCTTAGAATAAGGTGGAGGAGAGATGGTGCAGCCTTTCTTTGCTGCTGTTGTTGTTGTTATTACTGTTGTTACTGTTCTCACAATAAAAAAATGTTCTAAGTGATGTAAATTTACAAGTTTAAAAGTTTGTAAGTTATCTTAAAGTTTGTAAGTGATCTTATAGTTTGTTAGTGGTCTTAAAGTTTGTAAGTGAAATTAACTTAAATCTTTAAAGTTTGATACAAGAATATTTTTATTAAAGTTAAGTACAAACAAGTGTTAAACTTTTGAATAAAATATATTTTAAACTATAACTGAATCATTTACATTATTTGTTCCATTAACACAACGCAATATTACAGAACAGATCCAAACAGTAAACATGGTCCATTTGGAATAGTTGCCCCTGAGCCTTCAGGCAGCAAAGCGTTCATGGATGAGCTGCTGGCTCAAGGCTCGAGCAATCGTTGAAGGGGCACGACGGCCCGTTCTCCACCGCCGTCATGCTCTAGATTCAGGTAGTTGCATGGCTTCCTTATCCCCTTCATCATCATCCTCCTCCTCATCAGCCACTCTCACCTCAGGTGGGTCTTCTACTATCAGCTGCTGCTGCCTCATGATGGCTACGTTGTGCAGTATGCAGCACACAACAGTGAACTGAACGATAATCTCAGGGGAGTATTGCAAGTAGCTTCCAGAATGGTCCAGACATCGGAAACGCTGCTTCAAGATGCCAATGGTCCTCTCTATTATTCTGCGTGTCGCAATGTGTGACATATTGTATTCCCGGTCAGCTTCCGTTCGGGTTATGCATAGGGGCATCGTGAGCCAGGTGGCGAGGCTGTACCCTTTGTCCCCCAGCAACCAGATCTGCCCTTCTGGCTGTTGCTGAAACATGGTAGATATAGCGCTATCGCATAGGATGAATGCATCATGGGTGCTCCCAGGGTATCTCCCATCAACTGACATGATGCGAAGCAGAAAAAAATAAAAGAACGAGTTATTATTTAAATGAGAAAGATTGCAAAGTGCTGCAGTGCAGCGGGACCTGGGGGTACTTGTGCATGAAACACAAAAGGTTAGTATGCAAGTGATCAGGAAGGCCAATGGAATCTTGGCCTTTATTGCAAAGGAGATGGAGTATAAAATTTTGGTTTCCATATTTACGAAAGGATATACTTGCTTTGGAGGCAGTTCAGAGAAGGTTCACTAGGTTGATTCCGGAAATAAGGGGGTTGACTTATAAGGAAGGGTTGAGTAGGTTGGGCCTCTACTCATTGGAATTCAGAAGAATGAGAGGTGATCTTATCGAAACGTATAAGATTATGAGGGGGCTTGACGAGGTGGATGCAGAGAGGATGTTTCCACTGATAGGGGAGACTAGAATTAGAAGGCATAATCTTACAATAAGAGGCCGCCCATGTAAAACTGAGATAAGGAGAAATTTCTTCTCTCAGAGAGTTGTAAATCTGTGGAATTCGCTGCCTCAGAGAGCTATAGAAGCTGGAACATTGAATAAATTTAAGACAGAAATAGACAGTTTCTTAAACGATAAGGGAATAAGGGGTTATGGGGAACGGGCAGGGAAGTGGACCTGAGTCCATGATCAGGTCAGCCATGATTTTATTAAATGGTGGAGCAAGCTCGAGGGGCCGTATGACCTACTCTTGCTTCTATTTCTTATGTTCTGATGTTCTTATGTCGACACACACGAGTTGCACATTAATGGAGTGGAAGCCTTTTCTGTTCCTGTATATCTCGGAATCCTCCAAAGATGCTTGCAAGACAATGTGGGTACAATCAATGCAGATCTTTGGGAAGCCAGCAATCCTGGAGAAGCCCACAACCCTGTCACGCATTGCCTGGGTGGTCATGGGAAACTTTATGTAGTCATGACTCCGGGCATGTAATGTAGCAGTCACCGGCCTAATGCAGATATGTGTTGCATGTTGAGAAATGGCGCACACATCCCCAGTTGTGGCCTGGAATGATCCAGATGCATAAAATGAAAGTGCAGCTGTAACCTTTACTACAACTGACAAAGCAGTCCTCCTGACGCTTCCAGAGTGCGTCTGCTTTTATTAACTCACAGATCTCAGTTACAACCTCTTTGCGGAAACGCAGCCTTCTCACACAGTCTGCATCACTCAGATGCAGGTATGAACGCCTGTCTCGATATACCCAATGTGAGTAAGGCCTCCTGTCCATCATCCTACGTGCTATGAGGTTCCTCAGTTGATGATGTCTAATCAATCTTCTCCTCCGCAGCACAATCATGCAGAAGGCTTGCACGAGGTATGGCATTGTCAATATTGCCCCTATAATTTAACTGTAGCTTTGCAAGAAGCTCAAAACAGCAGGACAAAGCACTCACACCTTCTTTCCTCTCTCTCTCCCCAAATTGGACACCCTAGTATGGACCGCACCCTGGTCTGCGTATGCACAATAGGCTTGCTTAGAACGGGAAGTTATGCATTCAATGAAGAAGCAAAGTGTAATTCAATTCTTTAATTTTTGATGTTTTTCAAAGTACCACCCCACTACAACTGAACATCTCCTCACCGGGCGAGAGGGTCAGCCGGCAGAATTGCTCCCTTGCTTGGACACAGGGCCTCGGCTTCCACCCCCACTCCCGGGGTTTCTTTTGAAGCTGCTGTATCGCCTAAGGGTTCTCATCCCTTATATAAGTGGCTGGCACTTCAGTTCAGCTTCCACCCCACCCCCCACTGGGCTTCTTTTGCCGGCTGACGCTCCGACCCTCGAGCCCGGTGAGGAGACGTTCGATGGTGGCGTGGTAATTTGAAAAAAATCTAAAATTAAAGAATTGCATTAGACTTCCATTTTCTCCTTTTCGACTTTGAAAAAATTAAGCTTCATGATGCTTATTCTTTGCCTTCTTGTCTCCCTCCAAAACTTTGCCTAAAAACAATGGCGTCTTTCTGCGTCAATTTTTTAATGTGTACTGCTTTTTCCTAAGTGCCCAGACGGTTTCTTGGGAATGGTCACATACGCCGTCCTTGGAAAAATGTAAGTTGGCCAAACTTGCTTAAATGTGAAAAGCTGGCACAGACATCAGGTTACGCTCCCTATGACGCAAAAAAATCCTAACCTAAGAAAATCGTAACTGAGTTACGCTGGCGCAGAAACTTTGGGGAAACTTGGAGATTTTAATTTACTCAAAAAAAATGGCGCAGATAATTGGGGAAAATTAAGTCCATTGTTTGTAACCAAATTGAATGTTGATGCATTTAATAACTTAATAAATTCAGGATAACCCATTTTTATCCCTTGTAAAAGCGTTGAAGATTTTAATTGAAAACTGTTAACATGTTTGGATTTTCTGGAAGTCACATAGGAATTATATCGAAATTACAACACGGAAAGATTGTTTGGCCCAACTAATTCATGTTGGTGTTCATTCTCCACATGAGCAGTAGACCTATTCCCATATTCCTACCCTTTTCCCATATTGCTTTGTTCACCTTTCCTTCATCCTCCTATTCAACCTATTCTTAAATGTTGACATGCTCTCTCTCTCAATTCTTAACTCTGGTAGTGCTTTCCACAACGTCACAACCCAATGTATAAAAAAATGTTTCTTGATTTCTCTCCTTAATTTCTTGCATTTAATCTATGTCCCCATGTTCTGACATAAAGGCCCTGAACGTCCACGTATTTTGGGGGGTAATAATGTTAAATTTGGGACGGGCAAGGGCAGGACCCGATTATGCTATTTGGGGTTGTGCATAATATGCCAAACCATAAATGGGCTGGCGCGTGCAAATGGTGGAATGATGTCGCACAACCTCATTATCACATGGGTGCCTTAGCAACTCTGAGCACAAAATCACCTGTGTATCCCTGGTGTCTAGCACTGGTAGGGTGTCAGAAGTAGCTAAAATCAAAAAGGCTGGGGGGTTTCTACTGCAGTACGAAATTGACAAATAAAACCAATGGACAACTTTTTTAAAAAGGTCGTTGGGCGGTCCACTATTGCTGAAACTGGGCCACGCTGTGAATTAGCAAGCACCACAATTGCCTGCTAATGGCACAGGTTCCCACCACATACTTGATAATGTACTTGACCCTGGAAAATGGGATTGGGTCAGGGATACAAGTCATCAGTGGCCGTAAGTGTCAGGGATACAAGTCACCAGTGGTCAGAAGTGTCAGGGATACACGTCGCCAGTAGCCAGAAGTGTCAGGGATACACGTCGCCAGTAGCCAGAAGTGTCAGGGATACACGTCGCCAGTAGCCAGAAGTGTCAGGGATACACGTCACCAGTGGCCAGAAGTGTCAGGGACACAAGTCACCAGTGGCCAGAAGTATCAGGGATACAAGTCACCAGTGGCCGGACGTGTCAGGGATACACGTCACCAGTGGCCGGACGTATCAGGGATACAAGTCACCAGTGGCCAGAAGTGTCAGGGATACAAGTCACCAGTGGCCGGACGTGTCAGGGATACACGTCACCAGTGGCCGGACGTGTCAGGGATACACGTCACCAGTGGCCGGAAGTCTCAGCCTGCTACAAATGCTATGTCAGGTCTGGATACAGAGAGACTCAATGAAAAAATGTTCATATGAAGGGACATCAAATGTTTATTTTATAAACACCGGTATTGTACTGGAAGTTGCTGCTATGAATAAAAGTAAAACAGCACCTGCTTGGGACACTTTATTCCCTATGAGCACAGAGGTAAAGTCCTATGACAACAGAAATGACCATCTTGCTAAGTGTTGAACTATTGATTGAAAGGCACACCTGATTCTAGTACCAGACCCTACATTAATGATTAAACAATATTCAACAGTGTAGTGCCCAACCCTACATTAATGATTAAACAATATTCCCCATTCTAGTACTCATCTATTTTTATAATAATGCAATATATATCTGCAGAATAAATAAGCTGCTTATAGTCAGCAGAAATTCAGTTTAGGCTCATCAGTCCTTGATATCGACTGCCAAATATATCTTCAACATCTGACAGAAAATTACCCTCGTATCGTTGTTACAGTGAAAGTATTACTGACGATTTTTTGATAAGCTGTCAATGTTAGATAATAGTTTGAAGTAATGAAAGCAGATTAAATTTGGAAGAAAGTGCCAATCTGTGAACACAGTCATAGAGTTCCTGATCAATCCAGAGAAGAAAATTTCAAGCTTGCTTACCTTGCAGGTTTTGCAGTGGTAATGTCATAATGCCTCCGGCGGCAGCTGCTGCAACCAGACCCTGGATGTTGGTTAAATTAGCAGTCGGCAGTGTGAGGACGAGGCCTTGCTGGTTGCCAAGCTGACCGGCCATATTAAACGGTATGAGGATTGGCTGATTGAGGGCGGGATTGCTCGTTGGCATCACTCCTGCTACGGCTGAGGCCAACTGTTGTGCTGTTAACAATGGCTGGAAAGAACAGAAAGAGTAATTTAGCAATTAGTATGAATATTCCCCATGTTAAATGGTAGCTACAGTTTGACCACGTTACTCTTCACTGCCTGTCAATATCATCTTATTGGATCATTTTCTGATACTTCAAATGTATAACACTTGATTAGATTTCTTCTTAAGTCTATGCCAGTGGTCTCCAACCCTTCAATGCTTGTGGGACTTGCCCTAGACATGCCCCTGATCTAATGGGTAGATGGAGAGAAGCATGTCTTGAGACCATTGTGCTTCATACTCGATCGATCATTACCATGGCAACCTGAGCAGTTGTAAGGCTTTTTTACATTTAAATAAGTGTAATACTTTAAGTTACACAGTAGGTTACAAATTAAGACTGTAAAAAGTAGCAATTTATTGAAGGTGATTAATTGACTGCTATTGGGTAATATTGTTCATTTTTGAGCTCATTACTAAAATAAACTTAAGACAAGTGACTGCTGACTTTTTCCCTCACTGTCGGCATCAATTACCCTCGTCTGTCACATGCTTCCTGACCTCATAGAATATTTGTGAAAATTGGACTAGTCATTTCTTGAATTAAGTGCTTGGATACTTGGTGAAGGCTCTATAACCAGTAACTGCTAAAATGACCTGTTCGGACCCTGCACAATGAATGGAGGCTGCCAGACCATGCTAATCTAACCAATTAAAAGCTAGAAAGGTGGCCAGTTGTAACTGGAGGAGACAATAACACCTTCTGAGGCAAACAATCAAGCTGTGAAGCTGTGATTAGAGAACATTTGTGTTCATTCATAGAGATCATAATTACATTACAGACGGCTCAAGGCTGAGGTCCAACAGAAAACCCGGGACCTAAAAAACAGGTGGTGGATGGAGAAAGCACAGGAAATACAGCAGTTGGTCAACAACCATGATGTGCAAAGATTCTTCATCGCAGTCAAGGCCACCTACAGTCCAAACACCCAAGGTCCCACCCCACTGCTGGCCAAGAATAGGGAAACACTCATCAAGGACACCGAGGCAGTCTGGGCCCGCTGGAAGGAGCACTTCGAAGATCTCCTCAATCGAGATTCTGCCTTTGACCCGAGTGTTCTCGACTCCATCCCGCAGCATGCTACCCGCCACCACTTCAGTAAAACCCCAACACTGCACGATGTAGAAAAAGCCATAAGACAGCTTAAGAACAACAAGACTGCGGGAGCGGATGGAATCCCTGCTAAGGCACTGAAGTATGGCGGAGAGGCACGGCTGGCGAGAATACATGACCTCATCTCTCTCATCTGGAGGGAGGAGGGCATGCCGGGAGATCTCAGAGATGCAGTGATCGTGACCATCTTTAAAAAAGGGGACAAGTCCGACTGTGGCAACTATAGAGGAATCTCCCTGTTATCAGCTACTGGGAAAGTCGTCACTAGAGTCCTCCTCAACCGTTTTCTCCCTGTGGCTGAGGAGCTCCTCCTGGAGTCACAGTGCGATTTCGCCCCCTACGGGGCACAACGGACATGATCTTTGCAGCGCGACAGCTGCAGGAAAAATGCAGGGAACAACACCAGCCCTTATACATGGCCTTCTTCGACTTTACAAAGGCCTTTGACACTATCAACCGCGAGGGTCTATGGAGCGTCCTCCTCCGTCACAGATGCCCCCAAAAGTTTGTCACCAGCCTCTGCCTGCTCCACGACGACATGCAGGCAGTGATCCTTACCAACGTATCCACTGCAGACCCAATCCACGCCCAGAACGGGGTCAAACAGGGCTGTGTCATCGCCCCAACCCTCTTCTCAATCTTCCTCGCTGCCATGCTCCACCTCACAGTCAACAAGCTCCCCGCTGTAGTGGAACTAAACTATAGAACCAGTGGGAACCTGTTCAACCTTCGCCATCTCCAGGCCAGGTCCAAGACCACCCCAACCTTTGTCGTCGAGCTACAGTACGCGGATAACACCTGTGTCTGTGCACATACAGAGGCTGAACTTCAGGACATCGTCGACATATTTACTGAGGCGTACGAAAGCATGGGCTTTACGCTAAACATCCGTAAGACAAAGGTCCTCCACCAGCCTGTCCTTGCCGCACAGCACTGCTCCCCAGTCATCAAGATCCACGGCGCGGCCCTGGACAACATGGACCATTTCCCATACCTCGGGAGCCTCTTATCAACAAGAGCAGACATTGACGACGAGATTCAACACTGCCTCCAGTGCGCCAGTGCAGCCTTCGGCTGCCTGAGGAAAAGAGTGTTTGAAGATCAGGCCCTCAAAACTGCCACCAAGTTCATGGTCTACAGGGCTATAGTAATACCCGCACTGCTATATGGCTCAGAGACATGGACCATGTACAGTAGACACTTCAAGTCGCTGGAGAAATACCACCAACAATGCCTCCGCAAGATTCTACAAATCCCCTGGGAGGACAGACACACCAACATTAGCGGCCTCCCCAGCATTGAAGCACTGACCACACTTGATCAGCTCCGCTGGGCAGGCCACATCATTCGCATGCCAGACACGAGACTCCCAAAACAAGCACTCCACTTGGAACTCCTTCATGGAAAACAAGCCAAAGGTTGGCAGTGGAAACGTTACAGGGAAACGTTAAACGTCAAAGCCTCCCTGAAAAAGTGCAACATCCCCACTGACACCTGGGAGTCCCTGGCCAAAGATCACCCTAAGTGGAGGAAGTACATCCGGGAGGACGCTGAGCACCTCGAGTCTCAACACAGAGAGCATGCAGAAATCAAGAGCACGCAGCGGAAAGAGCGTGCGGCAAACCTGTCCCATCCACCCCTTCCCTCAACGACTATCTGTCCCATCTGTAACAGGGATTGTGGCTCTCATATTGGACTGTTCAGCCACCTAAGGACTCATTTTAAGAGTGGAAGCAAGTCTTCCTCGATTCCGAGGGACTGCCTATGAGGATGATGGATGAGAGAACATTTGTGTTCATTCACAGAGATCATAATGCTGAAAAATATCCATTCTTTGTAAGTTTGCAACAAGTTTGAAAACCTTTTGCTGCTTAATGGCCAATCTTTATCACCTAAAAGGTTGCAAATGATGTGCTCGTCCAGTTTATGGGATAACTAAATGATCAGAGTAAAATTAATTACAAACTTCAGTGACTTTACAAAGCAGAATGCAATCGACCTATACAAACACAACAACATGACCTTGTTTCATGACATTACGACATCAGATATGAGGGCTAACTTTCTGACGTGCTGCTTCTGGTGAAGAGCCTCGCCTGCTGAGAGCTAATATTGGAATCTGGGTGGATGCTGTATATCATGAGTCCAAAAATCCATGGGTGAGTGCATCCTGGCATTGCACCCACTGTCGCTGACCCTGCTGAAGCTTGTGGGCAGGACCACACAAAGTGGGTCTTTGGTGCTTGAAGGAGATGTATACACCATTAGAAGAGAACACACAGTGTGCTGTAAGTTGCCAACTGGGGTTATGCTGGGCCACCCCCGAGAACAAACCGCTGCCATTACACCTACTTTATCTTCAGGGTTTCAGGCTCCAATCTCCACCTGGAACCCCCACCCCAGGTGGAGCCCACTTGCGCAGAAACCTCTTCTCCTTCGGTATATCTGCCCTTGATTTTATGCTGGGTCCCCTGTAAGCCGAGGCTGCTACAACTCCCAGCTTTGACACTCCCCTTCCATGTCCCCACCATCTCTGGCACAGATGCCCAAGTAAGGGAAAATGGAGGTTCCATTCCTTATTAGGCCTTGCAGAAACCCTCAGAAAAGGCGGAAACCTGGTGCAACCTGCGTTGCATGGGAGACTGCTAGAACCTTTGAGGAATTTGGGTCCCAATTTCCTGACCATTGGTGCAGCTCCCTGCTGAAAGCAGGACTCAGATAAATTGACACCAGATATCAAGACATTGAACTTCACAATGAGACATCTATCATCAAGTGTATTATATGGGCTGTTATTGGGTTGATGACTGTTGAGTCATTATAATTCTGTTAAGACTGCAGCAAGTTGTCTGAATTCTGGAAATCAGCACACACACACATAGGAACTCGTATACTGACACACAGGCACACTCACATACACACACCAGCACACTCAGACAGACATGCATACCCACACACACACACACATGTTCACTCACACACACATGCTCATACACACGCTCGCACGCATACACACACATACACAACAATCGCAACCACTTTTTATTTCCACTTATTCTTTCTAAAAACACCTTCATATTTCATCTTACAAATTCAACATGCAATATAATACTGATAAATGTAGGATCCCTGAATGTACTTGCCACTAAATGGTTCCTGTGCAGTAATAAAACCCTTGGCCTCCAGCCTTGGTGTTCGTTCAGTGTGAAGAAGGTGTTTATTGTCTTGCACATGATGGGATTTCGAAGTTCATTGTTAATAGTTACATTACTTTCTCTGAATTCTGAGTCAATGACACCATCACAAAGATGCTGCATGATGATTTCTTATTCTGCAGCTCAGTGCAGGTGGCTTCACCTGCACCACAGGTCATTCCTTGTAACAAGGAGAAGGCCAGGGGCTATCAAATGCGTTCTCAATAACTTGGTTCTAATGGGATATAACACAATAATGCTAACAATTACTGAGGAGAACATAACATGCACAGGCTGTTTTGTATCTTGTATATGCATTTTAATGCCTCATGAGATCACCCTGTGGCAGCTGGCATTGCTTAATTAAATGATATTATGACTAACCTCTCATTTTGATATAAGCAAATTAAATCACAGCACTACTCTTAACCTTGTTCCCAGTGCTGCACTGTAATAATCTTTATACACATATTAATAGTGTATGAACATAAACGATAGAATGTTTTCCTTTAAAATTCCCAAGACAAATATTAACTTATGAATGAATATAGAAAAGAACAGATGAGAATTATGATTCTCGCTCTGAAAGAAAATGTGTGGTTGGTGGGCAATTACACTTTCGGCTGAAAACGGCTGTTGTACCTAAAAGTGGAACTCTGGGTGACTTAAAAGAGCATGGTAGGGCGTTCACTCTCAAGCAAAATCCTCTGTCCCGACCATGTCTGACTTTACAACAGAGAAATTATCAGGCTAATAATGAAACATTCGCCACCAATAGCACTGTTCAATATCTGGCTCTGGAGGAAGAACTGGATTCTGAGACGTGCTCAGTGCCCGGTGTGCACAACGTTGTACAGAGAGCTGGAGCAGCAACTGTGACATGTGCACTAATCTCATTGTGGCCCAAAAAATGGAAAGAGCATCTGTGTCATGTATTCAACCAGCATTGTAACCCATTTATAATCTGACCTAAGTTGTACACTGTGAGAACAATGACCACGAGGTGGGAGACATTCCTAACCTGGACCTTCAGGTACAAAAGGGGAAGCTCCACCCACCTTCATCACTTGAGTGCTAAGGAATAAAGGACAGGTCACAGACTGACCTTCTCTCAAGCATAGGCCTCGTGTGCATTTATACTGTATAGTAAGGACCTATCAATGGCGACGAGAAACTGGGATTTAAACCACGCGAGCATGGCCACTAGCAGAACAGACAAGAGGTACTATGTTAAGGAATGGTTGGGACAGAGATTCAACATTGTTAAAGCAGCACACAGTTCTCCAGGCAGACAAGGGAAATCGGGCATGCCCCAATATGTAGTCTAACCCAGAGAGGGAGTTCGACAGAGAAAATGGCAAGTTGAACGGCGATTCATGCCATTGCAAGAGACAATGCGGCCAGAAATGGGGCCATCAACACCTGTTAATGGCACATTCAAGGACAATCACTGGGGCAGTCAGGCTGGCAAGGGACCTTTTGTTTCCAACAACAGCTTATGTTGGAGGCGTGGAGGCACACACTCAGCCGGAGTTTGCAGAGATGAGCAAAATACCTGCAGAAATTGCAGAAATGAACACTGGGGGAAATCGCTGGAAGCTGAAGTTCAGCGAGTTCATGTGGAGCACGCATACAGTTCATTCACCAGGATGCCACCGATAATAATGAAAGTGCTCCTCAATGGCATCCCAGTATCAATGGAGCTAGACACGGGGGCCAGCCAGTCCCTGATGGGTATCAACCAGTTCGAAAAGTTGTGGGCGTCCAAGGCCAGGAGGCCAAAATTATCGCCAATTGATGCACAGCTACGGACTTACACAAAGCAGATCATTCAGGTGCTAGGCAGCGCCACTGTAGTCGTGACCCACAAAGATTCGGAGAACAGGTTGCCACTCTGGATTGTCCTAGGGGACGGTCCCGCACTACTGGGGAGGAGTTGGCTTGCTGTCATGAACTGGAAATGGGGCGATGTCAATGCAATTTCCTCTGTGGAGCGAGTATCATGCTCACAGATCCTGGACAAATTTGACTCATTATTTCAACCCGGCATCGGCACTTTCATGGGGGCCAAGGTAGTGATTCACATAAACCCGGACGGCAGGCCAGTATACCACAAGGCCAGAGTTGTGCCGTACGTGATGCGGGAAAAGATAGAAGGCGAATTGGGCTGCCTGCTGAGGGAAGGCATCATCTCGCAGTGACTGGGCGAGCCCGATTGTGCCGGTGCTCAAGGCGGATGGGTCGGTCAGGATATGTGGTGATTACAAGGTCACCATCAATCGGGTGTCACTCCAAGACCAGTCCCCGCTACCGAGCGCGGAGGACCCTTTTGCTACGCTATCCGGTGGCAAACCTTTTTCAAAATTGGACGTGACCTCAGCTTACATGACCCAGGAGCTGGCGAGTGAATCGAAGAAGCTGACCACCATCACGACACACAAGGGGTTGTTTGAGTACAACAGATGTCCATTCGGGATTCGCTTGGCCGCCGCGATCTTCCAACGAAATATGGAAAGCCTCTTCAAGTCGATTCCAGGGACGGTGGTTTTTCAGGACGACATCCTCATCACGGGTTACGATACTGAAGAACACCTCCACAACCTGGAGGAGGTGCTACGCAGACTGGACCGGGTAGAGCTGCGACTGAAAAAGGCGAAGTGCAACTTCCTAGCTCCAGAGGTAGAATTCCTGTGGATGAGCGTAGCAGCAGACGGGATCAGCCCTACTGCGTCCAAGACGGAAGCGATCCAGAGAGCACCCAGACCGCGTAACCCGACGGAGCTGCGTTCGTTCTTGGGGCTCCTGAACTATTTTGGTAACTTTCTTCCCAAATTGAGCACACTGCAAGAGCCGCTACACGTGCTCCTACGCAAAAGTCGCAAATGGGTCTGGGGGGACAGCCAGGAAAGAGCTTTTAATAGAGCACACAATTTGTTATGTTCCAACACTCTGTTAAGACTATACGACCCATGTAAGAAACTTGTGTTAACGTGCGATGCGTCATCCTATGGGATCGGGTGTGCGTTGCAGCATGTTAATGTCAAGGGTCAGTTACAACCGGTAGCTTATGCCTCCAGGAGTCTGTCCCAGGCAGAAAGGGGTTACGGGATGGTAGAAAAGGAGGCGCTCGCATGTGTATATGCTGTAAAGAAAATGCACCAGTACCTGTTTGGCAGGAAATTTGAGCTGGAGACAGATCACAAACCCCTAACGTCCCTTTTGGCCGACAACAAGGCCATAAATGCAAACGCATCGGCCCGCATACAGAGGTGGGCACTCACGTTAGCCGCCTATGACTATACAATTCGGCACAGACCAGGCATCGAAAACTGCGCCGATGCACTCAGTAGACTCCCACTAGCCACCACTGAAGGGGCTACCAAGCATGCTGCTGAGATGGTCATGGCTGTTGAAGCTTTCAGAAGCGAAGGCTCACCTGTGACAGCCCGTCAGATTAAAGTCTGGACAAATAGAGACCCGCTATTGTCTCTAGTCAAGAAATGTGTCCTGAATGGGGACTGGGCAGCCACGTACAGGGCATGCCCTGAGGAATTTAAACCATTTCACAGGCGTAGGGATGAACTCTCGATTCAGGCCGATTGCCTACTGTGGGGAAACCGCGTAGTCATGCTCCAGATGGGCAGAGAGGTGTTCATCAGAGAACTCCACAATGAGCACCCGGGTATTGTCATGATGAAGGCAATTGCCAGGTCACACGTTTGGTGGCCAGGGATAGACGCAGATCTGGAACTTTGTGTTCGCAGGTGCAACACGTGTGCCCAGCTGGGCAATGCGCCCAGGAAAGCCCCCCTTAGCCCCTGGCCATGGCCCACCAAGCCTTGGTCACGCATCCATGTGGACTACGCAGGTCCTTTCATGGGAAAAATGTTTTTGGTTGTCGTAGACGCCTACTCCAAATGGATCGAGTGTGACATTTTAAATTCAAGCACATCCTCTGCCACGGTAGAAAGTCTACGGGCAATGTTCGCCGCCCACGGTCTACCGGATGTCTTGGTCAGCGACAATGGCCCGTGCTTCACAAGCACTGAATGCCAGGACTTCATGGCAGGCAATGGAATTAACCATGTCAGAATGGCACCGTTCAAGTCGGCCTCAAACAGCCAGGCAGAACGAGCAGTGCAGATAATCAAACAGGGGATGCTCAGGATCCAAGGGGGTTCCCTACAAAGACGCTTATCACGCCTCCTGTTGGCCTATAGATCCCGACCACACTCGCTCACAGGGGCTCCACCCGCAGAGCTGCTAATGAAAAGGACGCTCAAAACCCAGCTATCCCTTATACACCCCACCATGAACGAAATTGTCGAGAGCAGGCGCCAGCCACAATATGACTACCATGACAGGAATGCGAGGGCGTGATGTATTGATGTAAATGATCCTGTTTTTGTCCTCAACTACGCTGCAGGGCCCAAATGGCTCGCAGGCACTGTGATTGCCAAAGAGGGAAATAGGATTCTGGTAGTTAAACTTACCAATGGACAAATCTGCCGCAAACACGTGGATCAAATGAAAAGGATGTTCAGCAACCCCATAGAAGAAGCAGAGGAAGAACACGATGTAGAGTTCACTCCACCACAGGTGACCGAACACCGGAACCAAAGCGAGGAGAGCCCAATCACTGTGGGCAGTCCAGACAGGCCTGAGGCACCACAAACAGCAGACACTCAGGCCAGCACCCAACAACCGGAGCCCCAACTCAGGCGCTCTATAAGAGAGCGTAAACCACCAGAGAGACTCAACCTGTGATCCCAATAAGACTTTGGGGGGGAGGTGATGTCATGTATTCAACCAGCATTGTGACCCATGTATAATCTGACCTAAGTTGTACACTGTGAGAACAATGAACACTAGGTGGGAGACACTCCTAACCTGGACCTTCAGGTATCAAAGGGGAAGCTCCACCCACCTTCATCACTTGAGTGCTGAGGAATAAAGGACAGGTCACAGACTGACCTTCTCTCAAGCATGGGCCTCATGTGCATTTATACTGTGTAGTAAGGACTTATCAATCTGAACTGTGACATGCCATGGCAGAACTGTGCAAAGTCTTGCAGCCAGTTCTAGAAACTACTTGCAGGAAAGGGTTAGCTCTGTCAGTACCTATTAAGGTAACTGCAGAATTGCATTTCTATGCTACAGGGTGCTTCCAAGCAATAGAAGGAGATATATGTTAAATCTCCCAGCCTCCAATGCACAGTTGCATCATGCAATTTCCCCATAGAAAACAGGCAGCAACACAAGGAAGGCATGCACTTTTACCATTGAGCTAGATTTCCCACAGTGCAAGGCATCACTGATGTAATGCATTAGGGTGCCAACCTACAATACCACTCCCTTCAGGAACATAAAGAGGCTTGCGATTCATGCATTTACAGAATCATGCATATTAACGTCTAATATCGAGTTCAACTAAAACATCACCACCACTGCCCCCAGCATTCTCCTCAGCTACTTTTTCTGCCCCATAATGTCTCACCACACATTATGGTAACAGTTAAGCCAAATTTTATTTATTCCAACAGTGTGTGCTGCAGGTGCATTCAGTTTATTTCCCCCTGGTGCTTCCTCTTCGTGACATTGTGTAATATGTGTCTTCTACTTTCAAACTGAAGGCTCCTCCTCGTTTCCTCAGTAGGAGGGGCAATTAAGATAGGTAGCTACTGAGTGTCAGTGTCTGCTTCCGGAGAAGTACAACACAGTATAATTCAACACAGTATAATGTATTGTACAATTCAGTGCATTATAATACAGCACAAGACTACTGAATACAATATAGTACAATGCAATAAAGTTCAGTACAATACCACTGAATACAAACACGTACACGAGAGTACAAAACAATTGAGTATAACAGAATGTAGTACAATATAATACAATACAGTACAAAATACAATACAGAACTCTACAATACAGAACAGTACAATACAGTACAATCCAATATTATATTGTACAATAAAATACAGTACAGAATACAAATCAGAGCAGTACAATACTGCTTCAAATAGTACAACACAATACAGTGCAGAATGGGACAGTGCTCACAGCTCAAACTGAAGAGTAATGTGCAATTAAAATGATCCTCGAAGAAAACTAAATTCAGTTCATATATTTGTTTAAGAATTCTATTTGGGTAAACCCCCATTAACAGAAAGAGAAAAACTTTGCCATAGGAATAATCATGCCAGCTCACTGACATCCTGGCCAAGAAATTCATTTGCCCCTGATTATGGGCGCGGGGATTGTGATGCACAGGAATGCAGGCAGCAGGATTTCATTTTTTACGTTTCACACTTAGCGATATTAGGACCTTCCTGGCAGCAATGTAAGCAGCTGGTCTGGAGCAGGGTGCCCCATCTTCATCCTCCTGCTGCTTCTCCTTCTCTATGTTCTCCTCATCCGAAGATGAGTAATGAACCCTTTCGTCCTCCTCCAACTACAATCCTCTCTGCTGCCCAATGTTATGCAAGACGCAGCACACCACTGTCATTCTGGACACCCTTGTTGGTGCGTCCTGAAGGGCGCCTCCTGACCTACAGAGGAATGTGAAGCGCATCTTCAACATTCCAGTGGCTTGCTCTATGACACATGCTTTATGTTGTGATTCTCGTAGCACTCCTGCGCCGCACTGGTGGGATTCATCACAGGTGTCATCAGCTAAGTTTCAAATTGGTATTGCTTGGCTCCTACAAGCCAGCCCTAATGCCTGCTTCCTGGAATGAAAAGTTCTGGGATGTTGGACTGCCTCAGTGTGAAGGCATCATTGACAGCTCCCAGGGAATCTGGTACAGACCTGCATGAACCGCTTCTTATGGTTGCACACCAGCTATGCACCCTTTATCTGTGGGAATTTAGCCAGAGAGGCGAATCTAAGTGCCTGCTCATTCTGGCTATTGTCTTCACAGTGGATGTTTACAAAATAGTCAGCCCTGGCAAACAATCCATCAGTGACCTGTCTTATGCATTTATGTGCAGCTGACTGGGAGATCCTGGATATGTCGCCGGTAGCGTCCTGGAAGGATTCAGAGGTGTAACATTTGAGGACAACTGGTAACGCATAGCCACAAGGTCCAGCATGAAGCAGGTCTTCCTGTAGGAGGCAACTTCAGCCTATGGAAGCACACCTCTTCTGAGAGATAAAGGAAACTGAGACTCTGTCTGTAAACCCTGTGATGTTGGTAGTGCCTCCTGCAAACTTGACCCCTCTCCTGTGCACCTTTCTCCTGTGCAATTCCCTCCTGTGCAATTCCCTCCTGTGCACAAACTGATCCAACCACAGCATGTTGCCGCTGAAGTGATGGTCTTCTTCCGCTGATGTGCTGTCAAACACATCCAAGGCACCTCCCATCCTGATCTTGTTAATTTGAAACCCCTAAAGGTTGAAAAAAAAAAGCTGTATCCCGACAAGCACTCGCTGCCAAACATTTGTCAGAAATAACTGAGACAGCAGCTGCAATAAGTGAGCTTTTATTCAGATGGGACAGTGGGAAGTTTAAATACCCACCTGAACTGCTGCACAAACTCTCCTCCGTTTCCCGGGTCGGTTTCCCAAGCCCCGACAAACCCGTGCTGCTCAAGTTAAATTTGAAGCCAAGTTAAAAATAATTTTTAAATACTTCATTAATGTCTCCTAAGGTCGTTAATTGCGCCAATAAGTAGCCGCCTGCATCCAATTATTAAATCCCCGACTTTGGCAAGTCGGTTTCTTGCCAGCATCCAAGTGCACCTCGATTAAACCTGGAAGTGGGTGCGTTAGAGCCAGGTTGCGCTCTCGCTCTAAAAATCACAAATTTTCACCCCCACCCTCTACCAATTCCCCCACTTCCTATCCAGACAGTCCCAGTGATTCCCAGACGCTGAATGTTATGATCGACAAGAGTAACTCAGGTTTAAGTTTGTGGAATATTGTTTAAAAATGACAGATGTCAAAACCAGATTGTATTCTAAAGTAAAATTAAACCCCTAATGAATGACATTTCTCCCGGACTGATTTGATGCCACTCAGCTTGCATAAGGTTTCCAAAATTCTGAAAAAAGTGTTCAGTTCCCAAGCTGCTGCAATTTTTGCTGGATTTCTTTTCTTTTTGCTTTTCCGCCAAAAGTGTTATTGTCTGATTCCAACCTCTTCTATCTGGTGTAACGCAGATAACTAATGCACAAAATTGGAAGTTACTCAAGTGAGCAGATGGCTTGCCTCACAATCACATCACTGCCCAGCTCTCGGGATAGCAGAATTTGACTTGTTAATTGGTAGCAAGCAATTTAAAATGTAAAAGAATGCTCCAGGCTCCCCAGCTGAAACCAGAACTGAAATATTCCAAATGGTATGAATGAGCAGAAAGGGCATCAGGAGAATTGACGCTGGTGCCCTTGAAGTGACTGTGTCAAACGAATGTTCGGCAACAGGACCACAGCAGTTGTGCAATTTACCGGCTGAAAAACTTCTACAATTGGGTTTTTGCAAAGCGCTTGAGAATTCAGCACCAGCTGTATGCCATGCAGTTATTCCCCTCCCACTCATTGCTTTGCCGTAAAATGTATGCTGTGGCTGAAATCCAGGAATGTTTACTGAGATCTGAATATCCTACAAACAGGAAAAATGTGCAAAGAAGAATCGCTGTGAAATGGTGGAAAACATAAAAAGCAACTCATAGATGCTTTGAGAATTGTGCCATAGCAGTCCTGATACCATATTGTTCTAGTACTATGACTACTACTGCTAAATTCCTATCTCTCAGCTCAGCAGCTTCGACAGGGCCGACTTAATTCACTCCACTGTCGTCAGATCTGAACTAGCCTGGCTTCTGTCATCACAATAACATATTGGAGGGAAAATTGCGGTCAGAGGCTTCCTTTGGGTGAACGCCTCCGACCGGAAAAAGATTTACGAAAATATCTGGTGGTCACGGAGGGACATAGGATTGCAGTCGGGGGCCTAGTTTCGCTGTCCAGCATACGGGAACATGTCTTCCAGGTACGTATTCGTAGGCTAAGATCATGTGGGCCTGTACCATCAATGAACATCAAGGGGCCAAAATTGCCCCTCTCCTTAAGGCCTGTTAACACCGCAAATCAGCAGCCATGCTGCGGAGTGGATTGGCCGCTGACTTTTCGTGGAATGGCCGCTGCTAACCCAATTGAACCTTCGGAGTTTTCCCGACAGTGCCCCGATCCTCCCCTTACCGTTCTGCTGCTGACGATCCACCTTAAGCGTGTCATCACCTTGCGCACCGCCGATCTCATCCCCCCGACGGTGACATTCCATTCTGAAAATCTTCGGCTCACCCAGCGGTGCCAAAACTTGTTTTTTCCTGGTGGTCCAGTGAGGCTGTGGCCTTCTGCAGCGGCGGTGTGGCTTTCCTTAAAGGAGAGGATGCACTGCCATTGCCACCATGTTTTCTTTGTCGGCCAACTACCATGTCGGCCCGACAAATATGCCCCCGGGTTCGGCCGGGCTGCCAACATGCTGCCTGGCCCTGGCACCCCTTCTTGACTCCACTCCACGTCCAACATCCACCCCTCAGTTGCTGTCACCGCCGCATTTTCACCCCTCAGGTGTTGTCACCACTCCCATTATGATCGAGATCCGGGTGCATGAAAAGAACCAACAAAGAGCCGAATGTTGCGCAAGAGTCGACCTGAACCGCAGCAGCGGTAAAAACCATCGAAACGGGGTTTCAGGTGGGGGGCAATTTCTATCCCCTAGTCATCATCATAGGTAGTCCCTCAGGGTCAAGGATGACTTGCTTCCACACTAAAATGAGTTCTCAGGTGACTGAAGAGTCCGATGCGGGACCTACAGTCTTTGTCACAGGTGGGGCAGAAGGTGACTGAAGGAGCGGGTGGGTGGGGTGCCCCCTAGTATTCTCAATGATAATAATGGGAACTTTGTATGAGCTCCCATTAATATCAATGAGAATACCACCAATGAGAATAACACCAAAAAATATTTTTTTATGTGTTTTAATAGGATTAAGAATAAACTTACCTTAATGGTCAGGGTTTTTAATACAAAAATTATTGATTAAATTAAATTTTTCTATGTTTTAAATCTTTTGATCTGGTAAAAGTAGGCTATACGCTGTTTTTATCAAGCCATAAGAGTTTGAAGGACATTCGCTGGGCAAGTGTTGGGCAAATAGCCCAATCTCTGCCCCGCGGATGTCCTACCTGCGGGGATGCGTGCAATCTGTCAAAAGACATTTTGACAGATCGCAAAAGCTGGTTCTCGGCGCATGCGCATTGTGTGTCAAGAACCGTCATTTGCGGAGCCAACTCCATCTGTTGGCGCCATATCAGATAAGGCAGAGGAAGAGGGGGCCACTGCTGTCGGCACCGTGTCCCTTCTTTCTACAGTCACATGCTGGGATGCAGCTCAGATACTGGGAGTACGCAGTCAGATCTTGTAGACATAACTGAGGGGTCTGCACTGGGTGCTGCACCGGGGCCTAGCAGGCTGCAGCATGGCGACAGGCATAGGGAACCTCTGGTGTCATCTCTCTGGAAGGGCAAGTGCGCACAGGAGTTCTGCTGAAGAGGACTCAGACGAGCCCATCGATGTTGGGGCTTATGAAATAAGAGTGGAGGCCATACGTTCCCAGATGTTGGGGGCTATGGCAAGGGGTGCCCGAGAGGCTGTCGGAAGTAGTCAGGAGCGTGGAGGAGTCCGCCTCCCGCATTGTGGACAGCTCTGCGCACACCATGGAGCCCATCATTACCAGTGTGCAGACGATGGTGGACTCCCAGAGGGACCGTTCGGATCCAGCTATGATTCCGCGACTCGTTGGTGATGTGGCAACTGCCAATACAGCACAGGTGCAAGTGAACGAGCATCTGAGTGTTGCTTTGGAGAGGATGGCTGCGGCCCTGGAAGCTCAGAATGCTCTTATGCTCTCTGGGCAACAGGCCACGGAGCATCTTACTGCTGCCATGGAGCATCAAACTGCTGCCATGTCTGCTGGCTTTGAAACTATGGCTGCTCTCATGCAGTCTCAGCTCGATGCCACCCGACACCTCAGTGTTGCCTTTGCGGCTGGGTCCACCACCGGCCACGGGGGGGGCCTTCCAGTGTGGCGCCACAGCACCGACCTGAGCTCCCTCAGATTGGTGCCAGTGGTAATGTGCTGCCCCCGGGGAGTGGTGCAGGGTCCTCAGAACAGGATCCTGATGTTGTGCTCTCTCAAGATCACATAATTCCTGACCCCAGACCTGTCACTCCGTCATTGCTTCCAAACATGGAGTTGCCCGAGCCAAGGCCGACTGAACCCTCCAAGGAGGGTGCTGCCCAGTCTCAAGCCGGCCCTTTCAGGGCCAGAGCTGGTCAAGGTCACCCTAGAATGACATAGTAGGCAGCCACAGGGGAGACACTGCGGCGTAGTAGCAGGATAGGTTTGCGTAAGAGGGATTATAAGGAGATGTACAAGGGTGAGAAATGATGTTGTGTATGTTTTTGCACCTTTCTATATTATGTAATAAATCTTTATTTTGTGTTCCTATATCTTGGCAGATGTATCATTTGATGGTGGGCAATGATGTATAAAAGGATTCATTGAGATGGCTATGGAAATGCAAAGATGAAGGGTGATGTGGGGCATTAACTCATCGGAAACGAGCAGCGATGAGACGGGTCTGCACTTCCCTTGCAGGGTTGGGATGGCGACGACGCCTCCTAAGTGGCTGGCGATGCTCATCCTGATCATCCTCTTCCTTCTCCTGTGCTGCCTCCTGAGGTGCTACTGCTGGATCGACCTCCAGCTGCTGGCCCCTCATGATTGCCAGGTTGTGAAGCATGCAGCAGACGACCACAAATAGTGAGACCCGCTCAGGCGAGTACTGCAACACTCCACCAGAGCAGTCCAGGCAATGGAACCTCTGCTTAAGGATCCCAATGCACTGCTCAATTATGCACCTAGTAACTGAATGAGAATCGTAAGCATATTCCGCAGCAGTCCTGGGGTTGCGAAGGGGAGCCAGCAGCCAAGTGCATAGGGGATATCCCTTGTCACCAAGCAGCAATCCACAATCTTGGTTTGGGCCCAAGAACACAGTGGGCACACTGCTCTGGCGCAGGATGAACGCATCATGGCTGCTGCCTGGATACCAAGCATCAACTGCCATGATCTTGCGCTGGTGGTCGCACAACAGCTGAGCGTTGAGGAAGTGGAATCGCTTTCTGTTCATTAACATCTCTGCATGGGTTTTGTGGGACCCTTAGTGCAACGTGTATGCAGTCGATGGTACCCTTCACCCTGGTAACCCCCCCAATCCACACGAATCCGGTCTGCCGCTCCTTCTGCTTCTCCCTGCTCATTGGGAAAGAAATGTATTCCAGTCTTCTCTTGTAGAGAGCATCTGTGACCTGATGGATGGGGTGATGGGTGGAGAACTGAAATATGTTATATATGTCTGTAGTTGCAGATTAGAAAGAGTCAGTTGCATAAAAGTTTAGTGCAATGGGTCAGTTTGGTTTCAATGCTCAGAGGCTGAGGCTGCAGATCTGGGCACAGGAGATTGCACAGCTCCCTGAGGATGTCCTTCCTGAATCGGAGCCTTCGCAGACATTGCTCATCTGTGAGCTCCATGAAGGAAAACTGGTGGCGGTACAGCCTTGGACGGTAGGGCTTTCTTCCCCCAATTCTATGCTGGGCCCCTCCTATGGCAGCTGGCTGACTGCCTTCTTCCTCATCCTCTTCATGCTCCTCAGCCTTTGTAGGCTGCGGCTGGCAAGCATCAGCCTCATCGCGCACTATCTGTTACGGGGGACAGCGTACCTGACCCTCCTCCTCATGCCAGCTCCTCCCTGGCCAACATCTCTGCCTTGGGGTCTGTGGCCATCTCCAGGCCCTTCTCTATGTTGGGCAGCCATGTCTGCTGCCTCCCTTGCCCGCTGCCTCTGGACCCGTTGCTGATGGTGCCGCCTTGTCCTGCGAGCCTCCCGACCGCGCACAATGCGCACAAGGCGTTCCACTGCTAGCATTGAGTCCATTGCGTCTGCAGGCACAACCCTCACTATGAGGCCTCTGTGAAGTACAGATTGAGACCCCCAGGCCACTAGTAATCACTACCGATCCCAAAAGGGCGAGTGAGAAGCTTTTCACAAGTCCGCAAAAGTTTTGACAAGTCCGAAAAAATGGCGATTCACCCAACACTGCTTACACCTCCGCTGGCAGTCTCGAGCCGGCCGGCACAGTGCTCCGACAAAAAAGCTGTCGGGGGCACCATCAGGCAGCAGGTTGGATTTTTTAATACTAAATATTGCTTCCGGGGTGGAGGGGCAGCAGAACTGGGGGGAGCGGTGCGGAAGTGAACACCACTGCAAAAACCCCTGAGGAGAAATTCGCTGGCTGCGGCCATTCGACCGCAAATCGGCAGCCACTCGACTCCGCCGCTTGGCCGTCGCTTTCCAGCGGTAAGAGGCCTTTTCGAGAGACTGAATTTCGGCCCCAGTGGTTTGTTGCAATAGATGTTGAAAATTTTTATAAGTGTAGTGAGTGCTTCTGGACACTTTCAAGGTTTTGGATGGTAAGGGAAACCTCTGAGAAAGGTTGAAAATGTTGCAAATACTCAGCAGGTCAGGCAACATCCATGGAGAGAGAAACAGAGTTCACGTCTCAGGTTGAGATGCCGCCTGACCAGCTGAGTATTTGCAGCATTTTATGCTGTCATTTCAGAGTTACAGCATTTGCTCGCAGAGGGAAGAGGAAGACACAGAAGAGGAAGAAGCCAAAGAGGAGGAAGCAGAAGGAAGAATGCAACGCAGACAGCCCCTTTCTTGCCAGGATATTCGGGATGGAATCATTCGCCTGAAGTCGCAGTGACCATAACCCCAATTCCCCTTTCAACATTAGTCCCACACCTTACTTTCCCTCTGTTACTGGCCATCACAGCATCCTCTTGGCCATAATGCTGAAATAAAAGCCACCACAAAGCAAACTTTCCAATCAGATTGTATACATCTATCAATCTAATATGACATCAAGAAATCAACTCACCACCCTTGTGCATTCCCTTAGTGACTGTCTTGTGAGTGCCTTTGCCTATCCTACTGATGTCACGCAGTGCTACCACAGTGGCTACAGCATGGCTGGTGGAAGGTTGCTGACTTTCAGTGTGGGACACTGTAAATGACCTTACAGGTCGACATTGAGAAGCTGGTGGCTGGGGTGTCGGTGCTGTTGTTTTTCTTCTTCTTCTCTCCCATCTCCCTCTTTTTGCTCAACCACTGGCTGGGCAGGCTACATTTCTTGGGTGTTTGAAATGAGGAAGGCACAAAGCTGTAACCTGCAGGGCTACGGACCTAAAGCTGGAAAGTGGGATTAGGCTGGATAGCCTCTTGATGGCCGGCACGGACACGATGGGCCCAAATGGCCTCCTTCTGTGCTGCAAATTTCTATGATTCTATGAGGGTGGAGTTGTGATGACGGGAGGTTGGGAAAGCAAGAGGTGCATGTGAGAAGGAGGACAATGAGGATACCAGCATCTTTTATCTTTTCAGCCCCGCTGCTGGCCAAGGGTTCAACCAAGCTCCTGACAAGAACGGCAAGCACCGTCTCCTCCAAGGGGGTGAAGTGAGGCTAGGAATGGGAGATGTGCCTCGTCATTGGCAAAGATTGTTGGTAGGTGAGTGATTGGGGGTGGGGGTCATGCATTGAGCAGTGTGTGAGGCTTGTGGTGCAGTTGGTAGGAGACGGCTTTTAAAGATGCATTCACTGATTTTGACCAGTGGTCTGAGGTCATGAGGCTTCTTTGGGCACTGGAGTCAAGTGGTGGCTGTGACGGGCTCGGTGATCTGGTCCCACGTCCTTCTTTCTGGAGGGACTCCTGGCCTCTGTAGGTAGAGGACCTCTCTTGCAGTGTTGACACCCTGCACAAAGTTGGAGTGCAGCACGCAGGTCCCTGGGTGCTCCCTTCCCTCGCTTGCTGAACCATTAGTGTTAATGCTGAAGCAGTTTTACCATTTTTTGAGGTTCGGAAGGGAATTAAGCTTCAAGAGCTGAATAATCACATTTGGGACTTCTTTTTAATGTTAATTTTTTTTAAAGGCAGTAAAGGCTGAAAACTGCATTTTTCTTCCACTACTTTTTATACGGTATTAGTTTTGAGTGCTTTGCCCCTTTAATTCATAGCCCTTTAATTGTCCACAATTCCTTGCGAGCTCCACAGCCTCGCTCCCAGAGGCTGTGCGAAGCTCAAACACCGACTGTGGACGGGAATGTCGCCTCGAAGGACTCCATTAATGCCACCAGGAGGGCATTGCATGGAAGGTTAGCACTGCACCACCAATCTGCAGCCCCCCAGAAAAATGTATTCTATTTAGCATTTTCAGTGGTCATTAACTCCAGTTGCCATTGACATCCAGCAAATTTTGTGGTGAACACAAATGCCTAACCCTATAAGTCTATGTTCTATGGGTGCATGATCCCTGCTGGCAGGGCATCGTTATGAACCATAATTTGCAGTTTGATTTGCATAATTTGGGTAAGCTCCAGCTATTGGCAATGCTTCTATTTGGGGTGAGGAAATAGCATGCTGCTACAGGGTTTAAAGGGGCAGCCATCCTCAGAAAACATTTAGCGAGTGACAGCAAAGATTTGCTGCAGAGAATATCTAAAAGATCTGATGAAGGGAACAAAGCTTCCAGGTTTGCTGATGCAGATGTGGAAGTGCTCTTTCAGGAGGTCAGGGACAGGAGGGGTTCCTCTGTGGAATGGCAAGGTGGAGGACCCCAATGAGAGCAACACAGCCATTGGGGGAGGTGGCTAGGGCTGTGCAAACTCCACAGCGCCACAGACTGCCTCGCAGTGCAGGGTGAAGTTTAATTACCTCAACAGGTCAGGTAAGGTAGTAAGAGTCAGCCACAGCTTCGAAGAATGCACTGCCCTAACCAAGTCAGATTACAGTGATTTCCTCTGACACTCTGCTCAAGTGCTTGAATTGCTTAACATCAATGCACAGGAACCTATATGATGCTATTACATTCACAGCCTTCACCTGGAAATGGTCCTTTACCCACATCCTTTACCCTAAACAGGCTAGTACATATTCTGTTCTGTATATAGGTACATTAGTGTATATAGGTAATTCTGTATATAGGTGTAAACAAGTTAATCTATTTTCTCGGTCTTATTGTTCCCCTCTTATTGTCTATTCTATTCAGCTTATTTGGGAGGCCTTATATTTTTTTTCTTGAATTTATTTGGTGGACCTATGTTCTTTGGTGGGCCTGGGGCTGCAACCCCATCCACCCCATGGTTATTCTGCTCCGATGGTAGCTTGGGTGGAGTAGTCCCCTAGCACACTGAAGGACCAGTTAACACCACTGCAGTCCACCATTGTGCATGTGGCAGCTCCAGGAACATCTGTAATGAAGTTTCCTGTAACAGCGGCCCTTTGCTTCCTATGTAGATAAACTGACTGGTGCTTCAGGTCCCAGATTGGGTTTCAACAAGCTTGACAACCGCCAACTACAGACGGATCCAGCTTAAAAATTCTTGGGGCCCTGGGTTATGTACTAAGTGTAATCCCATTCTGAGCTGGAAAATGAAGCACAGCAAGATGGAACCCGAGTACAGATTATTAAGATTAAACCACTCGCCCTCAAGAGATGTAGGCCTAAAAATTCGGTTCCATAGCACCCGTTGTTTCGGTACTACGGGTGCTGAGATGGGACCAAAATGGCATCCAAGTAGCATGCACACACTTCTGGTGTGAGCTGCGCTGGACACCATATATAAATGATAAGTTGGACCGAAATCGCAAAGGTTACCACTCGCTGAAAATGCAGTTGATGTGTGGCCATGCTCAACACATCATGATGCTGAATGCCCAGTATCCTGGCAGCAGTCATGATGCTTTTATTCTGCCTCACTACCATGCTCCACCTCACAGTCAACAAGCTCCCCACTGGAGTGAAACTAAACTGCAGAAGCAGTGGGAAGCTGGTTAACCTACGCCGCCTCCAGACCAAGTCCAAGATCACACCAACCTCTGTCGTTGAGCTGCAGTACGCGGACGACGCCTGCGTCTACGCACATTCTGAGGATCAACTCCAGGATATAGTCGATGTATTCACCGGGGCATATGAAAGCATGGGCCTTACGCTTAACATCCGTAAGGCAAAGGTCCTCCACCAGCCTGTCCTCGCCGCACAACACTGCCCCCCAGTCATCAAGATTCACGGCATGGCCCTCGACAACGTGGACCATTTCCCATATCTCGGGAGCCTCTTATCAACGAAGGCAGACATTGATGTGGAGATTCAACATCACCCCCAGTGCGCCAGTGCAGCCTTCGTCCGCCTGAGGAAAAGAGTGTTCGAAGATCAGGCCCTCAAATCTACCACCAAGCTCATGGTCTACAAGGCTGTAGTAATACCCGCTCTCCTGTATGGATCAGAAGCATGGATGATGTACGCAAGACACCTCAAGTCACTGGAGATATATCACCAACGATGTCTCTGCAAGATCTCGCAAATCCCCTGGGAGGACAGGTGCACCAACATCAGTGCCCTCGCCCAGGCTAACATCCCCAGCATTGAAGCACTGACCACACTCGATCAGCTTTGCTGGGTAGGTCACATAGTTCGTATGCCAGACACGAGACTCCCTAAGCAATTGCTCTATGCGGAGCTCCTTCACGGCAAACGAGCCAAAGGTGGGCAGCGGAAACGTTACAAGGACACCCTCAAAGCCTCCCTGGTGAAGTGCGACATCACCACTGACACCTGGGATTCCTTGGCCGAAGACCGCCCTAGGTGGAGAAAGTGCATCCGGGAGGGCATTGAGCTCTTCGAATCTCAACGCCGCGAGCGTGATGAGGTCAGGCGCAGGCAGCGGAAGGAGCGTGTGGTAAATCAGTCCCACCCCCCCTTCCCCCGACGAATGTCTGTCCCACCTATGACAGGGTCTGTGGCTCCCATATTGGACTGTTCAGCCACCAAAGAACTCACTTTCAGAGTGGAAACAAGTCTTCCTCGATTCCGAGGGACTGCCTATGATGATGATGATTCTGCATCAGTCTGCTGATCCCTCAGTCATTGAGCTACCAAGACAAACCAGAGGGTGGCTACTGGGAGACAAGGGCTATCCCTTGACCACTTGGCTAATGACTCTGCTCTGCAAACTAACCACACATGGGCAGCATGCATACGAGAGCCATGCTGCCACATAAAACATTAGAGAGCAGACCACTGGCTTCCTTAAACAACACTTTTGCTGCCTGGACTGCTCCGGAGGATGTCTCCCGATCAGTCATGGTCAGCTGTATCCTCCACAAACTGGCCATCATGAGGGCACAGCCTTTGCCACCAGGGATACAGCCACCAGCTTAGGAACAGGAAGAGGAGGAGAATATTGAGGAGGATGCGGAAGGAATGCGGTAACCCAGACACACCCTTTTGGGCCGGGATAACCGGGATCGAATCATTCGCCTATGGCATGATTGAACGCAACCCCATTTCCCCATTCAACATTAGTCCATACCTTCCCTCTGTTACTGACTATCACAGCGTCATGTTGGCCACAATGCTGAAATAAAATCCACCACATGGACAACTTTCCAATCAAACTTCATACATGTATCCATCCAATATTACATCAAAAATTTAATTAATCACCCTTGTGCATTCCCTCAGTCACTGTTTTGCATGTGCCTTTTCCTGTCCTAGTACTCCTATGCTGTGCTACCCTAGTAGCTTCAGCATGGCTGGTGGAAGGCTGCTGACCTTCAGTTGGGGAGACTGCAGATGGCCTTGCAGGCTATCCTAGATCTGGTCCTGTGTAATGAGACAGGATTAATAAACAATCTTCAAGTAAAGGATCCCCTTGGAATGAGTGATCACAGCTTGATTGAGTTTCAAATTCAGATGGAGGGTGAGAAAGTTGGATCTCTAACCAGCGTACCAAACTTAAATAAAGGAGACTATGAAGGTATGAGGGCAAAGTTGGCGAAAGTGGACTGGGAAAATAGATTGAAGTGTGGGACGGTTGATGAACAGTGGTGTACATTTAAAGATATATTTCACAACTTTCAAGAAAAATATATTCCAGTAAGGAGAAAAGGGGGCAAGCGAAAAGAAAGCCATCCGTGAAATAAAGAACGGTATCCAATTAAAAGCAAGGGTATACAAAGTGGCCAAAACAAGTGGGAGGACAGAAGGCTGGGAAGCTTTTAAAAGCCAGCAAAGAATGACTAAAAAAATTATTAAGAAAGGGAAGATAGACTATGAAAGTAAACTAGCACAAAATATAAAAACAGATAGCAAGAGTTTCTATAGGTATATAAAAAGAAAAAGGTTGGCTAAAGTAAATGTTGGCCCCTTAGAGGACGAGACTGGGGAATTAGTAATGGGGAACATGGAGATGGCAGAAACTCTAAACAAGTATTTTGTATCGGTATTCCAACAGTGGATAATCAAGGGGTTTGAAGACCTGGCCCTCAAATCTACCACCAAGCTCAAGGTCTACAGGGCTGTAGTAATACTCGCCCTCCTGTATGGATCTGAGGCATGGACGATGTATAGAAGGCACCTCAAGTCGCTGGAGATATATCACCAACGATGTCTCCGCAAAATCTTGCAAATCTCCTGGGAGGACAGGCGCACCAACATCAGTGACCTCGTCCAGGCTAACATCCTCAGTATTGAAGCACTGACCACACTCGATCAGCTTCGCTGGACAGGCCACATAGTTCGTATGCCAGATACGAGACTCCCTAAGCAAATGCTTTATCCGGAGCTCCTTCATGGTAAATGAGCCAAAGGTGGGTAGCGGAAGCGTTACAAGGACATCGTCAAAGCCTCGCTGGTAAAGTGTGACATCACCACTGACACCTGAGAGACCCTGGCAGAAGACCGCCCAAGGTGGAGAAAGTGCATCCGGGAGGGCGTTGAGTTCTTCGAGTCTCAACGCAAAGAGCGTGAAGAGGTCAGGTGCCGACAGCAGAAGGAGCGTGCGGCAAAGAGCCCCACCCATCCCTTCCCTCGACGAATATCTGTCCCACCTGTGACAGAGTCTGTGGCTCTCGTATTGGACTGTTCAGCCACCAGAGAACTCACTTTGGAAGTGGAAGCAAGTCTTCCTCAATTCCGAGGCACTGCCTATGATGATGATGACATGGGGGGAGGAACTTAACACAATCACAATCACTAAGGAGGCGGTGCTCAGTAAGATAATGGGACTAAAGGCAAATAAATCCCCTGGACCTGATGGCTTGCATTCTAGAGTCTTAAGAGAAGTAGCGGCAGGGATTGTGGATGCATTGGATGCATGTGGATGAAAATTCCCTGGATTCTGGGGAGGTCCCAGCAGATTGGAAAACTGCAAATGTAACGCCCCTATTTAAAAAAGGAGGCAGACAAAAAGCAGGAAACTATGGACCAGTTAGCCTAACATCTGTGGTTGGGAAAATGTTGGAGTCCATTATTAAAGAAGCAGTAGCAGGACATTTGGAAAAGCATAATTCGGTCAGGCAGAGTCAGCATGGATTTATGAAGGGGAAGTCATGTTTGACCAATTTGCTGGAATTCTTTGAGGATGTAAGGGGAACCAGTGGATGTGGTGTATTTGAACTTCCAGAAGGCATTTGACAAGGTGCCACACAAAAGGTTACTGCGCAAGATAAAAGTTCAAGGGGTTGGGGGTAATATATTAGCATGGATAGAAGATTAGTTGACAAACAGAAAACAGAGAGTGGGGATAAATGGTTCATTCTCTGGTTGGCAGTCAGTAACGAGTGGGGTGCCGCAGGGATCAGTTCTGGGACTATTTACAATTTATATTAACGACTTGGAAGAGGGGTCTGAGTGTAACGTAGCCAAGTTTGCTGACGATACAAAGATGGGAGGAAGGGCAATGTGTGAGGAGGACATAAAGCGGCTGCAGGAGGATATAGACAGGCTAAGTGAGTGGGCAAAAATTTGGTAGATGAAGTATAATGTTGGAAAGTGTGAGGTCATGCACTTTGGCATAAAAAAATCAAAGAGCAAATTATTATTCAAATGGAGAAAGATTGTAAAGTGCTGCAGTACAGCGGGACCTGGGGGTACATGCATGAAACACTAAAGGATAATATGCAGGTACAACAAGTGATCAGGAACGCCAATGGTATCTTGGCCTTTATTGCAAAGGGGATGGAGTATAAAAGCAGGGAAGTCTTGTTACAGCTGTACAGGGTATTGGTGAAGCCACACCTGGAATACTGTGTGCAGTTTTGGTTTCCATATTTACGAAAGGATATACTTGCTTTTGAGGCAGTTCAGAGAAAGTTCACTAGGTTGATTCTGGAGATGAGGGGGTTACCTTATCAGGAAAGGTTGAGTAGGTTGGGCCTCTACTCACTGGAATTCAGAAGAATGAGAGGTGATATTATCGAAATGTATAAGATTATGAGGGGGCTTGACAAGGTGGATGCAGAGAGGATGTTTCCACTGATGGGGGAGACGAGAACTAGAGGGCATGATCTTAGAATAAGTGGCCGCCCATTTGAACTGAGATGAGGAGAAATTTCTTCTCTCAGAGGATTTTGAATCTGTGGAATTCGCTGCCTGAGAGAGCTGTGGAAGCTGGGACATTAAATAAATTTAAGGCAGAAATAGACAGTTTCTTAAACGATAAGGGGATAAGGGGTTATGGGGAGCGGGCAGGGAAGTGGAGCTGAGTCCATGATCAGACTGAATGGCGGAACAGGCTCGAGGGGCCATATGGCCTACTCCTGCTCCTATTTTTTATGTTCATATGTTCTTATGAACTCGAGCAGCTCTGAGCCTAAAAGCCCAGCTGTAGACTGCACCACCTCGGCATGGGCAGCAGCAGTCTGGGCTGGCTGGCTGACAGGCAACAGCTAGGGCATGGCGTAGTGGCAGTGGTGGGAGGACGAATGCTATTCTCCTGAGAGAGGACAGTAGGGTTGGCCTCCATGGATCCATTGTACTCCCCAGAGGTAGCACCTCAGCAATCCTCGTAATCGGCTGCAGTACAGACAGCTGAACTGCTATGACACCCTGAAAGCCCCTTTCCACATTGGTAAGCCCAGTCATGATGGCAGCAGTATGAGCTTCACTGCAGCACTCAGACTTTAGGCAGCTTGTGCTTCTGCTGTAATAGAAGCTTAGGGGGAGAAATTGGGGTCATTTGCACCTCCTGTTGGGAGCAAATGACTTTGCGACCGGGTGTGGTGCCGCTAATGACGACCACTAAATTTGGCGGGAGATTAGTGGTGGAGCTACATCATTGCGCCCCGATCTCCTGCACCTGGAGAGCGTGAAGTCATCGCTGTGTACATCACTCCGTTAGCGCCCTGGACCCTAAATTGGATACTGTCCCCTGAAGATGTGGCAGGCGATGACAGCGACAGCTTTAGGGGACATGTACTGGGCGGCCGGCCGTTACCGGAGCGAAATTTAACGGGGAGGTGGCCGGCTGCTGCGGATAAAAATCTGACGATTTCTTTTCCTCCCGGTGCCGCTTTGGATGTGGGATCGCTGCCGCGATCGTTCAGCCAAGCACTCTGCTTGGGTGCTGGGCTGATCGCGCGGCACCCCCACTCCCCGGTGGTCCAGGTAGGTGGGTTCCCAATATGCTGTGTAAGCAGCTTGGATCCTTCTCTTTAATTCAGGAAAGAGCCCCTCATATGTGGCAGTGCTAAGCCGCCCAGTATGCAGCGCTGCTGAGCCATGTGCCTCACTCCTGCCCCAGAAAGGAAGTGGAGTACTTAATTTAGCGCTCCACTTCCTATCGGGGCAGTAACACCCATTTATCATGGGAGGCAAGACTTCTGCACCTGGCTCAAAGTCTTGTGCCTCGTGAGTGTTACCGCTCCGAAATGGGGCGCACCCGAATTTCTAGGCCTTAGACCGGCCATCAGATGCTGTATGATGGTTTGGTCCACAAGTATGTTAATGGCTCTGCCTCGCCTTTCCACACTGGAAAAGATGGGCGCCATGCTCTGCAAAAAGCCTTGTGCAAGGCTGGAGCTAGACTCCTCCATGATCCTTGACATTGCATTCAGGCTTTCTGACAGGCTTGTCAATGCTCTAAGCATTTCATTGTGCATACCTGCCAGCATTCTTCTGTTAGGTGCCCCATCGAGGGCTCCATCTGAGTCCTGTGCAGTAGAACCCATGCGCGACCTCGCCCTCCGTGGAGCTGGCACTTGAGCTACCTTTTCCCCTTCACAGGCTACAGGCCACTCATGCCCAATGTCTCACCATGTGCAGATCCTGCATCTAACCTATCCTTTGAAGTATGTGAAGTGCCAGTATCTGAGGTGGTGGCTGGATGTGTGAAATTGAGTGACGGTGTTTCTTCTTCTTCTTCACTCTCCTGTCCCTCTTGTTCTTCGGCCACTGGCTGGCCAGGCTGCAAATCTTGGGTGTCTTAAATGAGAAAGGCACAAGGGTAGGGGTTGTCATATGAAGAAAGGTTGAGCAAGTTGGGACTATAGTCATTGGAGTTTAGAAGAATGAGAGGTGATCTTATTGAAACATATAAGATTCTGAGGGGGTTTGACAGGGTAGATGCAGAGAGGATGTTTCTCCTTATGGGGAATCTAGAACTAGGGGGCATAGTTTCAGAATAAGGGATCGCCCATTTAAAAGAGAAATGAGGAGGAATTTATTTTCTCAGAGGGTCGTGAATCTTTGTAATTCTCTGCCCCAGAGAGCTGTGGAGGCTGGTTCATTGAATATATTTAAGGTGGAGATAGACAGATTTTTGAATGATAAGGGAGTCAAGGGTTATGGTGAGCGGGCGGGGAAGTGGAGTTGAGGCCAAGATCAGATCAGCCATGATCTTATTGAATGGCGGAGCAGGCTCGAGGGGCCATATGGTCTGCTCCTGCTCCTATTTCTTATGTTCTTATGTGGTGAGGGGAGGATGGGAAGCGTTAGCTGAACGCTTACACCATGTGCAGATTGTAAATCAAAAGAGTTTGTGGGATGAGGGGGAAGTGGGATGTGAGAAGGAGGATAACGTACAAGGATACTGGTATCTTCTATTCCTTTAGGCCCATTGCTGGCTACGGGCTCAGCCATGCCACTGCCGATAATGGCCAGCACCGTCCCTTCTAAGGGGATGAGTGATGCAGGCGAGCCTGTCCCTCGCCGGTTAAGGTCTGCTGTCTCTCTATTATGCACCACCTATGTCAACATATCTAAAGAAGAATCGCTGAGCAAGGGGCTGCCCCCTGACATTTCTAGCTGCAAGACAATGATGTAGCCCTCCTTTTCCTACTACTTCCTTTCCTTCTCCCTGCCTTCCTCTTCTGATGAAGACTCCTTCTTCTGCCCCTCTGCCTCCTCCAAATGAAGGCCTCTCTGTAATGTGAGGTTATGCAATATACAGCACACCACTACGATGTGGGAGACTCAATCTAGGGAATATTGTAATTATTCCATTTGCCACTTTTCTGCCCACCTGACCAGTCCATCGATATCTTCCTGCAGTCTACAGCTTTCTTCCTCACCATCAACTTCACCTCCGACGAACAGGCTCCCTCACCTGTTGTCTTCTGCGAGGCCCAGCTGCTGCGCCTCCTCCTCCAAGTCTTGCTCCATCCAGAATAAAATAGCAATAATTGCATCCATAATAAGGTGAGAAAGCTTACTAAGGGTGATAAGGCAAAGAAAGTGTGAAAGTAATGAGCTGGAAGCTGCAAACTCTCCTGGAAAACCCAACAGCAAGAAATGAGTTGTAGCTGAGAATCTCTTTTTGTATACTTCAGCAGCTCTCACACACCAGGACTGGATGGGACTTCCATGATTTTCAGTTAAAATCATGTTGGTGTCCGGATTACATAATCAAAGCATGACTATTACATGTTAATGAAGCCCCTGCCTGCCTGGGGTAGGCGCCTGTCTTGAATCTAAAACACTGTCAGTTAAAATGGCAGTTGGGTGGGACGGGAATAGGTCGGGAATGGTGCGGTCAGTACCCAGGCGCAATTTTAAGACCCCCCGGCCCCTTCATGCATTGTTCCTGCCGGGCGGGCTAGATTAACATCACATCTTCTGTGATGATGTGCATTATGGATGACTTGCTTGTGTGTATGTGTGTGTATACATGTACAAGTATGATGAGAAAGCCATACATAGCAAAGGTGGAAAAAACAAAACAACTTGCATTTATATAGTACCTTTCACAACCTCAAGATGTCCCAAAGTGCTTTACATCCAATGAAGTATTTTTTGAATTGTAGTCACTGTTAAAATGTGGGGAAATATGGCAGCCAATTTGCACACAGCAAACTGCCACAAACAGCAATGAAATAAGTTACCAGATCATCTGATTTTTCTACGTGTTGGTTGAGGGATAAATATTCGCCAGGACACTGGGGAAAACTCCTCTGCTCTTCTTCGAAATAGTGCCATGGGATCCTTGGTTTAACGTCTCATCGAACAGACGGCACCTTCTGACAGTGCAGCACTCCCTCAACACTGCACTGAAATGGCAGCCTGGTTTATGTACTCAAATCTCAGGAGTTAGGCTACAAGCCACGAATCAGAGGTGAGAGTGAACCATGGCTGAATTAAGCCACGTTGGAGAGGGCATGAGTTATTTCCACCGAAGGGACGTCACTGTAATTTTATTGATTTTGAAGCAGCGTTATGTTTTCAGCTCTGCATGGCTACTTTCACCAAATCTACAGTGTTGAGTTTGTCCAAAAGCCGTCATCTGAAAATCAATTCAAAGAAAGTAAGACTTCCACACCCTGACCCTAATAGGCTTCAACGCGCTTGGTAGCATGCAACACATTTCTAATTTTTCTGGTATCTCGCTGGGGTGTGTGTGTGTGTGTTTTGTGGGGAGAGGGGAGATTATGTGGCTCTTTAATCTCCCTGTTGACTAGTTTCTCCCCAAACCCCAGTTGTAATTCTAGTATGCTAGCACAAAGGTGTTTAATTAAAATTCTGTCGTACATATTAATGCTAAACTGCCACATCAAAGTGTATTGTTTTTCTGTGCTGTGGTGAACAGAATTGTACTCAACATTAGTGTACAGGACCATGAACAGGTCTAATAAAAGTATCCCAGAAAGACAAATTGGACAAATATCAATGACAAATTTGAGAGCAGTGTGTTATTTGTATGAGTATCCTTGATGCACTACGATATACAGTGGTTTTCCCTTTAATTAGGTTCATAACTACAATTTAGTAACAACACAGGGAAATTAAAACTGATCATTTATTATCTAATAAGACAGCTTATGCCGGGATGTCATATGTGGCTCCTACTGTGTGGCTAACCAGCCCTTGAAGCTCAGTGATACAATCTTATTGGCACTTATTCCTTGTTTGCTAGTTTGTTTCCCTGAATTTTGTGGGCCTGGACATTTGGAACAGGCTGTTCTTAATGTTGTTGCCTCACTGATGGATCAACCTTAAATCATAGTACTAAGATCTATTAGTATCAGCAACTCGAGATATCTACAAATTAATGCGAACTTGGATTTAGACTTTATAGTTGCCTCTGAGGCTCGATAGCACACAACTATGGGGTCCATGAAGACAAAACGTTTGGTCCATGGGATCAATACCATTTATATAAAAAAAATGCTAGTCTTCATTTTCTTTCATATTTCCCTCAAAATCATACCTTTTACTGTTGCATAAATGTGAGGCTAATATTACTTTATTAACCTTACATAACTCTAAGATGTGGCTATCTAAAGGATTCCATTATTGTAATGGCATCTTAGGCAGTCACTGGAAATTTTACAAATTCAGACAGATGATAACAGCTGATCGAAGGCCAGACACTCGGCCTAGTGCCACAGAACATCTCATCATGCAAAAACCAGGCACCAACCACAAATGTGTAAGCTGACCCCATGTCTTTGGATGATATCACCAAGGGGCAGCTTGTTGATGAGAAAGATGAAGTGGCCAAGGTTAAATGCTTGGGGACTCCAGAGTTAATGAGGCCAGCAAGGGCAGCCATTGCTGGAGATACTCTGGCAATCTTACCTAGATTGGATAGGTAAGAATGGAACCAAGCAAAAGTTGTCCCATTGAGACGGTAACCATCCACAACACTCACAATTCCTTTTGCAAATATTTGGAAATTCACTTGCCTGGAGACTGCGGGCACAAATTTAGCTCACTATTTCACATTCATGCAATGATAACAGATTTACAGATACAACGTGATCCCCTATTTGACCGATTTTGGACAATCAGTCATGACAGTACACACATCAATTTGACAGAATTTGAACAAAAAAATCAATTTCTTATTGAAAGTTTGATTTGTACTTGCATTCATTCAGAAACAAACCATGTCGACAAATTCCTTTCCCTATAAAATTGTAATCTACTAACCTGTGCCCCGACTGAAAAGGAGGGGTGTGTTTGGCTAGGCTGGTGCTGGTCGGGTGTGCCGGTTTCAGAGTGTGTAGAGCTTCCTCTGGCTCCTGAAACCCAAACAGAAGCTCCACTAAATATCCAACAGTATTTTGCATTTACGATGTCTCACATATACAATTTTGTTTTGCTGAAAGTGCTGCATTCAGCTGGTTCATGATGATCTCGAATTACTGCTTGGTTGCTGCATAAATCTATTCAACCTACTAAACATCTAAATAAAGCAGCACTATCACGTAATGCTTGCAACACCCATCTTATTGAGGAAGATGCACTAAACTGACATGTCAAAATGGAAGCTGCAGCACTCACTGGATGTGAGTCACTCCAGAGATAACAACATGTGAAACACTGCAGCTTCACCAATTCAATTGCCAAGTTCAGTCTTGTGCTGATGCAAGAACACAAGCTGAACAAAATACTCAATTCTAATAACTGACCCAGAGGCAAAAATAAGCAAGAAATGGAAATTATTCATTCATAAAAAGCACATGCACGTATGCACATTCACACAAACACTTACGTATGCACACACACTCACAGACAGATGCACACACACTCACATGCGCACACAGTAGGGTAACTGAATATGTGCCAAAACTGTGTTTTACGTTTCAGATTTAAACATTTTTTGAATATCACAATAATAAAGTAAATATTAAGCTCTGACCAAATACATCAAGTAATCAATTGAACGTAGCAATTTAACATGGCAATACCTACAATTTTATGTGCTACATTAAGACTCTTTTTACAATTAAATGAACTTGAGTTGCTACTGTGCACCAGTCAATGATGTGACATAATGATGAGAAATAAATTGTTCAATTTTAGAGTGGTGCCCTGAGGGTTCACATGCACAAATCTTTGAAGGTGGCAGGACAAGGTAATAAGCCTACTAAAAAAACATACGGGATCCTGGATTTTATAAATAGAGGCATAAAATACAAAACCAAGGAAGTTATACGAAATCTTTCTCAAAAAATTGGTAAGGCCTCACTTGGAGTACTGTTACCAATTCTGGGCACCACACTTTAGGAAGGATGTCAACCCTTTACATAGGATGTAGAGGAACTTTACTAAATTGGTACCAGGAATAAGGGGCTAGAATTTCCACACTGAAGAATATCACCGTTTTTTGACGTTATTCGCGATTAACGCCGTATTTTTTGTCGCCAAAATAACACAAAAAAACCCGCTTAAATCTCCCCAAACGGTTTAGAACTTTTGGCGAAGCGTTAAAAAAGTGCCGTTTTTAAGAACAAAAATTTTTTTTTCGCGATTAAAAAAATGGCCGTTCTGGGCATGCAGGGAAAAAAAATACATTTTCACCCGTCTTTCATGTGTCATGCATGCACAGTATACTTCCTGGTCTGGAGCAGCCATTTTTGCAGCGAATTGAAAGTTGCAGGAGAGTTCTCAATACTGACACACAGATGGTGCAAGATCAAAAATGGAGCTTGATTTGGGAAGGAAGAGGGCCAGAAAGTTTAGCCAGGATGCAAATTAAGCCCTGGTAGGTGCAGCAGAGAGAGGATGGGGCCAGATTGGGAAGAAGGGTGATGTTAAACTGCACCCATCTGCAATGGCTGAAGCTTGCAACGCGTGGCGGAGCAGGTTTCCTCAGTAGACTACATTATGAGGACCTATTCGCTGTCTAGGAAGAAGTGGAAGGACCTTTGCGGGGCAGTTAGAGTAAGTAACATTTTAATTTATGCACTACAATTACTTGAATTGTAAATGTGACCCATCTTGGTATCGCTAGGCTTGTGATCGTCACACATTATAAAAATTGCTTTTTTTATGCACTGCACTTGGATATTTTCGTGATGAACAACTTGCAAGTAAAGGGACACTATACAGATCACTGAATTAAATGTGCACAGTATGGTACAAGTGCTTTGATGACTATCTGTGTGTGCCATGACAACAGAAGGTCCCTCTCTTAAAAATGTCTATTGCCATTGTCATGTATTCAACTGTCATTGTAACCCATGTATAAGCTGACCAAAGTTGTACACCTTGAGAACACTGACCACAAGGGGCGAACTTGTGGGAGACACTCCTAACCTGGACTTTCAGGTATAAAAGGGGAAGCTCCACCCACCATCTGTCTCTTGAGGTCTTGGTAATAAAGGTAACTGGTCACAGAGTGATCTTCTCTCAAGTATGGGCCTCGTGTGCATTTATACTGTATAGTAAGGACACATATTGTTGACGACGAGAAACTGGGATTTAAAACTTGCGAGCATGGCCACTAGCAGCACAGAAGAGAGGTATTGTGTTGGTGATGATTGGGATGACTTTATTGAGAGACTACAGCAAAGTTTTGTCACTAAGGACTTGTTGGGACAGGAATCATCCGACAAATGCAGGGCTCATCTCCTGACGGATTGTGGATCCAGAACGTACTCCATGATGAAGGACCTTCTAGTGCCAGAGAAGCCGGCGGACAAGATGTTCGAAGAGCTCAGTAAGTTGATCGGGGAACACCTTAAACCGCCGAGCAGCATGCACATGGCGAGACACTGGTTTTACACACACTGGCGGCGAGAAGGGCAAAGCGTTCCAGACTTCGTGGCAGATCTCAGGTGACTGGTGAGTCTATGTAAGTTCCCAGATGCATGCAGAGCGGAGATGCTGCGAGACTTTTTTATTGAGGGCATCGGGCACGCTGGGGTTTTCAGGAAGCTGATTGAGACCAAAGACTTGACCTTGGAAGCGGCGGCTATGATAGTCCAGACAATTATCTCAGGGGAGGAAGAGACCAGAAAGATTTATGGCAAAAATCTTGGCTCAAATGCAGCAAACGACCAGGGAATCAACATTGTTAACGTGGCACACAGTTCTCTAGGCAGACAAGGGCAATCAGACATGCCCCAGCATGCAGTCGAACCCAAAGGGGGAATTTAACAGAGACAATGGCTAGCTGAACGGCGATTCATGCCATCGCAATGGACAATGCGGCCAGTAATGGGGCCATCAACACCTGTTAATGGTGTGCTTAAGGACAGTCACAGAGACAGTCAGAGACAATCGACTGGTAATGGACCTTTTGTTGCCAACAACGGGGCCTCCAGCTCATGCTGGAGGTGTGGAGGCAAACACCCAGCCAGAGCTTGCAGGTATCAGCAATATACCTGCAGAAACTGCAACGTCAGCAGTCACTTGGCGGGTATGTGCAGGAAGCCTGCAGCCAGGTTGATGTACGAGGAGGACGGACCCGATGTAAGCCCTACGAGGCCAAATGAATACTGGGGGAAATCGCTGGAAGCTGAAGTTCAGCGAGTTCATGTGGAGCACATATACAGTTCATATACCAGGACGCCACCGAAAATGATGAAAGTGCTCCTCAATGGCATCCCAGTATTAATGGACCAAACACGGGGGCCAGCCAGTCCCTGATGAGTATCAAACAGTTCGAAAGGTTGTGGGTGTCCAAGTCCAGGAGGCCAAAATTATTGCCGATTGACGCACAGCTACGGACATATACAAAGGAGATCATTCCGGTGCTAGGCAGCGCCACGGTAGTCGTGACCCACAAAGATTTCGAGAACAGGCTGTCACTCTGGATTGTCCCGGGGGACAGTCCCGCACTACTGGGGAGGAGTATGCTTGTTGTCATGAATTGGAAATGGGGCGATGTCAATGAAATTTCTTCTGTGGAGCGAGTATCATGCTCACAGATCCTGGACAAATTTGACTCATTATTTCAACCCGGCATCGGCACTTTCATGGGGACCAAGGTAGTGATTCACATAAACCCGGACGCCAGGCCAGTACACCACAAGGGCAGAGCGGTGCCGTATGTGATGTGGGAAAAGATAGAATGCGAATTGGACTGCCTGCTGAGGGAAGGCATCATCTCGCCAGTCGAATTCAGTGATTGAGCGAGCCCGATCGTGCCGGTGCTCAAGGTGGATGGGTCGGTCAGGATATGTGACGATTACAAGGCCACCATCAATCGGGTGTCACTCCAAGACCAGTACCCGCTACCGAGAGCGGAGAACCTCTTTGCAACGCTATCCAGTGGCAAACTTTTTTCAAAATTGGACCTGACCTCAGCTTACATGACCCAGGAGCTGGCGAGTGAGTCGAAGAAGCTGACCACCATCACGACACACAAGGGGTTGTTTGAGTATAACACATGTCCGTTCGGGATTCGTTCGGCCGCCGCGATCTTCCAACGAAATATGGAAAGCCTCCTCAAGTCGATTCCAAGGACGGTGATTTTTCAAGACGACATCCTCATTACGGGTTGCGATACTGAAGAACACCTCCACAACCTGGAGGAGGTGCTACGCAGACTGGACCAGGTAGGGCTGCGACTGAAAAAGGCGAATTGCGTCTTCTTAGCTCCAGAGATAGAATTCCTGGCAAGGAGAGTAGCAGCAGACGGGATCAGACCTACTGCGTCCAAAACGGAAGCGATCCAGAGAGCACCCAGATTCCGTAACATGACGGAGCTGCATTCGTTCCTGGGGCTCCTGAACTATTTTGGCAACATTCTTCCCAAATTGAGCATGCTGTTAGAGCTGCTACACATGCTCCTACGCAAAGGTCGTGATTGGGTCTGGGGGGGCAGCCAGGAAAGGGCTTTTGATAGAGCACGCAATTTGTTATGCTCCAACAAACTGTTAACGTTGTAAGAAACTAATTTTAACGTGTGATGCGTCATCCTATGGGGTCGGGTGTGTGTTTTAGCATGTGAATGCCAATGGTCAGTTACAGCGGGTAGCTTATGCCTCCAGAAGCCTGCCCCGGGCAGAAAGGGGCTACAGGATAGAAACATATAAACATAGAAAATAGGTGCAGCAGTAGGCCATCCGGCCCTTCGAGCCTGCACCACCATTCAATAAGATCATGGCTGATCATTCTCTCAGTACCCCGTTCCTGCTTTCTCTCCATACCCCTTGATCCCTTTAGCCGCAAGGGCTATATCTAACTCCCTCTTGAATATATCCAATGAACTGGCATCAACAACTCTCTGCGGTAGGGAATTTCATAGGATAACAACTCTCTGAGTTCCTCTTCATCTCAGTCCTAAATGGCTTACCCCTTATCCTAAGACTATGTCCCCTGTTTCTCGACTTCCCCAACATCGGGAACATTCTTCCTGCATCTAACCTGTCCAGTCCCGTCAGAATTTTATATGTTTCTATGAGATCCCCTCTCATCCTTCTAAATTCCAGTGAATACAAGGCCAGTCGATCCAGTCTCTCCTCATATGTCAGTTCTGCCATCCCAGGAATCAGTCTGGTGAACCTTCGCTGCACTCCCTCAATAGCAAGAATGTCCTTCCTCAGATTAGGAGACCACAACTGAACACAATATTCCAGGTGAGGCCTCACCAAGGCCTTATACTCAAATCCCCTTGCTATGAAGGCCAATATACCATTTGCCTTCTTGCCTTCTTCACCGCCTGCTGTACCTGCATGTCAATCTTCAATGACTGACGAATAATGACACCCAGGTCTCGCTGCACCTCACCTTTTTCTAATCTGCCACCATTCAGATAATATACTGCCTTCGTGTTTTTTCCCCCAAAGTGGATAACCTCACATTTTTCCACATTATACTGCATCTGCCATGCATTTGCCCACTCACCTAACCTATGCAAGTCACCCTGCAGTCTCTTAGCATCCTCCTCACAGCTCACACCGCCACCCAGTTTAGTGTCATCTGCAAACTTGGAGATATTACACTCAATTCCATCATCCAAATCATTAATATATATTGTAAAGAACTGGGGTCCCAGCACTGAGCCCTGCGGCACTCCACTAGTCACTGCCTGCCATTCTGAAAAGGACCCGTTAATCCCGCCTCTCTGCTTCCTGTCTGACAACCAGTTCTCTATCCACATCAGTACATTACTCCCCAATACCATGTGCTTTGATTTTGCACACCAATCTCTTGTGTGGGACCTTGTCAAAAGCCTTTTGAAAGTCCAAATACACCACATCCACTGGTTCTCCCCTATCTACTCTACTAGTTACATTCTCAAAAAATTCTAGAAGATTTGTCAAGCATGATTTCCCCTTCATAAATCCATGCTGACTTGGACCAATCCTATCACTGCTTTCCAAATGTGCTGCTATTTCATCCTTAATGATTGATTCCAACTTTTTCCCCACTACTGATGTCAGGCTAACTGGTCTATAATTATCCGTTTTCTCTCTCCCTCCTTTTTTAAAAAATGGTGTTACATTAGCAACCCTCCAGTCCATAGGAACTGATCCAAAGTCAATAGACTGTTCGAAAATTATCACCAATGCATCCACTATTTCTAGGGCCACTTCCTTAAGTACTCTGGGATGTCGACTATCAGGCCCTGGGGATTTATCGGCCTTCAATCCCGTCAATTTCCCTAACACAATTTCCCGCCAAATAAGGATAGCCATCAGTTCCCCCTTCTCACTAGACCTTCGGACCCCTAGTACAACCGGAAGGTTATTTGTGTCTTCCTTTGTGAAGACAGAACCAAAGAACTTGGTCTGCCATTTCTTTGTTCTCCAATATAAATTCACCCGAATCCGACTGCAAGGGACCTACGTTTGTCTTCACTAATCTTTTTCTCTTCACATATCTATAGTAGCTTTTGCAGTCATTTTTTATGTTTCCGGCAAGCTTCCTCTCGTACTCTAATTAATCCCTTTGTCCTCCTCTGCTGTATTCTAAATTGCTCCCAGTCCTCTGGCTTGCTACTTTCTCTGGCCAATTTATATGCCTCTTCCTTGGATTTAACACTATCCTTAATTTCCCTTGTCAGCCACGTTTGAGCCACCTTCCCCATTTTATTTTTACTCCAGACAGGGATGTACAATTGTTGAAGTTTGTCCAAATAATCTTTAAAGTTTTGCCATTGCCTATCCACCGTCAACCCTTGAAGTATCATTTGCCAGTCTAATCTAGCCAATTCGCGCCTCATACCATCAAAGTTACCTTTCCTTAAGTTCAGGACCCTAGTTTCTGAATTAACTTTGTCACTCTCCATCTTAATAAAGAATTCTACCATATTATGGTCACTCTTCCCCAAGGGGCCTCGCACAACAAGATTCCTAATTAGTCCCTTCTCATTACACATCACCCAGTCTAGGATGGCCAGCTCTCTGGTTGGTTCCTCGACATATTGGTCTAGAAAACCATCCCTAAATACACTCCAGGAAATCCTCCTCCACTGCATTGCTACCAGTTAGGTTAGCCCAATTAATATGTAGATTAAAGTCACCCATGATTACTGCTGTACCTTTATTGCACACATCCCTTATTTCTTGTTTGATGCTGTCCCCAACCTCACTACCACTGTTTGGTGGTCTGTACACAACTCCCACTAGCGTTTTCTGCCCTTTGGTATTTCGTAGCTCCGCCCATACAGATTCCACATCATCCAAGCTAACGACCTTCCTTCCTTACAATTGCATTAATTTTCTCTTTAACCAGCAATGCCACCCCGCCTCCTTTTCCTTTCTGTCTATCCTTCCTAAATGCTGAATACCCCTGGATGTTGAGTTCCCAGCCTTGGTCATCCTGGAGCCATGTCCCCGTGATGCCAATCACATCATACCCGTTAACTGCTATCTGCGCAGTTAATTCGTTCACCTTATTCCGAATACTCCTCGCATTGAGGCACAGAACCTTCAGGCTTGTTTTTTTTAACACACTTTGACCCTTTAGAATTCTGCTGTAAAGTGGCCCTTTTTGTTTTTTGCCTTGGGTTTCTCTGCCCTCCACTTTTACTATTCTCCTTTCTAAATTTTGCTTCTGTCTCCATTTTATTCCCCTCTGTCTCCCTGCATAGGTTCCCATCCCCCTGCCATATTAGTTTAACTCCTCCCCAACAGCACTAGCAAACACTCTCCCTAGGACATTGGTTCCAGTTGTACTGGTCCCACCTCCCCCAGAACTGGTTCCAATGTCCCAGAAATTTGAATCCTTCCCTTCTGCACCACTGCTCAAGCCACGTATTCATCTGAGCTATTCTGCGATTCCTACTCTGACTAGCACGTGGCACTGGTAGCAATCCTGAGATTACTACTTTTGAGGTCATACTTTTTAATTTAACTCCTAGCTCCCTAAATTCGTCTTGTAGAAACTCATTCTGTTTTTTACCTATATTGTTGGTACCTATATGCACCACGACAACTGGCTGTTCACCCTCCCTTTTCAGAATGTCCTGCACCTGCTCCAAGACATCCTTGACCCTTGCACGAGGGAGGCACCATACCATCCTGGGGTCTCGGTTGCGGCCGCAGAAACGCCTATCTATTCCCCTTACAATCGAATCCCCTATCACTATTGCTCTCCCACTCTTTTTCCTGCCCTCCTGTGAAGCAGAGCCACCTATGGTGCCATGAACCTGGCTGTTGCTGCTCTCCTTTGATGAGTCATCCCCCTCAACAGTACCCAAAGCGGTGTATCTGTTTTGCAGGGGGATGACCGCAGGGGACCCCTGCACTACCTTCCTTGCACTGCTCTTCCTGTTGGTCTTCCATTCCCTATCTGGCTGTGGACCCTTTACCTGCGGTAAAACCAAATAACTAAATGTGCTATTCACGTCATTCTCAGCATTGTGCATGCTCCAGAGTGAATCCACCCACAGCTCCAGTTCCGCAATGGGTCCGTCAGGAGCTGGAGGCGGATACACTTCCTGCACATGTAGTCGTATTTCTCACATGGTACAGGAGGAGCATAACACGTGTCCGAACTGTCCTGCCATGGTTTAACCCCGAGATTAACTTAATTTGGCAACAACAATGCTAAATGTTACTCACTGAAATAGAAAAGAAAAAGAAAAGGTACTTACCAATCACCAGCCAATCACTTACCCCCTTGGCTGTGACGTCACCTTTCGATTTCTTTCTACTTCTTTTTTGCCTCCCTACTGCAGCTGCACCGGCTGACCTCTCCGACCACGAACTCCCAGAACTGTCGCCGCATTGGGTCTTTATAGGCCTGCCTCAGCGATCTCCCGCCTCTCCGACCACGAACTCCCAGAACTGTCGCCGCATTGGGTCTTTATAGGCCTGCCTCAGTGATCTTCCGCCTCTCACCGACCACAAACTCCCCGAACTGCCGCCACGTTGGGCCTTTTATAGGCCTGCCTCAGCGGTCTCCCGCCTCTCGCTGACCACGAACTCTGGTAGAAAAGGAAGCGCTTGCATGTGTATATGCAGTAAAAAAAATGCACCAGTACCTGTTTGGCAGGAAATTTGAGCTGGAGACAGATCACAAACCCCTAACGTACCTTTTGGCCGACTACAAGGCCATAAATGCAAATGCATCGGCCCGCATACAGAGATGGGCACTTATGTTAGCCGCCTATGACTACACAATTCGGCACAGACCGGGCACTGAAAACTGTGCCGATGCACTCAGCAGGCTACCACTAGCCACCACTGAGGGGGCAGCTGAGCATGATGATGAGATGGTCATGGCTGTTGAAGTTTTCAAAAGCGAAGGCTCATCTGTGATAGCCCGTCTGATTAAAGTCTGGAGAAATAAAGACCCGCTACTGTCTTTAGTTAAGAAATGTGTCCTGAATGGGAACTGGGCAGCCACGTACGGGGCATGCCCTGAGGAGTTTAAACCGTTTCATAGGCACAAGGATGAACTCTCGATTCAGGCCGATTGCCTACTGTGGAGAAACTGAGTAGTCATGCCCCAGACGGGCAGAGAGGTGTTTATCAGAGAACTTCACAATGAGCACCCGGGCATTGTAATGATGAAGGCAATTGCCAGGTCACACATTTGGTGGCAAGGGATAGATGCAGACCTGGAACTTTGTGTTCGCAGGTGCAACACGTGTGCTCAGCTGGGCAACGCACCCAGGGAAGCCCCCCTTAGCCCCTGGTCCTGGCCCGCCAAGCCATGGTCACGCATCCATGTGGACTACGCAGGTCCTTTCATGGGAAAAATGTTTTTGGTTGTAGTAGACGCCTACTCCAAATGGATTGAGTGTGCCATTCTAAATTCAAGCACATCCTCTGCCACGGTAGAAAGTCGACAGGCAATATTCGCCGCCCATGGTCTACCGGACATCTTGGTCAGCGACAATGGCCCGTGCTTCACAAGCACTGAATTCCAGGACTTCATGGCAGGCAATGGAATTAACCATGTCAGAACGGCACCGTTCAAGCCGGCCTCAAACGGCCAGGCGGAACGAGCAGTGCAGATAATCAAACAGGGGATGCTCAGAATCCAAGGGGGTTCCCTACAAAGCCGCTTATCACGCCTCCTGTTGGCCAATAGATCCTGACCACACTCGCTCACAGGGATTCCACCCGCAGAGCTGCTAAGGTTATCCCTTATACACCCTATGAAAGAAATTGTTGAGAGCAGGCATCAGTCACAATGTGACTACCATGATAGGAATGCGAGGGCGCGATGTATTGATGTAAATGACCCTGTTTTTGTCCTTAATTACGCTGCAGGGCCCAAATGGCTTGCAGGCACTGTGATTGCCAAAGAGGGGAATAGGGTTTTGGTCGTTAAACTTACCAATGGACAAATCTGCCGCAAACACGTGGATCAAACTAAAAGGAGGTTCAGCAACCCCATAGAAGAAGCAGAGGAAGAACACGACGTAGAGTTTACTCCACCACAGGTGACCGAACACCAGAACCAAGTGGAGGAGAGCCCAGTCACTGTGGGCAGTCCGGACAGGCCTGAGACACCGCAAACAGCAGACACTCAGGCCAGAGCCCAACAACTGGAGCCCCAACTCAGGCGCTCTACAAGGGAGCGTAAACCACCACAGAGACTTAACCTGTGATCCCAATAAGACTTTGGGGGGGAGGTGATGTCATGTATTCCACTGTCATTGTAACTCATGTATAAGCTGACCTAAGTTGTATACCTTGAGAACACTGACCACAGGGGGCAAACTTGTGGGAGATACTCCTAACCTGGACTTTCCAGTATAAAAGGGGAAGCTCCACCCACCGTCTGCCTCTTGAGGTCTTGGTAATAAAGGTAACTGGTCACAGAGTGATCTTTTCTCAAGTATGGGCCTTGTGTGCATTTATACTGTATATTAGCCATCTTTGCAGAGAAAGTTGTCCGAGAACCAATGAAAGCAGTGGAAAAGTGGTAGGGGTCTGGCAAGACTACTCCCACTGACAGCCCTGGAAAGTCGGATTGCAGACCTGACTGGTGCGTCGCCCAGACCGAACACCTGTGCAGACTCTGAGCTCAGAGAGAGGGTATGTCCTGCAAAATCCACAGTTTGGGTTGGTTTATGCGCTGTACTTTGCATCGGCTAGACTTCGGTTTATGCGATGCACTATCATTCGACGTGGTCCTTCAAATGAGCCTGCGCCATGTGAGCCTACTCATGTCACTCTGTGTAAGGTTACTAATCTTCAGAAAAACACAGAAGGAGACCATGAACTAAAAATTGATTAATCCAAGCTTTTGGAATTGAATACAAGCTTTTGGAATTAAGCTGGACAATTAAGGACATTCTGTGGTCAGGAACTAAAACTGACTTCATGCATAACAACAATGGAGTTGTTGCGTGAGGCCTTGAACTTGATTGACCAGGGTGGGGAAAACAAGGCCACTGGAGACACCAAGTCTGTAAAAAGACCGGACAACAAAGGACCCTAGGAAATGCAAATCGGAAAGTGTGATGTCATCCACCTTGGGAAAAAAAACAGTAAAAGGGAATATTATTTGAATGGGGAGAAATTACAACATGCTGTGGTGCAGAAGGACCTGGGGGTCCTTGTGCATGAATCCCAAAAGGTTAGTTTGCAGGTGCAGCAGGTAATCAGGAAGGCAAATGGAATGTTGGCCTTCATTGCGAGAGGGATGGAGTACAAAAGCAGGGAGGTCTTGCTGCAACTGTATAAGGTATTGGTAAGGCCGCACCTGGAGTACTGCATGCAGTTTTGGTCACCTTACTTAAGGAAGGATATACTAGCTTTGGAAGGGGGTACAGAGACGATTCACTAGGCTGATTCCAGAAATGAGGGGGTTACCGTATGATGATAGATTAAGTAGACAGGGTCTTTACTCCTTGGAGTTCAGAAGGATGAGGGGTGATCTTATAGAAACATTTAAAATCATGAAAGGGATAGACAAGATAGAGGCAGAGAGGTTGTTTCCATTGGTAGGGGAGACTAGAACTAGGGGGCACAGCCTCAAAATACGGAGGAGCCAATTTAAAACCGAGTTGTGAAAAAATTTCTTCTCCCAGAGGGTTGTGAATCTCTGGAATTCTCTGCCCAGGGAAGCAGTTGAGGCTAGCTCATTGAAAGTTTTCACGTCAAAGATAGATAGATTTTCAACCAATAAGGGAATTAAGGGTTACGGGGAGAGGGCGGGTAAGTGGAGCTGAGTCCACGGCCAGATCAGCCATGATCTTATTGAATAGCGGAGCAGGCTCGAGGGGCTGGATGGCCTACTCCTGTTCCTAATTCTTATGTTCTTATGGACAACAGCATTCAGCATAAGGAAATATCTTTTGCACTGTCGACTCCGTGTGCAAATTAGTAGCCATTGAAACTCATCACCGCAGCCAGTTAAACAAATCACCACATCAATAATCGGATCTCGGTTCAGTGGGAAACTTACTCAAAACCTGGATATAAATATGCGAGCTAAAAGCAGCTCAGCGGAAGAAGGACAGGAAGACAGAAGAAGAGCAGGCAACAAAGGAAAGGAACGGAAGCTGCAGAGAACAGCCAGAAGACGAACCAACAAGTTACGGAATCAAGGACCACGAATCTCTGGTGATTGAATGTCTAAATTTACATTTCTCTCAGCAGTTTAGTCCTGTAGTTTTAGTTGGTTTTTGTTGCGTAATAAAACTGACACTGGTTAAGCCTAAAGTTTGTGCCACGTGTTGTCCTTTCCACTATAAGTTCCGAGGTCTAAGAATCAGACTAGAGTGAAAAACAAACACCCTATACCTGACACCTCCCCTGCTGCCAACCAGTTGTCTGCTCTTTTATATTTTGCAGATGGTTCAGATACATCCAATAATGGAGAAGATCCCGCCAGCTCGCCATAAGCGGAAGTGGATGACACCGAACTCAGCTATCCTGCTGAATCTCCACTGGAGGAGGAGAAGGTCCCGGGTCCCAGTGGGTTGCAGGAACCCACACCCAGGGCAGCAGCAGGCCCGTCTGTATGGAGGTGGAGATGTGAAGAGCACTCTCCCGAGCTGCAGGCTCCATGGGAGATGGTAGAGCTTAAAGGAATGACTGGGGAGAGCGTCTAGCTCACAAATTTGCTCCTTGAGCCCATGGGTGGGATCTCGGCAAACATAACAGCACTATCTGCTGACATTAGGGAGGGCATGTCTGAAATAGTCGCTGCAACGCGAGAAAACATCCAGGCTGTCATTGCCCAGTGACAATTGACAGTCTCGAGTGATGCCACTTTAATTCCCAGACCAACCTCAACAGTCAGTGTGCAGGTTGATCCACAGGCTGAAGTGTCCGAAGCTGGGCCTTCCACAGCCAGAGGTTTTCAAGGGCTTCCATTGACGTCTCCTTCATCTGTCCCCCAACAAGTGGAGCGCCGTACCTGAGAAACTAATAAGAACCTTGGCCTCACCAGGAGTAGGGCTAAGCCTGCGGTAACGGGCAAGGCTAATGGCAAGGGCAAGGACAAGAAGGGCGGGCAGCACGGCAGTGTTTAAATAAGGGAGTGGAGGAGAGGTTTGCTGCTGCTGAAGTTTGTTTGCTGCTGTTGTTGTTGTCTTGCTGTTCTTTTGTTGTTATTGTGGTTGGTTGTTTGCATTATTATTTAAGAGGCGTTAATTTAAAAGTTTAATATAATACCAAAAGTTTTTATTAAAGTTAAGCACAAGTGTACAAATGTTTAATAAATTTAAAATTATTTTTTCAACTAAGCCAAACTTATGCAGTGTTTCATTCGCAGAATAACAGGGGGAAATAGTCAACATGGTGGGATACAGTGGGCAGTCCATGATGAAACGGCCATTCAGCCTTCATGCAAAGCACTGAAGTATCAGCTGCTGAGGCAAGGCTCTTGCAACGGGGTCAGGTCCACGAAGCCTCCTCTCATGCCCTCTGTGGTGGTAATAGTGGCATGAGTTCCTCGTCCTCCTCCTCCTCCTCGTCCTCGTCCTCCTACTCACCTCCCCAACCCCCCCCGGCCCTCTCTCTCCTGAGGTGGTTCTGCAATCCCCAGTGGAAAATCCTGTCTCCTCATGATGGCTAAGTTGTGTAGCATGCAGTACACCACAGTGAACTCACCGACCTGCTGAGGGGAATATTGCAGGGAGCCTCCAGAGTGGTCATAAGAATATAAGAACATAAGAAATAGGAACAGGATTAGGCTCTTTGGCCCTTCGATCCTGCTCCATCATTTAATAAGATCATGGCTGATCTGGTCATGGACTCAGCTCCACTTCCCTGCCCACTCCCCATAACACTTTATTCCCTTATTGCTCAAAAATCTGTCTATCTCCGCCTTAAATATATTCAATGACCCAGCCTCTACAGCTCTCTGGGGCAGAGAATTCCATCGATTTACAATCCTCCGAGAGAAGAAATTCCTCCTCATCTCAGTTTTAAATGGGCAGCCCTTTATTCTGAGACAATGCCCCCTAGTTTTAGTTTCCCCTATGAGTGGAACTATCCTCTCTGTATCCACCTTGTCGAGCCCCCTCATTATCTTATATGTTTCGATAGGCATCGGAAGTGCTGCTTTAGCACTCCAATTGTCTTCTCGACGATGTTGCATGCTATATGCCAGATATTGTAGCGATGCTCGCCTTCTGTCTGCGTTTTGCGGAGGGGGGGTTCATGAGCCAGGTGACGAGCCCGTAACCTTTGTCTCCCAGCATCCAGCTCTGGACTTCTGGCTGCTCCTCAAACAGCTGAGAGACAGTGCTCTCGCGCAAGATGAAAGCATCATGGATGCTCCCTGGAAATTTTACATTTACTGACATGATACGCTGAGTATGGTCGCAGACAACCTGTACGTTCAGCGAGTGGAATCTTTTTCGGTTTCGTTAAACCTCCGGATCTTCAAAAGGTGCTCGCAGGGCGATGTGCGTACAGCCAATGGCAGCCTGTACCTTGGGGAAGCCAGCAATTCATGCAAAGACTATAGCCCTCTCATTCTGTGCCTCCCTGGTCATTGGTAAGTTGAAGAAGTCCTTCCTACGTGCAAACAATGCAGCTGTCATCTGGTGAATGCAGCGATGTGCAACGTGCTGCGAAATGCAGCATATGTCCCCAGCTGATGCCTGAAAGGAGCCAGAGGCATAGATGGCAAGTGCCACAGTCACCTTCACCTCGACGGTAAGTGCAGTCCTCCTCACGCTTATAGGCTGTATGTCGGCCTTTATGAGCTGGCATATCTCTGTGACCACCTCTTTTTGAAAGCACAGTCTTCTAACGCACTGTGTCTCAGTCAGGTGGAGGTATGAGCGCTGTTCCCTGTAAACCTGTTGGGGGTAAGGCCTCCTCCCCATGAGCCTGCGACCTCTTTGATTACACTGATATTGCTGTCAAATAAGCCTTCTTCGATGATTATCCTGGATAGCATAAGCAGTCACCAAATATGGCACAGATAGAATAGGCCCCATTCTTAAATGCCCTTAAATGTCCTTAAATCCTTAAAAATAATTTAAAAACTCACTAATCTCTAAACACTGCCTTCCCTCCAAAACCTTTAACTCAGCTCTGTTTTATAAGATGGTGCCTTTATCACCGATTTCAAACCAAGTTGACCAGGTAATACAAGCTTTTTCACTTCGGTATTTATCACTGTTCTTAAAAATGTCATTATTGGCCAAATTCACAAAAACGTCGATATCATTATTTTTGGTGCCAGTGACGTCATAAAAACGGTTCTGAAAAAAGGCGGCTGTTATTTTTTAACCCTGGCATTAAACAACTTCTGGCCAAATTAAAAAAATGTCCTTACATTTTTTTAATGGTAATAAAACCATTTTAACACAAAAAAATGCCGTTAAAACTGGCACTAGGCTGGGGAAATTCTAGCCCAAGGGACTTCAGTTATGTGGAGAGACAAGAATAGCTGGGATTTTTAAGATTAAGGGGAAATTTAATAAAGGTGATCAAAATTATAAGGCATTTTGATAGAGTAGATTGGGGGAAACCGTTTCCACTGGCTGGTGGATCGCTAACCAGAGAAAACAGATTTAAGATAATTGGCAACAGAACCAGAGGGGTGAGGAGAACTTTTTAAGCAGCGAGTTGTTATTGTTATGTCTTTAATACTCTTATGAATGAATCCACGAGGTCTAGTATTGTACTTGAGCTGTTGTGACCTTAGTCCCATTTATTGTAACTCCAGAGTGAGGCACAAGCATGGTGGGCAGTCTCTTATACAGGGCCCTGCAGGTGATCCTCAGGTCCCCCACCGCAGTGACCTCTGGTGGCACATCTTATGTGATTATACATTTAGATACATGGTCTACATACATGACATCACTTCCCCCCCAATTCTTTAATGCAAATTGACTCGTATATTGACGGTGACCTGGGCTTTGCTCTTCCTGGTTGACCATTGGAGGGTCGCTTCTAGCTTGGGTGGGTTGGTAGTGAGATTTGTTGCCAGTGGAGGTTCCCGTGGTTTCTGGTTGCGAGTCCATGACTACTCCATTCTCCCCCCCCCCCCCCACCACCACACAGAGATCAGGCTAATGGCCCGTTACATGCAAGTTGCATTCAAGTTCATCACATGGGTTTTACATTTACATCTTGGTACATTTGTTGGATGGATTACAGTTGCGTTTCTTTTTTGTGGTACATTTACATGATCAGTACAGGTACACAAGGACAGTCTAGTTCCAGCACAGCCGGATGAGATCTGGGTCGTCTGGTGACGGTGCAGCATCCCATGCTAGTGGTTCTGTGGGCGAAGCGAGCTCATTTTGCTTGAGTTGCCGGAGCTCAGGGCTCTTGCCGTTACTCCTAGTGTTGGGCAGGCCCAGAGACAGCTGATGTGTCTGTGACCTCCCTGTCCTTTTCGTTTGCACAGTGTCACTGCTGCTCCCTGGGAAGCGGTCTAAGTGAGTGAGCGTTTCGTCTAAGCGATGGTGGGGCTGACTCGTCTTGTCTAGCAGTTCGCAGGGGACAGTTGACTCGCTTTCCTTGAGGGCACTGTTGTGAGCACTCTCTAGTTTGGGATCTAGGCTGGTCCAGGTCCCGTTCGGAGGAGCCGTTGCAGGTGACCCTTCATTCTTGGGCATTGCCGTGGTGGCGAGTGGATTTATGGGCTGCGCCTTTTCCACCCGGGTGGTGGGCGACGGTAGCTGACTGCGAGCATAGACACAGTTTACTGTTTAAGGCCTGTGGCGGTTCATGCCATCGAGTGCCTGCAATGTTAAACCGATCTGAGGCAGGGTAACACTACCGGTGCCTCTGCTCTCCGGGGATCGTTTACTCTGCGGCTTGTCTACTTCTGTCAGCTGTGGGGACACTTTATGATACATCGTTCTAGTCCTGGGACGCAGGCTACAGCATTGGGTAGCCGCTGGACCTATATATGACTGTTAGGTGTTTGCCCGCTACACTGGCTGATTGCAATTTGCACCCGACATCGCTCAACAATACTTTGCTCAATACAGCTGGACTTTTACATTGGTTACCAATTTCAAGCAGTTCATTCAAAAATGGCGGGTTGCTGGCCTCCTTTAAGATGGCCTTATTACTTTTACCCCAATCATCTTCCTTGCGTGGAACCACGTGTCGTTGTTCCATTAGCGCTGCACCTCGTGGTTTGGACGCCATCTTTTCCCTGTCCATGATGTTAACTGCCGCGATCTTCTTTCCCAGGGATTCTGCCACTGAAGCTGGGAAACATAGAAACATAGAAAATAGGTGCAGGAGCAGGCCATTCGGCCCTTCTAGCCTGCACCGCCATTCAATTAGTTCATGGCTGAACATGCAATTTCAGTCCTGAGGCGCCCTCAGATCCAATCTTCCTCCCCAGGAGTCCTGCCACTGAAACCGGGAAGGTACATTTGGGTCGTCTCGGCCGGATCATCGCCACGCAGTTGTGATGATGGTCTCTGCCTCGTGGGCTGCGCGATCTGCTCTCCAGAGAGTTGTTAACCTATGTAATTCCCTACCGCAGAAAGTTGTTGATGCCGGTTCATTGGATATATTCAAGACAGAGTTAAATATGGCCCTTGCGGCTAAAGGGACCAAGAGGTATTGAGAGAAAGCAGGAAAGGGGTATTGAAGGAATGATCAGCCATGTTCTTATTGAATGGTGGTGCAGGCTCGAAGGGCCGGATGGCCTACTCCTGCACCTATTTTCTATGTTTCTATGTTTCTATATTTCTATGGTCCAACCAAGCTGAGCACGAGGGGTGTCGATCGCTGGAGGGATGAAGTCTTCCCAGTTCCAATGAATCTTCCCCATCCATCTTATTCCAAGTAGCGTTGGTCCATCACCTGAAACAATCCACAATGGTAAATTGTGCACTGCGCCATCATGGGATATACTTACATCCACACTGCCAACAACTGATATCAGTTCCTTGGTGTAGGTGCGCAGCTTTGCCTGAACCAGGACCAGCTTGGGTCGTTCAGCTTGTTCCTTCCATAGCCTCTCAAAGGCTTCCTGGCTCATTACTGACTGACTCTCCCCCGTGTCCACTTCCATGAAGACTGGAACACCATTTATCTTGACTTCCATTATCACTGGAGGACAATCTGTGGTGCAGGTATACACTCCATACACTTCGTCCTGGGACTGAGCCGCCTCTCTAGCCATCTCCTCGTAATCCACACTGGATTCACAGCCATCTGCTGACTCCTCTTCTACGTGGCGAGTCACAGCTCCTTTGCACATTTGCTGGAGGTGGCCCTTTGTGCTACAGCCTCTGCACACATAGTCTCTGAACTGACACTGATGAGCCCTGTGATTACCTCCGCAACGCCAGCATGGTGCTACTCGACTTACGTTTGCACCCCTCGGCGGACTCTGAGTTAAAGGATTCGGGGGCCTGGGCAGATTCACGTTCAACAGTTCTGCCTGTGAAAGGCGCCATTCTATTTACAGTACTTGCCGGGTTTGAGTCCTAAGAGTGAGTCATCATCTGCTTGGAGCTGCAGCTTGAGGTCCATGAAAGCCTGGCTAATGCTGATGGCCTTCTGCAGAGTGACAGTGGTTTCGGCCGACAGTAGCCTGTGAAGAAGGACCTCATGACCGATGCCGATTATGAAGACGTCCTGCAACACATTGGCGAGGGATGCGCCGAATTCACACGGTCCTGCCAGCCTCTTGAGGTCGGCAGCGTACTTCGCGGTTTCCTGGCCCTCGGGGCGGCGGTCTGTATAAAATCGATGCCTGGCTGTGAGGATGCTCTCCTTCGGTTTGAGTTGGTCCCGAATTAGCACTTTCAGCTCCTCGTATGACTTGGTCGTTGTTTTCTCTGGTGCAAGCAAGTCCCTGATGAGGCCGTAGACCGCGGGCCCACAACTGGTCAACAGGATAGCTCTGCGCTTATCTGCCAGCGTGGCCGGATCATCACCTAGCAGGTCGTTTGCTATGAAATATTGGTCGAGCCGCTCCGTAAAGGCTTCCCAATCTTTACCCTCTGAGAACTTTTCTAATGCACCAACGTTAGCCATTTTTGCGTGAAAGTTCGAAATCTCATCGCCAGTTGTTATGTCTTTAATACTCTTATGAATGACTCCATGAGGTCTAGTATTGTACTTGAGCTGTTGTGACCTTAGTTCCATTTATTGTAATTCCAGAGTGAGGCACAAGCATGGTGGGCAGCCTTTTATACTGGGCCCTGCACACCTATGCAGGTGACCCTCATGTCTCTCACCGCAGTGCCCTCTTGTGGCACACCTTATGTGACTATGCAGTTAGTATACATGGTCTACATACATGACAGTTATGATCTGGAATGTACTGCGTGAAAGGGTGGCCGAAACAGGTTCAATAGTAAATATTTTCAGGGCTATGGGTAAAGAGCAGGGGAGTGAGACTAATTGGATAGATCTTTCAAAGTGACAGGCGCAGGCACAATGGGCCAAAGGAACCCTTCTGTGTTGTAAAATTCTATGAAGCAGTGTATAGTCTGACTTATCATGAGAAGTGCCATGTACATAAATACAGCCCTTGAAAATTTGTTGCTCTTATAGTGCACTCCCATCATAACTTCAGCAGGCTTGAAATTAGTCTAGGACCCAGATACCCCAGATCCTAGCATGTTGTGGGAGTTGGTCTTGTGGGGCTGAAGGACAGTAGGGTCGGTGGAGCCGCCAAACCAGCAGTGAAAGTGAGGCCCACCTGGGCGACCAGACTGGGAATGGTGGCCTTGACCCATACAGCCACCTTAAATGGTGCAGGGGGAAGGGGGAGGGGGTGGTCACTGGGGTGCGTAGCATATTTATTGGCAGGAAAGTGGAAGGCCAGCAATTCTAGCCAGCTACTCTTCAGCTGAACTTTCAGAGGGCTGCCATCCTAGAAGTGTGGGCCCTTGCCACTTCCATGCCTCTGACCTTCTGAACTTAGATGAGGTCAGAGGTGAGGTTCCTGGTGGGCGCATCTCAACAATTGTACCAAAAAAATGCCCCAAATGGATTTTCAGAGCCACTGACTATTCCGCATGTTACTGATCCATTATGGTGTCATACCTCAGACTGTTTATATGTAAATATTTGCGTCACACTGAATCACAACATGGAGAAAACAGAGATCTAACAGAGAACTAATAAAGATGCCTGAAAGCAACAAATTAAGCATGATGGTCAATGAAATTTAACAAAAAAAAATGAACTAATCAAATCACTTCAAATATTATTGGAAAATTCTTTCAGCCACTATCTTGCTTTCTTTGCTGAGTTGGGCAATTATGATCGTACCTAAGATTTGTAACATAATGAAGACACAAACATGTAAATGTTTACAAAAAAGCAATAAAACCAACAAAAACAATACAATTTTCTTCATTTGAAACGCCAGTCACAATTTTTTCCATTGGAGGCCTGTGCCGATCTGAGAATCCTGAATCACGAGTTTATGCAGGTTCCCACAACTTTCACTGTTAGCCAAGGACTCAGGTTAGCGGACTACGTAAAATATAGACGGAGTGAATGTCCGTGGGTGGCTCCTCCACTCGTCCGCTGTAACATAGGCAGAGAAGCCATGGAAACCTCTGGAAAAACAGGAGTTACAAAGGCGGCAGTTTTAATATTGCAAAAGAAAATTACTTGGCCAAATCTTCGTGATAGTGGCCTGGATCCTTTGGTGGGTCCCACAAAAAGTAGTCGGTGCGATATGCACCAGCACTAGATCTCTAAGAAAGCCTAGGACATGGGAACTTTGTGGCTCAGAGTCCCTAACCCCACTCCACCCCCTTATCCCCACTTGATCCATCCCCTACCCCTTCCCCTTATCCTCCCCCACTCCCCCTCCTCCTGCCACTGTTACTCTTCTCCCCTTCCCACCCTCACCTCACCAAACAAGATGGCCGTACTAGAAACATCATAATTGGCTCCCAGTCAAGTTTCCGACATTCTAGCAGTTATGCCGGATTCTGCCGGAACAGCCAATCGGTTTTTGGGGCCTTTATCATTATCTGTGATTGTTGTGATAATAAAATATTTTACCAATGGGGCTTGCTTAAATAAGCAAAGTGCTGTTGGAGAGATGTTGGTAAAGAAAAAGGGCTAATAAAAAAATGATTAATCTCAAGTTTTTTTTGTTGTTTAGCCTTCACTATAATGAAATCCATAAACAAATGGACATCATCATCATATCATCATATGCAATCCCTCGAAATCGAGGAAGACTTGCTTCCAATCTAAAAGTGAGTTCTTAGGTGGCCGAACAATCCAATACGACAGCCACAGACTCTGTCACAGGTGGGATAGACAGTCGTTGAAGGAAAGGGTGGGTGGGGAGTCTGGTTTGCCACACACTCCTTCTGCTGCCTGCATGCTCTCGGATGCACTTCCTCCACTTAGGGCAGTCTTTGACCAGGGACTCACAGGTGTCGGTGGGGATGTGGTATTTTATCACGGAGGCTTTGAGGGTGTCCTTGAAACGTTTCCTCTGCCCACCTGGCGCTCGCTTGCCGCGTAGGAGTTCCGAGTAGAGCGCTTGCTTTGGGAGTCTTGTGTCAGGCATGTGAACAATGTGACCCGTCCAATGGAGCTGGTCGAGCGTGGTCAGTGCTTTGATGCTGGGGATGTTGGCCTGATCGAGGACACTAACGTTGGCGCGACTGTCCTCTCAGGGGATTTGCAGGATCTTGCGGAGACATCGTTGGTGGCATTTCTCCAGCGATTTGAGGTGTCTACTGTATATGGTCCATGTCTCTGAGCCATACAGGAGGGCAGGTATCACGACAGCCCTGTAGACCATAAGCTTGGTGCCAGATTTGAGGGCCTGGTCTTCAAACACTCTCTTCCTCAGGCGGCCGAAGTGGACAGTAAGGAGCTTCATTCTCATATTATATGCAGATAATTATTAAGTAATTGTAGTATTTATTTATCTACCTCCACTGGGTAAGCAAAACATGACATATATTTTCCAGAAATCAATCAAAAAATGCTTACTCCCCTGGCTCTCAAGAGATCTCTTACAAAGGTATTTTGCAAGTTATTTCAATTCCACACTCCAGCATTGCCACCTTGCAACACTGTAACCTTTGATTCATCAATAAATAAGATCACAGGAGATCTGTTGGTACATTTCCATTAATAGATAAACCCAAAACATGCAGATCTCAAAATCTACCAATAACTATACCCCACACTGACCACAAGTGTTCCAGTGAAAGACTTATGTTTGTTGATGTGTTTTACAGCATTAAAGATGCTATATAAATACAAGTTGCCGTTGTTTCAGCTATTTATAAATATTCCTGAAGACAGTGGGCGCACTGCAAGGTTAGGTGAAATGTCAAATGAGACACACATTTGCACAGGTTGACTTTTGTAAGAAAAACACCTAAAAGACCCAGTAAAAAGAGGCACATTTGTGATTAAAGAGTCAAATATAATAGCCAAATAATTAAAAGTAGACAAAATAAAATTAAAAATCAGAGAACATAAGTGGAAGAAATAGATAGCAATGCCCTAATAAGCATTATTCTAATATGGTGTCAGCATCTCGCCTCTGAGATTGTGGGTTCAAGTCCTACTCCAGTGATTTGAGCACAAAATCTAGGCTGGCACTACAATGCAGTAGTGCGAGAGTGCTGCACTGTCGGAGATGCCGTCTTTCAGATGAGACTTTAAACCGAAGCCCCGTCTGCCCTTGCAAGTGGACGTAAAAGATCCCATGGCATTATTCAAAGAAATTGAGGGGCATTCTCCCCAGTGTCCTGGTCATATTTATTCCTCAACCAACACCTAAATACAAATTATCTGGTCATTATCACATTGCTGTTTGTGGGAGGTTGCTGTGTTCAAATTGGCAACCGTATTTCCGGATTATAAGGTTTACAGGAAGGATAGTGAATCTGGTAGAGGGGGAGGAGTAGCATTAGTGATTAAGAAATGATATAATGAGAGGGAAGCAGGCACTGAAGACTTTATAAGTAGAATTAAGAAATAGGAAATGATTTACGACCATAGTGGGAGCTGTGTATAGGCCTCCTGGTCGCAGCTGTGAAGTGGCAGAATGTATTAATGAAGAGAATAGACAAGCATGTAGTAAAGGCAGAGTGGAGTTAATGGGGAATTTTAACTTCCATGTTGATTGAGATAAGCAGACGAGCTCATGTCATAAAGGTAGTGAATTTCTAGAGTGTTTTCAGGATAGTTTTCTGCAACAATATGTCCGAGAAACAACAAGGGGCAGATTATATTAGATTTAATAATGAGCAATGAGGCAAATTAAGTTAACAGCCTAACAGTTCGTGAACTTTTATCTAATAGTGACCATAGAGGCAGGAGTGCGAGCAGCAGGGAGTCCGGGGATGTCGAAGGCCTACAAAAGGCCCAACGCGTCGGAGAGGCAGGAGTGCGAGCAGCAGGGAGTCCGGGGGCGTCGGAGGCCTACAAAAGGCCCAACGCGTCGGAGAGGCAGGAGTGCGAGCAGCAGGGAGTCCGGGGGCGTCGGAGGCCTACAAAAGGCCCAACGCATCGGAGAGGCAGGAGTGTGAGCAGCACGGAGTCCGGGGACGTCGAAGGCTTACAAAAGGTCCAACGCGTCGGAGAGGCAGGAGTGCGAGCAGCAGGGAGTTTGGGGACGTCGAAGGCCTACAAAAGGCCCAATGCATTGGAGAGGCGTGAGTGCGAGCAGCAGGGAGTCTGGGGATGTCGGAGGCCTACAAAAAGCCCAACGCGTCGGAGAGGCAGGAGTGCGAGCAGCAGGGAGTCCGGGGACATCGGAGGCCTACAAAAGGCCCAACATGTCGGAGAGGCCAGCTGGTGCAACTGCAGCAGGGAGAGAAGGCAAAAAAGAAGTAAAAAGAAATCGACATCACAGCCAAGGGGGTAAGTGATTAGCTGGTAGTTTTTCTTTTTCTTTTCTTTTCTTTATCAGTAAGTAACCTTTTAGCATTGTTGTTGCCAAATTAAGTTTATCTAGGGGTTAAGTCATGGCAGGAGAGCTCGGACATGTGTTATGCTCCTCCTGTACTATGTGGGAAGTCAGGGACGCGTCCCTGACGACCACGTGTGCGGGAAGTGTGTCCAGCTGCAGCTCCTGACGGACTGCATTGCGGCACTGGAGCTGTGGGTGGATTCACTCTGGAGCATGCACGATGCTGAGAATGACGTGAATAACATATTTAGTGAGTTGGTCTTAGTGAGCAGGAAAAGGGTACACAGCCAGATAGGGAATGGATGACCAACAGGAAGAGCAGTGCAAGGAAGGTAGTGCAGGGGTCCCCTGCGGTCATCCCCCTGCAAAACAGATACACCCCTTTGGGTACTGTTGAGGGGGATGACTCATCAGGGGAGGGCAGCAGCAGCCAAGTTCATGGCACCGTGTGTGGCTCTGCTGCACAGGAGGGCAGAAAAAAGAGTGGGAGAGCTATAGTGATAGGGATTCAATTGTAAGGGGAATAGACAGACGTTTCTTCGACCGCAACCGAGACTCCAGGATGGTATGTTGCCTCCCTGGTGCAAGGGTCATGGATGTCTCGGAGCAGGTGCAGGGCATTCTGAAAAGGGAGGGTGAACAGCCAGTTGTTGTGGTGCATATAGGTACCAGCGGTATAGGTAAAAAAAGGGATGAGGTCCTACAAGACGAATTTAGGGAGCTAGGTGCTAAATTAAAAAGTAGGACCTCAAAAGTAGTCATCTCAGGATTGCTACCAGTGCCACGTGCTAGTCAGACGATGAATCGCAGGATAGCTCAGATGAATACATGGCTTGAGGAGTGGTGCAGCAGGGAGGGATTCAAATTCCTGGGACATTGGAACCGGTTCTGGGGGAGGTGGGACCAGTACAAACCGAACGGTCTGCACCTGGGAAGTCCAGAACCAATGTCCTAGGGGGAGTGTTTGCTCGTGCTGTTGGGGAGGAGTTAAACTAATATGGCAGGGGGATGGGAACCTATGCAGGGAGACAGAGGGAAGTAGAATGGGGGCACAAGCAAAAGATAGAAAGAAAAGTAAAAGTGGAGGGCAGAGAAACCTAAGGCAAAAAGCAAAAAGGGCCACATTGCAGCAAAATTCTAAAAGGCCAAAGTGTGTTAGAAAGACAAGCCTGAAGGCCCTGTGCCTCAATGCGAGGAGTATTCCGAATAAGGTGGATGAATTAACTGTGCAGATAGCAGTTAATGGGTATGATGTAATTGGTGTCACGGAGACATGGCTCTAGGGTGACCAAGGCAATAAAGATACAGCAGTTATCATGGGTGACTTTAATCTATATATAGATTGGGTTAACCAAACTGGTAGCAATGCAGTGGAGGAGGATTTCCTGGAGTGTATTAGGGATGGTTTTCTAGACCATTATGTCGAGGAACCAACCAGGGAGCTGGCCATCCTAGACTGGGTGATGTGTAATGAGAAAGGACTAATTAGCAATCATGTTGTGCGAGACCCCTTGGGGAAGAGTGACCATAATATAGTAGAATTCTTTATTAGGATGGAGAGTGACACAGTTAATTCAGTAACTAGGGTCCTGAACTTAAGGAAAGGTAACTTTGATGGTTTGAGACGTGAATTGGCTAGAATAGACTGGCAAATGATACTCAAAGGGTTGACGGTGGATAGGCAATGGCAAACATTTAAAGATCACATGGATGAACTCCAGCAATTGTACATCCCTGTCTGGAGTAAAAATAAAACGGGAAAGGTGGCTCAACCATGGCTAACAAGGGAAATTAAGGATAGTGTTAAATCCAAGGAAGAGGAATATAAATTGGCCAGAAAAAGCAGCAGACCTGAGGACTGGGAGAAATTTAGAATTCAGCAGAGGAGGACAAAGGGTTTAATTAAGAGGGGGAAAATAGAGTACGAGAAGAAGCTTGCTTGGAACATAAAAACTGACTGCAAAAGCTTCTATAGATATGTGAAGAGAAAAAGATTAGTGAAGACAAACTCAGTTCCCTTGCAGTCGGATTCAGGTGAATTTATAATGGGGAACAAGTAAATGGCAGACCAATTGAATAAATACTTTGGTTCTGTCTTCACGAAGGAAGACACAAATAACATTCCAGAAGTACTAGGGGACCGAGGGTCTAGTGAAAAGGAAGAACTGAAGGATATCCTTATTAGGCGGGAAATTGTATTAGGGAAGTTGATGGGATTGAAGACCGATAAATCCCCGGGGCCTGATAGTCTGCATCCCAGAGTACTTAAGGAAGTGGCCCTAGAAATAGTGGATGCATTGGTGATCATTTTCGAACAGTCTATCGACTTGGGATCAGTTCCTATGGACTGGAGAGCAGCTAATGTAACACCACTTTTTAAAAAAGGAGGATAATTATAGACCGGTTAGCCTGACATCAGTGGTTGGGAAAATGTTGGAATCAATAATTAAGGATGAAATAGCAGTGCATTTGGAAAGCAATGACAGGATCGCTCCAAGTCAGCATGGATTTATGAAGGGGAAATCATGCTTGGCAAATCTTCTGGAATTTTTAGAGGATGTAACTAGCAGAATGGACAAGGGAGAACCAGTGGATGTGGTGTATTTGGACTTTCAAAAGGCTTTTGACAAGGTCCCACACAAGAGATTGGTGTGCAAAATTAAAGCACATGGTATTGGGGGTAATATACTGACGTGGATAGAGAACTGGCTGGCAGAAAGGAAGCAGAGAGTCGGGATTAACGGGTCCTTTTCAGAATGGCAGGCAGTGACTAGTGGAGTGCCGCAGGGCTCACTTCTGCGACCCCAGCTCTTTACAATATACATCAATGATTTGGATGAAGGAATTGAGTGTAATATCTCCAAGTTTGCAGATGACACTAAACTGGGTGGCGGTGTGAGCTGTGAGGAGGACGCTAAGAGGCTGCAGAGTGACTTGGACAGGTTAGGTGAGTGGGCAAATGCATGGCAGATGCAGTATAATGTGGATAAATGTGAGGTTATCCACTTTGAGGGCAAAAACGCAAAGAAAGAATATTATCTGAATGGTGGCAGATTAGGAAAAGGGGAGGTGCAACGAGAACTGGGTGTCATAGTTCATCAGTCATTTAAAGTTGGCATACAGGTACAGCAGGCGGTAAAGAAGGCAAATGGTACGTTGGCCTTCATAGATAGGGGATTTGAGTATAGGAGCAGGGAGGTCTTACTGCAGTTGTACAGAGCCTTGGTGAGGCCTCACCTGGAATATTGTGTTCAGTTTTGGTCTCCTAATCTGAGGAAGGACATTCTTGCTATTGAGGGAGTGCAGCGAAGGTTCACCAGACTGATTCCAGGGATGGCTGGACTGACATATGAGGAGAGACTGGATCAACTGGGCCTTTATACATTGGAGTTTCGAAGAATGAGAGGGGATCTCATAGAAACATACAAGATTCTGACGGGACGGGACAGGTTAGATGCGGATAGATTGTTCCCGATGTTGGGGAAGTCCAGAACCAGGGGACACAGTCTTAGGATAAGGCGTAGGCCATTCAGAACTGAGATGAGGAGAAACTTCTTCACTCAGAGAGTTGTTAACCTGTGGAATTCCCTACCACAGAGAGTTGTTGATGCCAGTTCATTGGATATATTCAAGAGGGAATTAGATATGGCCCTTACGGCTAAGGGGATCAAGGGGTATCGAGAGAAAGCAGGAAAGGGGTACTGAGGGAATGATTAGCCATGATCGTATCGAATGGTGGTGCAGGCTCGAAGGGCCGAATGGCCTATTCCTGCACCTATTTTCTATGTTTCTATGTTTCTATAATATGATTGAGTTCATCGTAGTGTTTGAAAGGGAGAAATGCAAAACATCTACTAAGATTCTAGATTTAGGCAAGTTCGACTTAAACAAGTTGAGATTGACCACGATAAACTGGGCAAATCTGTTACTGCATAAAATGACAGAAGATGGGAGGGGTTAAAACAAAATAAACATGATTCAGAACCAGTTTATAACACTAAGAGCTCTACTTGCCCAAAAAACAGCCATGGACAACTAAAGAGGTAAGGGACAACATAAAAGCAACAAGAATGCAAAAAAAGTACAGATCCTGGTGAATGGAAGAGATACAAAGAATAGTAAAGGGTGACAAAATAGATAGTAAGAGCTACAAAAAGGGAGTATGAAAAGAAACTTACAAGGGATCAATACAAAAAACTTTTACAATTATATTCAGATAAAGAGGGTGGTTTAGAGCAATGCAGACCCCTTAAAACTGACAATGGGGACATTATAAATCAAAACAAGGAAATGGTGGACATGTTAAATAATTTAGTGGAGGAAGACATCCCAATACAACTACTATTGAATCAGGAACGGGGTCTCAGCAAAGTTAACTTAAGAAAATTAACAGTAATAAAGAAAATAATGGCAACAAAAAGTAACAAATCCCCAGGACCAAATGGAAGTAGGTGAGCACATTGCAGATGCCCTAACTATGATCTTCCAAAGTTCTCTCGATTCAGGAACCATTACTTTAGATTGAAAAATTACACATCACTCCGCTATTTAAGAAAGGTGAGCGAGGGAAACCAGGGAATTATCGACCAATTAGCCTAACATCTGTTGTCGGGAAATTACTCGAGACGATAATTAAGGATGGAGTGACTGAGCAATTTGATATTTTTCAGCATGATTTGTAAAGGGTAGGTCATACCTGACAAACCTGATTAAAGTTTTTGAAGAGGTGACTAAAGTATTGGACAGGGCCATGTCTGTGGATATTATGTATATGGACTTCCAGAAGCTCATGGAATTGAGGGGAAATTATTGATCTGCATAGGATATTGACTAAGCAGTAGGAAACAGAGATTAGGCATAATGGCCAGTTCCTCTAATTTTTTTCCCTTTTATTCGTTCATGGGATGTGGGCGTCACTAGCAAAGCCAGCATTTATTGCTCATCCTTGAGAAGGTGATGGTGAGCCGCCTTCTTGAACTGCTGCAGTCCGTGTGGTGATCCTTCTTTGTAGCGCTTTCGTCCAACTGACTGGCTTTCTGGCCATCTCAGAGAACAGTTAAGAGTCAACCACATTGTTGTGGGTTTGGAGTTACATATAGGCCAGACCTGGTGAGGATAGCAGAGGAGACTAGTGAACCAGATGGATTTTTACAACAATCCAGTAGTTTCATGGTCATGATTACTGATACGAGCTTTTTAATTCCAGATTTATTTAATTAACTGAATTTAAATTCCCCAACTGCCATGATGGGATTTGAACTCATGTCTCTGAATCATTAATCCAGGCCTCTGGATTACTGAAAAGAAAGACCTACATTTATATAGCTCCTTTCACGACCACCGGACGTCTCAAAGTCCTTTACAGCCAATGAAGTGCTTTTGGAGTGTTGTAATGTGGGAAACACAGCAACCAATTTGTGCACAGCAAGCTCCCACAAACAGCAATGTGATAATGACCAGCTAATCTGTTTTTTTTGTGATGTTGATTGAGGGATAAATATTGGCCAGGACACCAGGAATAACTCCCTTGCTCTTCTTCGAAATAGTGCCATGGGATCTTTTACGTCCACCCGAGAGAGCAGACGTCTCGGTTTAACGTCTCATCCAAAAGATGGCACCTCCAACAGTGCTCAAGTCCCTGGAGTGGGACTTGAACCCACAACCTTCCAAACCAGAGGCGAGAGTGCTATCCACTGAGCCACAGTTGACACTAGGCCAGTAATGTAACCACTATGCCATCTACCCTCAGTAACGCGAAATGGACGATAGTCAATCAGCAGCCTGCTTTATACTCCGCCCGATTTTCTTTTCCATTGGCTGCTGATTGGCTATTGCCCATTTTGCGCTACCGCCCAAGATGAAATTAACCCGCCTTTTATTTGTATAGCAGCTATATCATAGAAATGGAGCATTACGACGTAATCAGACAAAAATGGTCGTCAAATTCTAATGAGGAACTACTAAGGACATATGGGAACAAGAAATCAAGCTTGAACAATCAGCAAAATGGACCAGTAAAAGGAAGGAGAATTAAATGAATCAAATGGCTCCATTTTGAAAATCCTTTCGGTCACCATCTTGATTTCTCCACTAAGCTGAATACTAACGGCTGGAAATAAGGTTTGCAATATAAAAAGATGACACGATTGACAAGAAAATTATTCATCTAATTTATGCAACAGCATTTTCTGTGTTTGACATTTGCATAGCAACGTTTTTCATCAGAGACCTGTGCCTATGGGAGAAGCCTGAGCCTTGAGTTCATTCATGTTCTCAGACTCATCACTTCTAGCTGAAGAGATTGAAGCTAGCAGGTTTCAGCTTCCAGCATGCACATGTGTCTCCAACTTTAAGAAGTTTTTGTATTTGACAGCAGGCATGGGAAGTCACACAGTGCAGTAGGATCTTTACAAGTCCCACACACTCTCATGGAAAATTACTGAGAACAAAAATCATGTTTAGCAGTAACTTGGACTTTTGTATAAAATATCAGAACAAGGAAAAGCATGAACTCTTCAACTTTTTCTGCAATAGCTTTGAATGCAAAAATATTATGTAGTAGTTGATATTCTGAAACTACAGTGAACAACAACAGCAAGAGAGCAAAACAGAGATACAGCAAAGGAGTGAACCAACAAGTGGGGAAAGACTCGAAGCTGGTCTTTACATTTTGCAATGTTCTAAATGGTTGCAGATTCTGCACTTTTTAATTTACATTTATGTGAACAATGGTTGTTTCTGAGTTCTGGGTAGAACCAATAACAAATTCTAGGAAGAACTTACTATTATTCAAGTTTGGAGAGAAATTCTCAACAAAAGTTAATTGTTTCTGGGAGTTTCCAACATGTCTTGCTAGGGATGGAATATCTGCCTACCTTTTACAAAGCAAATGTCATTTTGGGGGATGGGGTAGGAGGACCGAGACTCCAACCACCAGAAGTTCCCATTCCATTGACTCAGTTGACAACCAGCACTTTTGTAGAGGCTGGTAGGCTGAGTGAGTTGCAATGTACCATCCTCTAGAAGGGCGAATGTGGCCCCCACCAGGACAGTAGCTTGACCCATGAAGTAAGAAGCAGTTTTTCTTTCGAAATTTTTGTTTATAATTTCCCTTACACAGGGGTCTGAGGAAGACATGGCCAAGTTTGGGGCACAGGCAACCTCACTCAATGGGAGGTAGGCATGGAATTTCCTAACGCATGGGCAGGGTACTGGAGATGAGCTCCTAGTGGCACTTGTGCCAGCCAACCTGTCCTATGCTAATGAGGTTCCTTCCCACTGACTCTGCAAATTCTGGTGATATCAATGTTGGAGGATGCTGGCAGATGTGATTCTGACATAACCATCAGGATCACACCATGCCAATTTATCCAGAATCAATCAAAAAACACTTAAATCAACGCGTCTGGGAAGATCTCTTGCACATTCCTAATTCTTTCAGTGGCAATGTGTACCCTTTTCTCACTTATATTCCATAGCACTCCATGAGCAACTCAATGGAGGTCTGGAAGTATAGTTAAATAAATATATAAACATCCGTTCATCACTCCTTCTCTGAAGAGACTACAGAGGTAAAGGGAAGCAGCTCAACCCCTCTCAGTCACTACCGGGTCAGCTTGAATGAGTAGAGTGCCTGATTATGTGTAGTACTGCAAGGCTGTACTCTGAACCCTAGCACGGCACATTACAGACAATTAGTACAATAATGCGATCTGTCACTAGGGCCATCCTATCTTATTTGCTTCAGGTCTTTAATATGGATAAATGCAGTTGGTGGCTGGTAGATTCCAGGTACGTGCATGCTATAAAGGGTTACCTACTTAAAGGTGGCTGCGCAAGAGAGGGACCTGGGTGCAGTTGTGCATAAACATCGAAGGTCAATGCAAGAAGGCCAGTGGGAACACAATAGGGTTTAGGGACGTATTGCTGATTACCAAAGCATGTGGTGAGGATGAATTCACTGCAGTCCTTCAAAAGAGAGCTCTGCAAGTTCCTTGGAGAGGAGGACAACTCAAGTTATCGAAGGTAGGTGTGGGGTAGCTGGAATTAGAGATACTCATGAGTTACCGTGGTCTCCTGGAGCTTTGCTTTATTCTTTTCGGAAGGGTCCCAGCTGCTGGAGAGAGGGGCGTGCCAGCTGCTGGAGAGAGGAGGGAAGCTGATGGAGAGTGTGGGGGGGCGGGGGCAAGTGATAGAAAGAGGGGGGAAGGTGATGGAGAGTGGGGGGGGGGACAAGTGATAGAAAGAGGGGGGGGGCAGGTGATGGAGAGTGGGGGGGACAAGTAGAGAGAGGGGAGCAGCTGATGGAGAGTGAGGGTCAAGTAGAGAGAGGGGGGAAGGTGATGGAGAGTGGGGGGGGCCAAGTGATAGAGAGAGGGGGGCCAGCTGATGGAGAGTGGGGGGGCAAGTGATAGAGAGAGGGGGGTCAGCTGATGGAGAGTGGGGGGGCGTGATAGAGAGAGGGGGCAGCTGATGGAGAGTGGGGTGGGGCAAGTGATAGAGAGAGGGGCAGGTGATAGTGAGGGGGCAACTGATGGAGAGAGGGGGGCAGCTGATGGAGGAGGAGAATTGGGAGAAGCCACAGGAGCGTCGGAACCAGCCACAGTGAAGAGACAAGCCAAGGTGGACATGATCTCCAGGAGAGCCAGTTGGACACCTGTATTGTAGCCCGTACAGAATAAAACTGTACCCATGGGATAAATGATAGTTACAGATGAGGAAAGCCATTCGCACCAATCTAGGTCACCTTGCCAGAGAGATTCTAACATACCCTCATTGGGGCATCCAATTTTTTCTTAAATGATTCTAAACTTTTGCTCCATGACTTTATCTGGAAGTTTATTCAATACTTTGATCACTCCTATGTGAAGAAAACTTTACCGCTATTAGTCCTAAAATTATCTGTTACTAGTTTGTACCAGTGTCTCCTCATTTTACATTGGCAGATTAATTTAGAGCAGTATTATGGATTAACTTGTCTATACCATAACAATCTTACATGCCTTTATAAAATCACTTCTCAGATACCTCCTTTCCAACTGAAAAGTCCAAGTCATTCTTCATAACTCGGGACCTTGACCATGCAGATCAGATTCATAGCTCTTCTCTGCACTGCCCTCAGCACTTAAATGTCTTTTTTGTTTTTTTGGCAACCTGGATGCGTTATTCAATATGTGGTCAGCACAGAGCATGATACAAATTGATCACTACTGCCTCTGACATATAGGGGGCGAAATTATCCAATGCCCCGATTGGGGCGATACCGTGGCAGCGCCTCCACTAATCCCCGCGAAATTTCACGAGAGCTGGTAGCGCCCCCCCACCCCCCACCGGAGTCACCCAACAAGACAATTTCAGCTCCATAATCTACTATTATAGCCAAGTAGTTCAACATCCTATGGCTTCGTTGGTTTCTGTTCTGCATTGATTGCACATGTTTAGCGTTAAGTCTATTAAGGTTCCTAGGTCTTTTTCAGCTTCATCCTTGGTTATTTCAGCACCATCCATGTAGTTTGCATGTTGTTTTTATTTCAGATTTCCAGTACCTTTTGCTTGTGGAAAATATCTCCCTATAGTTATGCTCAGGAAAATACAGCTCAGTCGTAGGCCACCCATTTAGCCAACTGGAACTGTTTTTTCTACACAACAGAAGAATTAGGGATTGCAAGATATACTAGAAGTTTAATTCATTTTATTCAATTAAGTTTAGGTTCGATCCAGTTTTTTGCTTCTGAGAAATGTGGGAAAACTAAGTACGTTTTGGAATGGACAGCCTTGGTTATGCACAATAAATGCACAATAAAGTGCTAGTTCTGAAGAATATAAGAACATAAGAATTAGGAGCAGGAGTAAGCCATACAACACTTCAGGTCTGCTCCACCATTCAATAAGATCATGGCTGATCTTTAACCTTAATTCCACTTGATCTCCATATCCCTTGATTCCCCTAGAGTCCAAAAATCTATCGATTTCAGTCTTGAATATGCTCAGCGACTGAGCACCCACAGCCCTTTGGGGTAGAGAATTCCAAGGACTCAAAAAGCTCTGAATGAAGAAAGTCCTCCTCATCTCAGTCTTAAATGGCCGACTCCTTATCCTGACACTATGTCCCCTTGTTCTAGACTCTCCAGCCATGGGAAACAACCTCTCAGCATCTACCCTGTCAATCCCCCTATTTTGCTGATAAAAGGTACTCACCTAAATTGGCCAAAGTTAACGACTGGCGGTTTTAAAATATCACCGAAAAGCAGATCAACGAAGTGCAGCACCAAAAAAAATGCGACCGCCTAAAATTGGCCGCTAGGCGAACCTCCACTCAGGGTGAAAAAAACTGCCTGAGAAAAGCCTACGTTGAAGCCCCACAAACAGCGGTAGGTATGAAGACCTACAAAAAAGGTATGTTGAAGTTTTTATTTTTTAATTCTTTTTCAGCGATTCATTAGTTTTTTGAATGTTTACTGATTTTTTATTTTTGCAATTTTCTTTGTGTTTTCTCCCCTCCCAGGGCCTGTATTTTTGGCGGTGATCGGGCTAAAGTTGGCGAGGACCGTGAATCCTTGTGCAATGCTGATTTTTAACGTCGGGCGCGTTTTTTTTCCAATTTTACTCCCTTAAAAAATGGCGAAGTTTTTAGTGGTATTTTTTCCGAAAAATGACGGAAAAAAACGATATCGCCAAAAACTGAATTTCTAGCCCTTTGTGTCCTCCTCACAGCTTACTTTCCTACCTAACTTTGTATCATCAGCAAACTTGTATAATTGCACTCTGTCATCTAAGTCATTAATATAGATTGTAAATAGCTGTGGCCCAAGTATTGATCCTTGCGGCACCACACTAGTTACACCCTGCCAACTGGAAAACGACCCATTTATTTCTGTTTTCTCTCTGTTAACCAATCCTCTGTCCATGCTAATATATTACCTCCAACCCCATGAGGCTTTATCTTTTGCAGCAACCTTTTATGTGGCACCTTATTAAATGCCTTTTGGAAATCCAAATATACTACATCCACTAGTTCCCCTTTATCTACCCTGCCAGTTACATCCTAAAAAAATTTAATAAATTTGTTAAACAAGATTTCTATTTCATAAAAGCATGTTGACTCTGCGTAATCATATTATTGATGAAAAGTGAGAAAAAAAACAAGTTAAGCACATTCCACCTTCCTTTATCCTGAGACTCCTGTTAATTCATGGATTGGCTCCCGACAGGTGCAAGAAGACATTCAATCCCTGGGATACAGACAAGCCAAGAGCCACGAGGCTCATCCCAGCATCAGAGGCTTGATCTGTGAGAGAAGGGTGGAATATCTGAGGCTTGTCAGCCTCAGATGAGGTGACCACGGGTGAACCTCATAGAGGTAATTAAGATGGTAAAGAATATAGAAAAAATAAATCCAGAACACTGCTTTGATAGAACAAGGGGACACAGGTTGAAACTGGTTATAGGTACCTTTCCAATAGATGTCAGAAATACATTTTTCATCTGAAGAGTGATTGACTCCTTTGGGTGAGGCCTTCGAGTCACTCAAGAACCAGTTGATACAATGATGGAGAACTACAGGTTTCTCCTTCTGGATGGATGAGCTAAATTGTGCAGAATGAGCGGAGCGGATGGGATGCATCCTAGGATGCTGAGGGAATTGAGGGTAGAAATCACGGAGGTGCTAGCTATAATATTCCAATCCTTCTTAGATACAGGGATGGTGCCAGAAGACTGGAGAATAGCAAATGTTACACCATTTTTCAAAAAAGGGTGTAAAGATGAACCCAGCAACTACAGACCAGTCAGTTTAACCTCGGTAATGTCCACACTTGACTAGCTCTGTTGGGTGGGCCACATTGTCCCCATGCCGGACACAAGACTCCCAAAGCAAGCGCTCTACTCGGAACTCCTACACGGCAAGCGAGCCCCAGGTGGGCAGAGGAAACGTTACAAGGACACCCTCAAAGCCTCCTTGATAAAATGCAACATCCCCACCGACACCTGGGAGTCCCTGGCCAAAGGCCGCCCTCAGTGGAGGAGGGCGCTGAGCACCTCGAGTCTCATCACCGAGAGCATGCAGAAAACAAGCGCAGGCAGCGAAAGGAGCGTGCGGCAAACCAGACGCCCCACCTATCCTTTCTTCCAACAACTGTCTGTCCCACCTGCGACAGAGACTGCAATTCCCGTATTGGACTGTTCAATCACCTGAGATCTCACTTTTGGAGTGGAAGCAAGTCTTCCTCGATTTTGAGGAACTGCCTATGATGATGATATAGAGTACAAAAGTGTGGAAATTATGATGAACCTGTATAAAACACTGGTTTGGCCCCAACTGGAATACTGTGTCCAATTCTGGGCACCGCACCTTAGGAAGGATGTGGAGGCCTTAGAGAAGGTGCAGGAAAGATTTACGAGAATGAGTCCAGGAATGAGGGACTTCAATTAAGTTGACAGACTGGAGAAGCTGGGTTGTTTTTCTTGGGCCGAGAAGCTTGAGCAGAGATTTCATAGAGGTGTTCAAAATCATGAGCGGTCTAGATAGAATAGATAGAGAGAAACTGTTCCCGTTGGCAGAAGGATCGAGAACCAGAGCACACAGATTTAAAGTGATTTGCAAAAGAACCAAAGGCGACATAAGGAAAAACTTTTTTACACAATGAGTGGTTAAGATCTGAATGCACTGCCTGAAAGGGTGATGGAGACAGACTCAATTTTATCTTTCAAAAGAGAGTTGGATAAGTATCTGAAGGAAAAAAATTGCAGGACTACAGGGAAAGGGCGGGGGAGTGGAACTAGCTGAGAGTCGGCACGGGCTCGATGGGCCGAATGACCTTTTTCCGTGCTGTAACCATTCTACGATTCTATAATTCTATGACCTCCCTCGTCTTTTATCTTATAATCTTGTGAAAAGAATTGTACTGCAGCAGTGTGCAAGCACATGGACTCGATCCCATATTCATATTCCTCTGCTGTACTTAGACTGCAAAAATGATTCCACCTCTCTGGAATCTACAGCAGTACCTATTTAAGAACATAAGAACATAAGAAATAGCAGGAGTAGGCCATACGGTCCCTCGAGCCTGCTCCGACGTTTAATACGATCATGGCTGATCTGATCTTGGGCTCAGCTCCATTTCCCTGCCTGCTCCCCATAACCCCTTAATCCCTCTTTGTTTCCAACGCATGAGTAGTCCAAAATATTTAATGGAGTCGTGTGCTTCTTTATCTCCGCAGACATGGACATCATCCAGGGTTGCTGAAACCAATCCTGAGGAAACAACCTTGTTGACAGTGGTCAGATCCGATCTAGAGTAGTGTGTGCAGTTCTGGTCACCTAATCAATAGCAAGAGTATTATTGTCCTTTAGAGGGAACAAAGACAAGCAAAAAAGATGATTCAGGAATATATGTTAAGGAAGCTGGTCTTGTATTCTTTGCAAAAGAAGAGCATTAAGAGAAGGCCTCCATCAAATGATACTCTATACGATGGTACTGTTGGTCAGGAAGGCCCTCAATGGAAATGTAGAAGGTTTGAATTGTAATGTCTCAGAGAGTTTGAGGTGATCTAAGTAAAGTTCTCAAGATAATGAAGGGAATTAATAAAAATTGTTTTGAGCAAATTCTTCACTCTGGTGAATGGTTTAAGTGCGAGTAGACTCACATTAAAAACTCGGTGATAATGAGTAAGAAGAAAAGTGAGGGGAAATAGAACTGTGGAATAAGATGTCAGGAAAGCAAATAGTATAAATGGATCCTGGAGAGAAATGGATTCAGGGATTATGGTGAAAAGATTGTTGATGGGATTGATATCTGAAGAAAGGACAGGTGTGTTTGAGGCTAATATCATTTCCTGTTCTTAAAAAACTCAGTGTTCTTATCTCAGGGGACAATGAAAAGGCATATGTTTCCCCTCATGTTCCTTCTTACTTCTAACCTCCTAATTATTAACTTACGTCTTCTGCTATTCAATTTTTTCTCCAGAGTGAACAATTTGCAGACTAAACTAAACTAAGTTGGCAGGGGGGTGGACACCAGATGTAGCATTAGAAAGGAGAAACAAGATGTATAAAGGATTGGGAGAGACAGATAGTAAGAAATAGTATGGTATTAGCTGGGGTCAGACTAACAGACTAACAGAGAAGACATAGCGTGGTAAATAAGGTTGGTGAGCTGCAGGCGCAAAAAGCCACATGGGAATATGATGTTGTGACGATAATGGAGACTTGGCTGAAACAAGGGCAGGATTGGGTACTAAATATTCCTGGATATAAGGTGTTCAGGAAATATAGAAAGGAAAGAAAGAGGTTAGGGTGGCAATATTGAATAAGGAGAATATTACACTGCTGGAGAGAGAGGACGTCCTGGAGGGGTCAAAGACAGAACCTATTCGGTTAGAGTTAAGAAACAATAGAGGTGCCATTACATTACTAGATGTATTCTATAGGCCACCAACTAGTGGGAAAGATATAGAGGAGCAAATTTTCAGGGAAATTACAGTGAGGTGGAAGAACTATAGAGTAGTGATAATAGGGTACTTTGACTATCCTAATATAAACTGGGATAGTAATAGTGTAAAGGGCAGAGAGGGGGAAGAATTTCTGAAGTGTGTTCAGGAGAACTTTCTTGATCAGTATGTTTCCAGCCCAATGAGGAAAGAGGCATTGCAGGATCTGGTTCTGGGGAATGAGGTGGGTCAAGTGAAGCAAGTTTCAATGGGGAACATTTAGAGAACAGTGATCATAATAAGGTTTAGATTAGCTATGGAAAAGGACAAGGAGCAATCTAGAGTAAAAATACTTAATTGGAGGAGGGTTGAGAACAGATCTGGCCCGGGTAAATTGGAATCAAAGATTGCAGGCAAAATTGTAATTGAACAATGGTCTGCCTTTAAAGAGGAGATTGTTCGGGTACAGTCGAGGTACATTTCCACAAGGGGGTAAGGTAGGCAAAAGAGATAGAGAGTAAGATGAAGCAGAAAAAGGGGGTGTTTGACAGATGTCAGGTTGAGAATACAAGTGAGATCCAGGCTGAATATAGAAAGTTCAGAGGGGAAGTGAAAAAGGAAATAAGAGGAGCAAAGAGAGAGTATAAGAATAGACTGGCAGCTAACATAAAAAAGAGAATTCAAATTCTTCTATAGGCAAATAAATAGTAAAGGGATGGATAGAGGAGGGATAGAGCTGATTAGGGACCAAAAAGACCGATGCATGGAGGCAGAGGGCATGACTGAGGTACTAAATGAGTAATTTGCATCTGTTTTTACCAAGAAAGAAGATCCTGCCAGTCATAGTGAAAGAAGAGGTAGTTGAGACACTGGATGGGATAAAAATTGATAAGAGGAGTTACTAGAAAGGCTGGCTGTACTTTTAGTAGATAAGTCACCAGGACCAGATGGGATGCATCCTAGGATGCTGAGGGAAGTAAAGGTAGAAATTGCGGAGGTACTGGGCATAATCTTGCAATCTTCCTTAGATACAGAGGTGCTGCTAGAGGACTGGAGAGTTAGAAATGTTGTTCAAAAAAGGGTGTAAAGATAAACCCAGCAACTATATGCCAGTCAGATTAAGCTCAGTGGTGGGGAAACTTTTAGAAACAATAATCTGGGACAAAATTAACAGTCACTTTGGACCAAGTGTGGATTAATTAAGGAAAACCAGCACAGATTTGTAAAAAGGAAAATTGTGCTTAACTAACTTGATTGAGTTTTTTGATGAGGTAACCAAGAGGGTTGATGAGGGCAATGTGGTTGATGTGGTGTACATGGACTTCCAAAAGGTGTTTAATAAAGTGCCACATAATACGCTTGCCAGCAAAGTTGAAGCCAATGGAATAAAAGGGATATTGACAGCATGGATAGGAAATTGGCTAAGTGACAAGAATCAGAGAGTAGTGGTGAATGGTTGTCTTTCGGACTAGAGGAAGGTATACAGTGAGGTTCCCCAAAGGTCAGTACTAGGACCTCTGCTTTTCTTGATATATATTATTGACTTGGACTTGGGTGTACAAAGCACAATTTCAAAACTTGCAGATGTCATAAAACTTAGAAGTATAGTGAACAGTGAGGAGGATAGTGATAGACGTCAAGAGGGCATAGACAAGCTGGTGAAATGGGAAGGTACATGCAGATGAAATTTAATGCAGAAAAGTGAAAAGTGAGATATTTTGGTTGGAAGAATGAGGAGAGACAATATAAACTGAAGGGCACAATTCTAAAGGGGTTGCAGAAATAGAGAGACCTGGGGGTATATGTGAACACATTGTTGAAGGTGGCAGGGCAGGCTGAGAAAGCAGTTAAATAAAGCATATGGGATCCTGGGCTTCATAAATAGAGGCATACAGTACAAGCAATGTGTAAGGAGGGCACAAAAAATCTGCAAAAGGACATAGACAGGCTAAGTGAGTGGGCAAAAATGAGGCAGATGGAGTATAATGTTGGAAAGTGTGAGGTTATACACTTCCGCAGAAAAAAATCAAAGAGCAAGTTATTATTAAAATGGAGAAAAATTGCAAAGTGCTGTAGTACAGCGGGATCTGGGGATATTTGTGCATGAAACACAAAAGGTTAGTATGCAGGTACAGCAAGTGATCAGGAAGGCCAAAGGAATCTTGGTCTTTATTGCAAAAGAAATGGAGTATAAAAGCAGGGAAGTCTTGCTACAGTTATACAGGGTATTGGTGAGGCCACACCTGGAATACTGCATACAGTTTTGGTTTTCATATTTATGAAAGGATATACTTGCTTTGGAGGCAGTTCAGAGAAGGTTCATTAAGTTGATTCCGGAGATGAGGGGATTGACTTATGAGGAAAGGTTGAGTAGGTTGGGCCTCTACTCATTGGAATTCAGAAGAATGAGAGGTGATCTTATCGAAACGTATAAGATTATGAGAGGGCTTGACAAGGTGGATGCAGAGAGGATGTGTTCACTGATGGGGGAGACTAGAACTAGAGGGCATAATCTTAGAATAAGGGGCCGCCCATTTAAAACTGAGATGAGGAGGAATTTCTTCTCTCAGAGGGTTATAAATGTGGAATTCGCTGCCTCAGAGAGCTGTGGAAGCTGGGTCATTGAATAAATTTAAGACAGAGTTAGATAGTTTCTTAACCTATAAGGGAATAAGGGATTATGGGAAGTGGGCAGGGAAGTGGACCTGAGTCAATGATCGGATCAGCCATGATCGTATTAAATGGTGGAGCAGACTCGAGGGGCTGTATGGCCTACTCCTGCTCCTATTTCTTATGTTCATATGTTCTTAAAAGCAAGGAAGTTATGATGAATCTTTATAAAACACTGGTTCGGCCTGAACTGGAGTATTGTGTCCAATTCTGGGCACCACACTTTAGGAAGAATGTGAAGGCCTTAGAGAGGGTGCAGAAAAGATTTACAAGAATGGTTCCAGGGATGACTTCAGTTATGTAGATAGACTGGAGAAGTTGGGGTTGTTTTCCTTTGAGTAGAGAAGGATGAAAGGAGATTTGATAGAGATGTTAAAAATCATGAGGGGTCTGGACAGAGTAGATAGAGAGAAACTGTCCCCATTGGCAGAAGGGGCAAGAATCAGAGGACAGAGATTTAAGGTGATTAGCAGAAGAACCAAAGGCGACATGAGGAAAAACTTTTTATGCAGCGAGTGATCATGATCTAGAAAGCACTGTCTGAAAGGGTGCTGTTGGCAGATTCAATTGTGGCTTTCAAAAGGGAATTGGACAAGCACCTGAAGGAAAAATATTTGCTGCGCTATGGGGAAAGGGAAGGGGAGTGGGACTAGCTGAAGTGCTCTTGCAGAGAGCTGGCACAGAAGGAGGCCATTTGGCCCATTGAGCCTGTGCCAGCTCTCTGCAAGAGCACTTCAGCTAGTCCCACTCCCCTTCCCTTTCCCCGTAGCGCAGCAAATATTTTTTCTTCAGGTGCTTGTCCAATTCCCTTTTGAAAGCCACAATTGATTCTATGATTCTATGATAAACAATTTGCTGAAATCGATTTTTGTTAATTCTCTTCACAGAGGTGATTTAATTAAATTCTTCAAACTTCCAGCAAAGGAAGCCAATTTCATCTATCAAGAACATGCCAAATAAGCACCTGATTCCACTACGTTGTTACTGGTGGAATGATCATTCATCAGTTGCCATAACCCCCAAGAGACCTTCTTTTCGGCTGTGCAAGCTGGTGGATCTGCAAAATTCATCCACGCATAAGAGATGCTAACCTTTAAATAGGGCCACCATCATCAGAGAGGAGGACAGCATGTGTTTGATTCATCAGGCACTTGAAAACACCTGTAGCAATGTACAACCCATTACCACCTAAACGTTCACTGGCGTGGTCAAACTGCATTTTAAATTCTTTTTAGTTGACAGAACACATTGGCTCTCGATACAATCTAACCAGTAATCAGAAACAGTTCTCTATAATGTGATTCAAAGCTCCTGTTCAGGTGGCAAGGTCCAGTTCTAAGGGGGCTGACCAACAGTAACATCACATAGAGCATCCTTTGTATAAGGTGGCTTTGCAGTGCTCAGCAGACAGTATTTTGTACATCTGTGAACAGAACAAAGGAACATTTAGGAGTGTAGATTATGGTCAATTAATATGCATGTTGTAAAAGTAATGGAAGGGCAACAAAATCCTGTAATCCATTGGTTTCAAGATGCTTTGCAACATCCTGAAGATGCAAAAGATGCTATAAAGTTAGTTATATCCTTTCCAGTGTTCTCTAAAAAGGTAAATGTGAATGAAAAAGTAAGTGGAAGGCAGCAGAAAGTATGAACAGATTATTCCCCACACTGAGGGCTGCTCTGAGGATTCATATACTTCCCCAAAAGGCTGAATGAATAATTAGTGAACAGTTGAAGAAAAAGCTGACTTTGCTTCTTAAAGTCTTGTTAAAGCCATTAATGATAAACTCATGACATTGAACTTCTTGCAGCACTGCATCCAGGTCCACAGGGCTAGACACCTGGCATTGACCACCATGGCTATCTGCTCCCACTGCCTTCTGAGCATATGTCTTGAGGGCCTCCTGGCCCCCTGCGGATACATGTCATCTCTCCTCCTTTCCGCCCCTCTCCACCAAGGCCTCCAGTGCGTGTTGGAAAACCTTGGAGCCCGCTATCTTCCATGTTGTGCCATTCTTCACTGTTTCCCAGGTCAGATTCAGTTGTAGAATGACTTCCAGCACCTGCTTCAGCCACAATGCACCACCTTTTAAGAGACACCTGCTAGCTTTAAGCAGTGCAGGCTACCCTTAACTGTTGATCAACAACACGATTAGTGCTGCCTGCACACTGAAATCATTGAAATAAGCAGGCAGCAGGAAGTTGGCGTGCTGCCTGCATTACACTGAGCAGACGCATCACGATCCCCACACCTGTTTTCAGGGGTTATCGAACTTAGACCCCTTTGTGTCTACCCTATCAAATCTCTTTATCGTTGTTAACACAACCCATCAGAAGAGATGGACAGAAAGCTCTGCAGGACAAACATTGGCCTCTGCACTTGAATTCCCACTACGTGCTGCCAGCACACGAAGCTCTGTGCTGGGAGTGCTAACTCATAACATTTATCCCACATCCTGTAACACTATAGCTGCTCAACACTAAATCTCCTTCATGGTTGGCTCTACTTCCCATTTCTTCTCTGAAAATATTGTAAATAAAATATGACGAAGAAATTCCAGTGAATGAATGAAAGCATGAATAGAGGGAGATTGTCTGTGTTTTAAATACAAACCAAAGGTTAAGCAATTCAAATGAAATACTTTAAAGATAGTATTGGTAGCAAACTGTAAAGATGCATTCCACCTACAAAACCAACAAAATATCCTGTTGTTCACAAAACATAGAAACAAAGAAGCATAGAAAATAGATGCAGGAGTAGGCCATTCGGCCCGTCAAGCCTGCATCACCATTCAATAAGATCATGGCTGATCATTCACCTCAGTACCCTTTTCCTGCTTTCTCTCCATACCCCTTGATTCCTTTAGCCGTAAGGGCCATATCTAACTCCCTCTTGAAAATATCCAATGAACTGGCATCAACAACTCTCTGCGGTAGAGAATTCCACAGGTTCACAACTCTCTGAGTGAAGAAGTTTCTCCTTATCTCGGTCCTAAATGGCTTACTCCTTATCCTTAGAGTGTGACCCCTGGTTCTGGACTTCCCCAACATGGGGAACATTCTTCCTGCATCTAACCTGTCCAATCCCGTCAGAATTTTATATGTTTCTATGAGATTCCCTCTCATTCTTCTAAACTCCAGTGAATACAGGCCCAGTCGATCCAGTCTCTCCTCATATGTCAGTCCTGCCATCCCGGGAATCAGTCTGGTGAACCTTCGCTGCACTCCCTCAATAGCAAGAATGTCCTTTCTCAGATTAGGAGACCAAAACTGAACACAATATTCCAGGTGAGGCCTCATCAAGGCCCTGTACAACTAAGACCTCCCTGCCCCTAAACTCAAATCCCCTAGCTATGAAGGCCAACATGCCATTTGCCTTCTTCACTGCCTGCTGTACCTGCATGCCAACTTTTAATGACTGATGTACCATGACACCCAGGTCTCGTTGCACCTCCCATTTTCCTAATCTGCCGCCATTCAGATAATATTCTGCCTTCAAGTTTTTGCCACCAAAGTGGATAACCTCACATTTATCCACATTATACTGCATCTGCCATACATTTGCCCACTCACCTAACCTGTCCAAATCACCCTGCAGCCTCTTAGCATCTTCCTCACAGCTCACACCGCCACCCAGCTTAGTGTCATCTGCAAACTTGGAGATATTACATTCAATTCCTTCATCTAAATCATTAACGTATATTGTAAATAGTTGAGGTCCCAGCAGTGAGCCCTGCGGCACCCTACTAGTCCCTGCCTGCCATTCTGAAAAGGCCCCATTTATCCCGACTCTCTGCTTCCTGTCTGCCAACCAATTCTCTATCCACGTCAATACATTACCCCCAATAACATGTGCTTTAATTTTGCACAACAATCTCTTGTGTGGGACCTTGTCAAAAGCTTTTTGAAAGTCCAAATACACCACATCCACTAGTTCTCCCTTGTCCACTCTACCAGTTACATCCGCAAAAAATTCTAGAAGATTTGTCAAGCACGATTTCCCTTTCACAAACCATGCTGACTTGGACCAATCCTTTCACTGCTTTCCAAATGCGCTGCTATTTCATCTTTAATAATTGATTCCAACATTTTCCCCACTACTGATGTCAGGCTAACTGGTCTATAATTACCCATTTTCTCTCTCCCTCTTTTTTTAAAAAGTGGTGTTACATTAGCTCCCCTCCAGTCCATAGAAACAGTGCATTGCAACCAGTAAGAAAAATCCCTCTGGAAAAGGTAAACAAGAAGAGATCTTTCAGCTTCTTTTTCTCTGCTGTAAAATATGCTTAAAACCACAACGTAGTTAAACTCCCGGGTTGAGCAAGGGCTCTGCCTGCCATTGTTTAGAACAGGTCATCAATAAAATAAATAATGGAGATAAAAAGTGAAACTGCGAAGGTCAGAAACTCGAAAATAAAAGCAGAAAATAGTGTAAACTGCACAGCAGGTCAGCCAGCACCTGAAAGGGAAAAGACAGCTTAAGGTTTCCGGTGAGACTTGACAGCAGAAACATTAACCAGAACATTCTCAATCAAAAATAATCCGTTTTTTTCTTTCTGATACTGGATAATCTGCTGTGTACTTCCAGCAATGTTTCTATTTTTTGTGCAGTGCTGTGGATATTGGGGCGAAATTGATGAAGGCCCCAACCCGCCCAAGTGCCACCCAAAGGACCGCCGATGGCCGTTGAGGTACCTGATGGTACTTTGGGCGGGGTTTTCATCAAAAAGGTCCTTGAAAGGGCGGTGGGTGGCAAAAGAGGGACTTACACGCCAATCTGAGCGGCAGCTGGCGGGAGCTCCCAATCTCGACAGCAAAGGCGCTTGCTGCCCAAGTGCCGCCGAGGATGGAGTTGGGCCCACGGAGGGTCGAAGACCTGAAAAGGAAAATCATCAAAAAAAACATTGGAACACCTTCAGGTTGTAACAACCCGTGAAATGTATCCCCCCATCTCCTTTTTTCCTGACTTTGGCACTCGTGGAATGGATGTTCTTTGGGGGCACCCAAACCGGGAAAATCGAAGCTTATGTCCCTTGTGGAGGTGAGCATTGCTTATTTTGACAACCATGAACCGTATGGATGCTACAATTCAAGAAGGGAAATCAGGGATGCTGCCACACTCTTCAGTACACGTTTTTCTACAATCACACATTAAAAAAAAGTAGCAAATCTTTAGATATTTCATACAATCGTAGACTGTAACAGCACGGGAACAGGCCATTCGGCTCATCAGGACGACACTGGCGTTTTTTTCTCCACAAGTAAACAGCCAGGGTTTTCTGCTGCTGTGCTCACGGGTTTGTGATTTCCTGTCCATTCACTTATAATGGGCCCGAATTTGCCCAGAAGTTGCTCCGTTTTTTTGTGGAGCAACTTGATTTTTCTGGAGTATCTTAAAAATCCCCATTCTGCACATTTACTTTGCGCCAGTGTAAGTGAGTTAGTTAGGATTTTTTTTAGTTTAGTTCTTTTTTCAAAAGGGGGCGTTACCAGCCACCTACGCCTGTTTTGGCCATTTAAGCCAGTTTGGACAGCTAAAAGTTGCTCCAAACTAACTTAGGCCAGCGTATGTGGCCACTTGTGGCCGCACAGAAAACCATTGCAGAGAGTTAAGAAATCAGAGCAGGTAGCCAGAGATGGAGGGGGGGGGGTGGGTGTTGGGAAGCACAGAGGACCTTGCAAAGCACTAAACACCTTCACAACAGCATTCAAGAAGCATAAAAACCATCAATAATAAATAAAAAATAAATAAATAAATAATAAAAAATAAAACTTACGTCCTACCTTCATATCAAAACTCTCCTCCTCTCCCCACTCTCATCAAAACAATGCACAACCATCAATAAATAAAAAATAAAACTCAAGTCCTACCTGGCCGGGGAAGTCAACGGGCCAGGCCGGCCGGTGCGGGAGGCCACTCGGCTGGGGATAGGGGCGGGAGAACGCACCGACTCGAGAACGCACCGGGAAGCCCTTCAGCCAGGGCTAGGGGCGGGAGAATGCACCGACTCTCTCTCCAAGGGACTTCACTTCACTTCTCCGAGGGACTTCACTGCACTTCTCCGAGGGACTTCGCCGAGGACTGGACTTCTCCGAGGACTGGACTTCTCTGATGGACTTCTCCGAGGACTTCTCCAAGGGACCTCCAGCTGGGGGCAGGAGCAGCCGGCACTGTTTTTCGCACAGGGCCCTAGCTCCGCCCCTAATGGACAGACCATGGGGGGCCACAGAGCAGGGAGAATACGGAGCTACATTTTCGGTGCCGTTTTGGGAGCAGAAAGTCGGTGCACCTCAGGTGCGCTGAAAAAATCGGAGGGCCAAATTTGGGCCCAACGGGTGGAAAATCACAGACTGCCAAGCATAGGAGCAGGAAAGCCTGATCGCCTAATCTAATTCCACTCTGCTGCTTGCTCCCCATGCCATTCCTCTTTTACAAGCAACTATCTCATTCCCTTTAAAAAATAAATTAGCTCTGCCTCAACAATGGTTTGTGGCAAAGAAATCCCCCTTCTAAACAAATTTTCTGCAATGGAGATATTGGCGATGATTGCCATAAATTAAATCATTGTGCTCCTTGATCCTCCAGTGGCGAATTCGCACCACAATTTTCTGGAAAAATAATAATACGTCACAGTGAACATAACGATGGATCGGACTGGTGCAGCCAATGTCTGATACACATCCAAGGTACCGGGTCCAGATACAGAATGAAACAACAGGTTATTTAACGTGGAGATAGGTCACAGTTTGTCAGACAGAATATCCAGGTTGGATTTAATGTAATTGCTGAGCTTGTACTGAAACAGTATGAATATATAAATCAGCGTTAACAAGAGACCTAGATGCAAAGAGTTGTCTCCCAAACTGCGTGGGATCCCTAGCCAAACTGGTTGTAATCTATGCGCACAAACTCAATAAAAATTAATATAAAAATAATTTAAGTCAGGGGAAAATCAGGCTGCTTTTAAAAATTCTTATCAACAAAATCACAGACTCCATAATCACGAGTTACAGTTTTAGGGTTTCTTGACTCTTTTCATACTCTAGATATCTTTTAGATTACTCCTGTGAGTATGTCCAAGCTCAATATACCCCCACGCGTATAAAAAATGTCCGGCTATCCAGGTAAATTCATAGCATGCCCAAGGAACAAATAGAGAACGCTCTTCAGTTCATGTTAGCTACTGGTTCTATCACGTCTTGTCTTCGCAAGGTGACAGAATAACACTACACTAGAGTTTAACTGCCAAAGAAATTTATTATACAGTAAAAAAAAAGTGAATAGTAGCAGTAACACAGCATATATTTTTATAGTCGTTATTAAGCTTAGCTAGTTCCTTGTGCAGTAAAATAAATAACAAATTGCTTGCAATTGCTGTAGTAAACCATGATACAAGTAATATTCTTACGTAGCAGTCCTTTTTCTTTTATCGCTGTCCACAGAACCTGTGTGGCCTTACTATTGCTCTTTAAAAGCTTCAGACAGACCCTGATTTGAATAAGACAGGTTGATAAAGTGCTTCAAAAAAGTGATTGGGAGCAAACAGATTTAAATAACTGACTTTTTTAAAAGCTGCCAATCAAATTTGAGCAATTCCCACAAAATGCATGTTTTTGCACCTTTCTTGGATATCAGTATTAGAAAAAAAACTACTAATTTTACAACAATTGTATCAAGATATGATTTCTGTGAGTAAAGCTGTTTTTTAAATCCCTTGGGTTCGATTTTCGGTTCACTGCTGCCTCTGGTTTCGCCCCAGAGGGGCGATAATATCGGCGGAAAGCATTTCCGGCGGGCAGCCAGCTTCCAGTGCCCCGCCAGGACATTCCGTGCCGGATTTGCGGGGACACGGAACAGAACCGCCCGTGAGGCGAACCGGTGTGCAATGCCCCTAGTTGCGACACCGGTTCGAAATTTGAAACTTGCCTGATCCGTAGCAATCCATAGTGCACCCTTGTGGGACCGCCTGTGAAAGCTGGAAGTCCGAGCTGTTGTGGCCGCAGTGAGGGAAGGAATGTCTACCTGAAGTAAGTGTGATTGTTTTTTTATTTTTATTTTTGCGATTCATGTGGGTATGGTGTCAGTAAAGTATTGGGAGTGTTTTTGGTGGGGTTTTTCCAGATATTTTTTTCCACAGATGCCTCGCTTAGGGCGCTCCAAAGCCAGCTGTTTATGTCGGGATTTTCATTTGCTCATCCGGTCGAGCACCCTACAAGAGGTGTGTAGCGTCGGCTCCACACTCAGGGCCCAGCTGGTGAATTTTGGGCTGGAGACGCAAAACATCTGGCCTATATGTGACTCCAGGCCCACAGGAATGTGGTTGACTCTTCACTGCCTGTTGTAATGGCTGAGCAAGCCACGCAGTTGTACCGCTACGAAAAGCAATAACAAGGATTAAACTGGACGGATCACCAGCTTCGGACACGACAATGGCACACCGAGCTCAGTCAACCCTGCAAAGTGTTCCTCACTAATATCTGGGGACTTGGTGAGAAAATCTGGGGAAAATTGGGTGAGCTGTCCCACAGACAAGTCAAACAGCTGCCTGACATAGCCATACTCACAGAATCATACCTTTCAGCCAATGTCCCAGACTCCTCCATCACCATCCCTGGGTATCTCATGTCCCATCAGCAGGACAGACCCACAAGAGGTGGCGGCACAGTGGTGTACAGTCGTGAGGGAGAGGGCCTGGGAATACTCAACATTGACTCCGGACTGCAGGAAGTCTCATGGATTCAGGTCAAGCATCGGCAAGGAAACCTGCTGATTACCACCTCCCGCCCTCCGTCACCTGATGAATTAGTACTACTCCGTGTTGACCACCACTTAGAAGAAACACTGAGAGTAGCAAGGGCACAGAATGTACTCTGGATGGGGGACTTCAATGTCCATCACCAAGAGTGGCTCGGTAGCACCATAACATAAGAATATAAGAAACAGGAGCAGGAATAGGGCATTTGGCCCCTTGAGCTTGCTCCGCCATTCAATAAGATCATTGCTGATCTGATCCTAGTCTCAACTCCACTTCCCCGCCCGCTCCCTATAAACCTTGACTCCATTATCATTCAAACATCTGTTTATCTCCACCTTAAATATATTCAATGAACCAGCCTCCACCGCTCTCTGGGGCAGAGAATTCCAAAGATTCACGACCCTCTGAGAGAAGAAATTCCTCCTCATTTCTGCCTCAAATGGGTGACCCCTTATTCTGAAACTATGCCCCCTAGTTCTAGATTTCCCCCATGAGGGGAAATATCCTCTCTGCATCTACCCTGTCAAGCCCCCTCAGAATCTTATCTGTTTCAATAAGATCGCCTCTCATTCTTCTAAATTGCAATGCGTATAGGCCTAACCTGCTCAACCTTTTTTCATATGACAACCATTTCATCTCAGGAATCAACCACGTGAACCTTCTCTGAACTGCCTCCAATGCAAGTATATCCTTCCTTAAATAAGGAGACCAAAACTGTACGCAAATGTGGTCTTACCAATGCCCTGTACAGTTGAAGCAGGACTTCCCTGCTTTTATACTCCACCCGCCGCCTTGCAATAAAGGCCAACATTCCATTTGCCTTCCTGATTACTTGCTGTGCCTGCATGCTAACTTTTTTTGTTTCATGTATAAGAACCCCCAGATTCCTCTGTACTGCAGAATTTGTAATCTCTCCCATTTAAATTATAATTTGCTTTTTTATTTTTTGTACCAAAGTGGACAACGTCACATTTTCTTACATTATACTCCATCTGCAAAATGTTTGTCCACTCATTTAGCCTACCTATATCCCTTTGCAGATTATTTGCCAGCTCCTTACAGCTTGCTTTCCCACCCATCTTTGGTATCATCAGCAAATTTGGCTACATTACACTCGGTCCCTTCATCCAAGTCATTAATATAAATTGTAAATAGTTGAGGCCCCAGCATTGATCCCTGATTTTACGTCCATAATAAAGAAATGTGATTGAGTATTGTAGACGTGAGTAAGTGTGACCTTAGTCTCTTTATTCTAACTCCAGAGTGTTGGTACAGCATGGGAGGCCTGCTTATATACAGTGCTCCCAAGGGATGCTGGTATCCCTTGGGACTCCAACAGATACGCCCTCTGGTGGCGGTAGAATGCTGGTTACATAGGATTGCATACATAACATTACACCCTCCCAAAGTCAATAGTACACTTATTTACAGGGTGAGACAATCTGGGGCTTTTCGCTCCCAAGTCGATCGTCTCGGAATAAATGCAGGTGCAGGTGAGTTGGTTGGTTCTTTGTTGGGCTGCTGCGCAGCTGGCCTTGCTGGGCTGCTGGGGATGATGGGTTCAGCTTGTTGGTCAACCATGATGTCGGTTGCCACTTGTGTGTATGTCGGAGGGTCAAAGTTGATGGTGTCCTCTTCAGGTTGCTCGTGGCTGTCTGTGAATCACAGTTTGGTTTGGTCCAAATGCTTTCTGCAAGTTAGTCCATTTGCGAGTTTGACCTGAAACACCTTACTCCCTTTTTTGGCTATAGTTGAGTACAAATACAAGGTCATTGACTTCAATATCGCGTGACAAATTTGCTCGATAATTGGCATCACGGAGACATGGCTCCAGGGTGACCAAGGCTGGGAACTCAACATCCAGGGGTATTCAACATTCAGGAAGGATAGACAGAAAGGAAAAGGAGCTTTGTTGGTTAAAGAGGAACTTAACGTTGTTGGTTAAAGAGGAAATTAACGCAATAGTAAGGAAGGTCGTTAGCTTGGATGATGTGGAATCAGTATGGGTGGAGCTGCGGAATACCAAAGGCAGGAAAACGCTAATGGGAGTTGTGTACAGATCATCCAACAGTAGTAGTGAGGTTGGGAACAGCATCAAACAAGAAATTAGGGATGCGTGCAATAAAGGTACAGCAGTTATCATGGGCGACTTTAATCTACAAATAGATTGGGCTAACCAAACTGATAGTAATACGGTGGAGGAGGATTTCCTGGAGTGTATTAGGGATGGTTTTCTAGACCAATATGTCGAGGAACCAACTAGAGGGCTGGCCATCCTAGACTGGGTGATGTGTAATGAGAAAGGACTAATTAGCAATCTTGTTGTGTGAGGCCCCTTGGGGAAGAGTGACCATAATAGGGTAGAATAATTCTGAGACTAGGGTCTTGAATTTAAGGAAAGGTAACTTCGATGGTATGAGACGTGAAATGGCTAGAATAGACAAACGAATGCTACTTAAAGGGTTGACGGTGGATAGGCAATGGCAGACATTTAAAGATCACATGGATGAGCTTCAACAATTGTACATCCCTGTCTGCAGTAAAAATAAAACGGGGAAGGTGGCTCAACCGTGACTAACAAGAGAAATTAAGGATAGTGTTAAATCCAAGGAAGAGGCATATAAATTGGCCAGAAAATACAGCAAACCTGAGGACTGGGAGAAATTTAAAATTCAGCAGAGGAGGACAAAGGGTTTAATTAGGAGGGGGAAAATAGAGTATGAGAGAAAGCTTGCCGGGAACATAAAAACTGACTGGAAAAGATTCCATAGATATGTGAAGAGAAAAAGATTAGTGAAGACAAATGTAGGTCCCTTGCAGTTAGATTCAGGTGAAGTAATAATGGGGAACAAAGAAATGGCAGAGCAGTTGAACAAATACTTTGGTTCTGTCTTCACGAAGGAAGACACAAATAACCTTCCGGAAGTACTAGGGACCGAGGGTCCAGTGAGAAGGAGGAACTGAAGGATATTCTTATAAGGCGGGAAATTGTGTTAGGGAAATTGATGGGATTGAAGGCCAAATAATCCCCGGGGCCTGATAGTCTGCATCCCAAAGTACTTAAGGAAGTGGATGCATTGGTGATCATTTTCCAACAGTCGATCGACTCTGGATCAGTTCCTATGGACTGGAGGGTAGCTAATGTAACACCACTTTTTAAAAAGGAGGGAGAGAGAAAACAGGTAATTATAGACCGGTTAGCCTGACATCAGTGTTGGGGAAAATGTTGGAATCAATGACTAAAGATGAAATCGCAGCGCATTTGAAAGCAGTGACAGGATTGGTCCAAGTCAGCATGGATCTATGAAGGGAAATCATGCTTGACAAATCTTTTAGAATTTTTTGAGGATGTAACTAGTAGAGTGGACAGGGGAGAACCAGTGGGATGTGGTGTATTTGGACTTTCAAAAGGCTTTTGACAAGGTCCCACACAAGAGATTGGTGTACAAAGTTGGGGGTAATGTATTGACGTGGATAGAGAACTGATTGGCAGACAGGAAGCAGAGAGTCGAGATAAACGGGTCCTTTTCAGAATGGCAGGCAGTGACTAGTGGGGTGCCGCAGAGCTCAGTGCTGGGACCCCAGCTATTTACATTGTACATTAATGATTTAGATGAAGGAATTGAATGTAATATCTCCAAGTTTGCAGATGACACTAAGCTGGGTGGCAATGTGTGCTGTGAGGAGGATACTAAGGTGACTTGGACAGGTTAGGTGAGTGGGCCAATGCATGGCAGATGCAATATAATGTGGATAAATGTGAGGTTATCCATTTTGGGGGCAAAGACACGAAGGCAGAATATTATCTGAATGGTGGCAGATTAGGAAAAGGGGAGGTGCAACGAGACTTGGGTGTCATGGTGCATCAGTCATTGAAAGTTGGCATGCAGGTACAGCAGGCGGTAAAGAAGGCAAAGGGTATGTTGGCCTTCATAGCTAGGGGATTTGAGTATAGCAGCAGGGAGGTCTTACTGCAGTTGTACAGGGCCTTGGTGAGGCCTCACCTGGAATATTGTGTTCAGTTTTGGTCTCCTAATCTGAGGAAGGAAGTTCTTGCTATTGAGCGAGTGCAGTGAAGATTCACCAAACTGATTCCCGGGATGGCGGGACTGACATATGAGGAGAGATTGGATCGACTGAGCCTGTATTCACTGGAGTTTAGAAGGATGAGAGGGGTATCATAGAATCATTTAAAATTCTGACGGGACTGGACAGGTTAGATGCAGGAAGAATGTTCCTGATGTTGGGAAGTCCAGGACCAGGGGACACAGTCTAAGGATAAGGGGTAAGCCATTTAGGACTGAGATGAGGAGAAACTTCTTCACTCAGAGAGTTGTTAACCTGTGGAATTCCCTACCGTAGAGTTGTTGAGGCCAGTTCATTGGATATATTCAAGAGGGAGTTAGATATGGTCCTTAGGGCTAAAGGGATCAAGGGGTATGGAGAGAAAGCAGGAATGGGGTACTGAGGTGAATGATCAGCCATGATCTTATTGCATGGTGGTGCAGGCTCGAAGAGCCGAATGGCCTACTCCTGCACCTATTTTCTATGTTTCTATGTTTCTACATGCTTTGTTGATGCCGCCTGCCCTCAACGTGATCATGGAGATCAGGGTGGATGAGAGAAAGCTTTGTTTTGAGCGACGTTTTCATGAGCAGCTCGGCTGGGGGAACCCTGGTGAGCGAGTGGGGTCTGGTGCGGTAGCTGAACAGGACTCAGGACAGGTGGGTCTGCAGGAAGCCTTCCGACATGCGTTTCAAGCTTTGCTTGATGGTTTGGACTGCCAGTTCTGCTTGGCTGTTGGACGCGGGCTTGAACGGGGCAGATGTGACGTGCTTGATTCCATTGCGGGTCATGAATGGGCAAATGCATGGCAGATGCAGTATAATGTGGATAAATGTGAGGTTATCCATTTTGGAGGCAAAAACACGAAGGCAGAATATTATCTGGATGGCGGCAGATTAGGAAAAGGGGAGGCGCAATAAGACCTGGGTGTCATGGTACATCAGTCACTGAAAGTGGGCATGCAGGTACAGCAGGCGGTGAAGAAGGCAAATGGTATGTTGGCCTTCATAGTTAGGGGATTTGAGTATAGGAGCAGGGAGGCCTTACTGCAGTTGTACAGGGCCTGAGTGAGACCTCACCTGGAATATTGTGTTCAGGTTTGGTCTCCTAATCTGAGGAAGGACGTTCTTGCTATTGAGGGAGTGCAGCGAAGGTTCACCAGACTGATTCCAGGGATGGCTGGACTGTCATATGAGGAGGGACTGGATCAACTGGGCCTTTATACACTGGAGTTTAGAAGGATGAAAGGGGATCTCATAGAAACTTATAAGGTTCTGACGGGACTGGACAGCTTAGATGCAGGAAGAATGTTCCCGGTGTTGGGGAAGTCCAGAACCAGGGGACACAGTCTTAGGATAAGGGGTAGGCCATTTAGGACTGAGATGAGGAGAAACTTCTTCACTCAGAGAGTTGTTAACTTATGAAATTCCCTGCGGCAGAGAGTTGTTGATGCGAGTTCATTGAATATATTCAAGAGGGAGTTAGATATGGCCCTTACGGCTAAGGGGATCAAGGGGTATGGAGAGAAAGCATGAAAGGGGTACTGAGGGAATGATCAGCCATGATCTTATTGAATGGCGGTGCAGGCTCGAATGGCCTACTTCTGCACCTATTTTCTATGTTTCTATGAATTTCTTTATTTCAGCGCTGGTGAAGCACGGCGCGTTGTCGCTGACAAAGACGTCAGGCAGGCCGTGCGTGGAAAACATGGCTTGTAGGTTTTCGATGGTGGCAGTGGATGTGCTTACAGACGTTATTACACATTCAATCCACTTAGAATGAGCATCCACAACAACCAAGAACATTTTGCTGAGAAACGGGCTAGCGAAGTCAATGTGGATCCTAGACCACGGTTTGGAGGGCCATGACCACAAACTTAGCGGTGCCTCCCTGGATGCATTGTTCAGTTGAGAACAAGTGTTGCATTGGCACACGCAAGACTCCAAATCTGAGTCGATGCCGGGCCACCACACTTGGGATCTGGCTACAGCTTTCATCATTATTATGCCTGGGTGGGTACTGTGTAGGTCGCTTATGAACGTTTCCCTGCCTTTCTTGGGCAAAACCACGCGATTACCCCACAAAAGACAGACCGCCTGTATGGACATTTCATCTTTGCGCTGCTTGCACGGCTTGATCTCTTCATGCTTCTCCGCTGGGATGCTGGACCAGTTCCCATGGAGGATACAGTTTCTTACAAGGGACAGTAAAGGATCCTGGCTGGTCCAGGTCCTGATCTGGCGGGCCGTAACGGGTGACTTTTCATTTTCAAATGCATCCATCAACAAGAGCAAGTCTGCAGGCTGTACCATTTCCACCCCAGTGGTGGGCAATGGTAGCCGACTGAGGGCATCAGCACAGTTCTCTGTGCCTGGCCTGTGGCGAATTACATAGTTATATGCAGACAGCGTGAGCGCCCATCTTTGGATGCGAGCAGAGGCATTGGTATTGATACCTTTGCTCTCTGAGAATAGCGATATGAGCAGCTTATGGTCAGTTTCTAACTCGAACTTAAGCCCAAACAGATACTGATGCATTTTTTTTACCCTGTAAATGCATGCCAGAGCTTCTTTTTCAATTATGCTGTCGGCCCTTTCAACCTTGGACAAGCTCCTGGATGCATAAGCGCCCGGTTGCAATGTTCCCGATTCGTTTGCTTGTTGTAACACACACCCGACCCCGTAAGAAGACGCATCGCAAGCTAGCACTAAACATTTACAAGGATCATACAAGACAAGCAGTTTGTTGGAACATAACAGATTTCGGGCTTTCTCAAAAGCTGTCTCTTGTGATTTCCCCCATACCCAGTCATCTCCCTTGCGTAGCAACACATGTCGAGGTTCCAGCAAGGTGCTTAAACCGGGTAGGAAATTACCAAAATAATTGAGGAGTCCCAGGAATGACCGCAGCTCCAGCACGTTCTGTGGTCTCGGTGCATTCTTGATGGCCTCCGTCTTGGCGTCGGTGGGTCTGATGCCGTCTGCCGCGATGCTTCTCCCTAAGAACTCAACCATTGGCGCCAGGAAAACACACTCCGAGCGTTTCAACCTGAGTCCCACACAATCTATCCGACTTAGAACCTCTTCTAGGTTCCTCAAGTGTTCGATGGTGTCCCGACCTGTGACCAGTATGTCGCCCTGGAAAACCGCTGTTAGCAGACTCTCCATGTTCCTTTGAAAAATAGCCGCGGCCGATCGAATCCCAAACGGGCATCTATTGTAGATGAACAGATCTTTGTGCGTGTTGATGCAAGGGAGGCCTTTCGAAGGTTCCGCCAACTCCTGCATCATGTAGGCCGAGGTCAGGTCCAAATTGGTGAGAGTTGGGATAAACGGGTCCTTTTCAGAATAGCAGGCAGTGACTAGTGGAGTGCCGCAGGGCTCAGTGCTGGGAGCCGAGCTATTTACAATATACATCAATGATTTGGATGAAGGAATTTAGTGTAATATCTCCAAGTTTGCAGATGACACTGAACTGGGTGGCGGTGTGAGCTGTGAGCGGGACGCTAAGAGGCTGCAGGGTGACTTGGGCAGGTTAGGTGAGTGGGCAAGTGCATGGCAGATGCAGTATAAGGTAGATAAATGTGAGGTTATCCACTTTGGGGCAAAAACGCGAAGACAGAATATTATCTGAATGGCGGCAGATTAGGAAAAGGGAGGTGCAACGAGACATGGGTGTCATGGTTCATCAGTCATTGAAAGTTGGCATACAGGTACAGCAGGCGGTGAAGAAGGCAAATGGTATGTTGGCCTTCATAGTTAAAGGATTTGAGTATTGGAGCAGGGAGGTCTTACTGCAGTTGTACAGGGCTTTGGTGAGGCCTCAACTGGAATATTGTGTTCAGTTTTGGTCTCCTAATCTGAGGAAGGAAGTTCTTGCTATTGAGCGAGTGCAGCGAAGGTTCACCAGACTGATTCCAGGGATGGCTGGGCCTTTATACACTGGAGTTTAGAATGATGAGTGGGGATCTCATAGAAACATATAAGATTCTGACGGGATGGGACAGGTTAGATGCGGGTAGAATGTTCCCGATGTTGGGGAAATCCAGAACCAGGGGACACAGTCTTAGGATAAGGGGTAGGCCATTTAGGACTGAGATGAGGAGAAACTTCTTCACTCAGAGAGTTGTTGACCTGTGGAATTCCCTGCTGCAGAGAGTTGTTGATGCCAGTTCATTGGATATATTCAAGAGGGATTTAGATATGGCCCTTACGGCTAAGGGGATCAAGGGGTATGGAGAGAAAGCAGGAAAGGGGTACTGAGGGAATGATCAGCCATGATCTTATTGAATGGTGGTGCAGGCTCGAAGGGCCGAATGTCCTACTCCTGCACCTATTTTCTATGTCTATGTTTCTATGTCTTCCCTCCTGCCAGCGTCACAAATAGGTCATCTGCCTTGGGTAGCGGGTACTGGACCTGCAGCGAAAAATGGTTAATCGTTACTTTATCGTCCCCACAAATTCTGACCGTGCCATCGCCCTTGAGAACCGCAACAATCAGACTGGCCCACTCGTTGACCTCCTCCAGCATGATGATGCCCTCTCATTGTAGCCTGTCTAGCTCGATCTCTACTTTCTCTCGCATCATATATGGCACCGGCGTGCCTTGTGGTGGATGGATCGTGTACCGGGAATCAAGTGGATCTGCACCTTCGCCCTCGAGAAACTTCCAATGCCTGGCTCAAACAGCGATGGAAACTTGCTCAGAACCTGGGCACATGAGGCGTCATAAACGGATGAAAGTGCTCGGATGTCGTCCCAGTTCCAGCGAATTTTTCCCAGCCAGCTTCTGCCGAACAGTGTGGGGCCATCTCCTGGTACTATCCATCGTGGTAGTTCGTGCACTGCTCCATCATAAGAGACTTTTGCTGCTGCGCTGCCAATTACAGGGATCAGCTCTTTAGTGTCAGTCCTCAGCTTGGTGTGAATGGAGCTCAGCTTGGGCCTGTGTGCCTTGTTGCACCACAGCCTGTCGAAGGCCTTTTTGCTCATGATGGACTGACTCGCACCCCTGTCTAATTCCATGGATACTGGAATTCCGTTCAGTTCAACTTTTCACATGATCGGTGGACATTTCGTGGTGAAGATGTGTACCCCGTACACTTCTGCCTCTTCGGTTTGAGTCTCTAGTTCAGTTTGATCCACCATGGATTGGTCTTCCTCTGCAACATGGTGGTTTGCAAGGTTTGCAGCTCGTCTGCACATTCCCTGGAGGTGTCCCATTGTTCCACAGCCTTTGCACGCATAGTGTTTGAAGCGGCATTGATGGGCTCGATGATCACCTCCGCAGCGCCAACAAGATGTTAACTGCCTCGCATTAACGCTTGATGGTGGACTCTGGGTCATCTGAGGTCGTGCAGCTGTAGGCTTGTAAGTTCTGCCATATGTATTTCTACCTGAAAATGATGTTATTTTGTGTATAGTACTTGCCGAAAACATCTTTATGCTGCAAAATTTGTTTGGTGTTATCGCTGGTGGACATAAATGCTTGGGCTATCGTTATGGCTTTGCTCAGGTTCGGTGTGTCAACAGTCAATAGTTTGCGAAGGATAACCTAATGGCCAATGCCAAGCACAAAACAGTCTCTTAGCATTTGCTCCAGGAATCCAGGAATCCATCAAATTCACAATGTCCTGCAAGGCGCCTTAGTTCGGCGACGTAGCTCGCCACATCCTGGCCTTCAGACTATTGACATGTGTAAAATCGATACCTTGCCATCAGAACGTTCTCCTTTGGATCCCAGACCACATACACAGTTCTTCATACGACTTGGTTGTTGGTTCCACTGGAGCAAGAAGATTCTTCATGGGGCCATAGGTTGTTGCCCCGCAGATGGTGAGGAGGATCGCCCTTCGTTTGGCAGCGTTCTAATTCTCTTCCAGCTTGGCCACAAAGTATTGGTCGAGTCACTCCACGAAGGTCTCCCAATCGTCCCCTTCTGAGAATTTCTCCAGGATACCAACAGTTCTCTGCATTTTCGCATGATGGTTCATTATCTCATCGTCAGTTGTTACGTGCATAATAAAGTAATGTGATTAAGTACTCTAGACGTGAGTAAGTGTGACCTTAGTCTCTTTATTCTAACTCCAGAGTGTTGGTACAGCATGGAAGGCCTGCTTTTTACAGTGCTCCCAAGGGATGCTGGTATCCCTTGGGACTCCAACAGATATGCCCTCTGGTGGCGGTAGAATGCTGGTTACATAGGGTTGCATTCATAACATCTGTGGCATCCCACTAGTTACAGTGTGGCAACCTGAAAATGACCCATTTATCCCGACTCTCTGTTTTCTGTTAGCCAATCCTCTATCCATGCTAATATATTACCCCCAACCATGTGAGCTCTTATCTTGTGCAGTCACTTTTTATATGGCACCTTATCAAATGCCTTTTGGAAATCCAAATACATGACATCTACTGATTCCCCTTGATCCACCCTGCTTGTTACATCCTCAGAGAACTCCAGCAAATTTGTCAAACATAATTTCCCTTTCATAAAACCATGCTGATTCTGCTTGACTGAATTATAATTTTCTAAATGTCCTGCGACTACTTCCCTCATAATGAACTACAGCATTTTCCCAATGACAGATGTTAGGCTAACTGGTCTATAGTTTCCTGCTTTCTGTCTCCTTTCTTTCTTAAATAGGGGCATTACATTTGCTGTTTTCCAATCTGCTGGGACCTCTCCAGAATTCAGGAAATTTTGGTAGATTACAACCACTATCTCTGCAGCCACTTCTTTTAAGACCCGAGGATGCAAGCCAGCAGGTCCAGGGGATTTGTCCACCTTTAGTCCCATTAGTTTGCCTAGTAATTTTTCTCTAGCGATAGTGGTTTTTTTATGTTCCCCCCTCCAAGTAACCCCTTGATTATCAATTATTGGGATGCTTTTAGTTTCTTCTACCATGAAGACTCATACAAAATATTTGTTCAAAGTCTCTGCCATTTCCCTGTTTCCCATTATTAATTCCCCAGTCTCATCCTCTCGGGAACCAATGTTTACTTTAACTACTCTCTTCATTTTTATAAGCTCTAGAAACTCTTACTGTCTGTTTTTATATTTCTTGCTAGTTTACTCTCATAAACTATCTTCTCTCTCTTTATTATTTTTTTCGTCGTCCTTTGCTGCCTCCTAAAAATTTCTCAATCCTCTGGCCTTCCACTCTTCTTCGCAACATTGAATGCTTTTGTTTTCAATTTGATACCATCCTTTACTTCCTTAGTTAGCCATGGATGCTTCATCCTTCACTTAGAGTCATAGGGCTCAATTTTCCCCAAGCCCGTTTTCTGACGTATTGCCAGAGTTACGCCCGTTTTTCTAGGCCAGAAATGCGGCAGAAATATTTTACCAAAGTTTTCCCGATGTATAATTCTAATTTAGCGCTGCGCAGCGTGTCCAGTCGCTTCGGTGGGTGGAGCCTGCTGTCAGCGCCGAAAAATGAAGCCGCAGCTTCTGCAAAAGCGCGGGAAAAAAAGTTACGTTTTTGACGCGCATGCTCAGTACAGCTCAGATTTGGAAATCGGCCATTTTTAAAGTTGCATGTGTGAGAAGGAGTGCTGTGAGACCATTGGGAAAATCGCGGTTGGAGCAATACAAGATGCAATGCAGTGCAAGGACCAAGAATTTCTTGCAGGAAGAAGTGGAGGCACGAGTTACTGTGATTGAGAACAGTTGGCAGGAGCTGGACACATAAAAGTTCACCCAAAGAAATGAAGATACGCTGGAACCAAGTCGCAGAAGAATACTGTGCAGCAGTGACCACCACGAGATCTGGAGGCCAGTGTAAAAAGAAATAGCAGGATCTTGGTCAAGTAGTTAGTGTAAGTAATATTTTCATTTATTCAATGGAATTGCAATTGCAATTGTAAATGTGACCAGCTGTATATGTCCCACCCAACAGAAAGGCACCTTCTCTAAAAAGTTGCATTTTCATCTTTGCAGAGGAAGGTGGCAAATAATAAAAGGGAAAGAACTCGAACAGGAGGAGGCCCGGCAAATCTGCACCCACTGACACCCTTGAAAGAGAGGTTTGCTGCTTTGATGGGTCCTGCCTGGAGAAAAGTAATCAGTACTGCACAAGCTGGGCCCACACTCGAGGGAGAGGGTGAGTCCTGCAAATTCATCATGGTCCTTCAAATCAGCCTACCGCCTGGTCTGTGATATGTGAGCCTACTCATGCACCCACCCTGCCCCCTCCTCTGCTGCTAACTATTTGACTGTTCTGTTATTTTTTGCAGAACTTGAGGCCAACCCTGACAATGCAGAAGAAGATTCAGACGAGGATGAGCCTGAAGAGGAGAACATCTTCCAATCCAACCCTCCAGACCAAGAATATGGGTGTGAGGGGGAGGGGGAGGGAGAGGGGATGGAGCTGGATGAAGCTTCCACTCTTGTACTGACTTTGGAAGAGGTGGCGTTCATGGAGGTGACAGCCCCTTCCGTGACGAGTGGTTTGAGTGTTGGTGGGACATTCCATGGTTTCACACCTTCCGAGGTTCCAGTGGTGGGGTGCAGCGAGGTACACCCAGGGCCCCACCTTCCGAGGTTGCGGGTCCCAGTGGTGGGCTGCAGTGAGACACACCCAGAGCCCCACCTTCCGAGGTTGCCTGTCCCAGTGATGTGGTGCAGCGAGGCACACCCAGGGCCCCACAGTCCGAGGTTGCCTGTCCCAGTGGTGTGGTGCAGTGAGGCACACCCAGGGCCTCACCATCCCAGGCTGTGGGTCTCAGTGTTGGGGTGCGAGGGGAAGGAGAGCTCGACCCGCTCTCCTAAGGCGCAGGATTTAACAGATGTGGTTCAGATGATGTAATTGAGTGCGGAGAGCATTGACCTTATCCGATCACTCCTGGACGCCATCAGTGGGGTGAGTGATGAGGTAGCGGGACTGTCGGGTGAAGTAACAGCAATGATATAAGAAATGGGAATAATATCTGGGACCAACAGTGAGGGAATAGTGGGCATGAGGGAGGGAATGTCAGAGGTAGTGCAAACCACGTCACTGACCATGAGAGAGGGAATGTTGCAGGTAGTTCACACAGTTTTGCTCAACATGAGGGAGGGAATGTTTTAGGTCGGAGACACTGTCAGGGCGCATGAGGGACGGCATGTTGGAGTTAGCTGCTGCAATAAGGGAACACGCCCAGACCCCGCGTCCATTGATAGAATCAACTGTCACTCCCACTCCAATCACCACACCAGACTCTGAAGAGCCCAAAGCCGGGCCCTCCAACTTGCCCCCTGGGACCTCCAACTTGCCGCCTGACGCTGAAGCCCCCCACCCTCAAGAGTTGCGCAGTACCCAAGATGTTAGGAAGAATAAGCTTGGTACCAAGCCCAGAAACACTGCACTATCGCCTGCGGGCAGGAGTGGTGGACTGTCCAAGACCAAGTGCAGCGGGCAGTCTTAGACTAAGGGGGAAGAGAGATGGGTGCAGCCTTTCTTTGCTGCTTCTGTTGCTGTTGTTGTTGTTATTATTATTGTTACTGTTGTAACTGTTTTCAAATTAAAAGCTTTTTGTAAGTTATGTAAATTTACAAGCTTATAAGTGATCTTAAAGTTTTTAAGTGATCTTAAAGAGTGATATTAAAATAAAGTTTGATACAAGAATAATTTTATTAAAGTTAAGTACACTGTAAACTTTTGAATAAAATATATTTTACATTAAAACTGAATCATGTTCCATTAACACAACACAACATTACGGAACAGCTCCAAACAGTAAACATGTCCATGTGGAACAGTTGTCGCTGAGCCCTCAGGCATCAGTAAAGCACAAGGCTCAAGCAATCGTTAAAGGGGCACGATGGCCCGCCCTCCTCCGCCAAGGTGCTCCGGCCTCAGGCACTTGCATTGCTTCCTTATCCTCGACCTCCTCCTCCTCCTGCTGCTCGTCACCTGCATCTTCCACATCATTATCATCAGCCACTATCATTGCATGTGGATCTTCCACTACCTGGTGCTGCTGCCTCATGATGGCTAAGTTATGCAGCGTGCAGCACACAACAGTGAACTGACTAACAATCTCAGGGGAGTATTGCAAGTAGCCTCCGGAATGGTCCAGGCATCGGAAACGTTGTTTCAATATGCCAATGGTCCTCTCAATGATGCTGCGCGTCGTAATGTGCGACATGTTGTATTGACGGTCAGCTTCCATCCAGGTTATGTGTAGGGGCGTTATGAGCCAGATGGTGAGGCCGTACCCTTTGTCTCCCAGTAGCCAGCTGTGCCCTTCTGGCTGCTGCTGCTGAAATATGGCAGATATAACGCTGTCGTGTAGGATGAACACATCATGGGTGCTGCCAGGGTATCTTGCATCGACTGACATGATATGCATGTCGTCACACACGAGCTGCATATTAATGGAGTGAAAGCCGTTTCTGTTCCTGTACATCTCGGAATCCTTCAAAGGTGCTCACAAAGCGATGTGGGTACAATCAATGCAGCCTTGTACCTTTGGGAAGCCAGCAATCCTGAAGAAGCCCACAGCCCTGTCATGGATTGCTTGGGCAGTCATGGGGAACTTTATGAAGTCATCCCTACGCTCGTACAGTGCAGCCATGACCTGCCGAATGGAGACATGTGTTGCATGTTGAGAGATGGCGCACACATCCCCAGTGTAGCTTGAAATGATCTGGAGGCATAGAGTGAAAGTGCAGCTGTAACCTTCAGTTCAACTGACAAAGCAATCCTCCTGATGCTTCTAGGTTGCAGGTCATGGAAACATAGAAACATAGAAAATAGGTGCAGGAGTAGGCCTTTCTTCCCTTCGAGCCTGCACCACAATTCAATAAGATCATGGCTGATCATTCCCTCAGTACCCCTTTCCTGCTGTCTCTCCATACCCCTTGATCCCTTTATCTGTAAGGGCCATATCTGACCCCCTCTTGAATATATCCAATGAACTGGCATCAACAACTCTCTGCGGTAGGAAATTCCACAGGTTAACAACTCTCTGAGTGAAGAAGTTTCTCCTCATCTCAGTCCTAAATGGTATACCCCTTATACTAAGACTGTGTCCCCTGGTTCTGGACTTCCCCATCATCGGGAGCATTCTTCCCGCATCTAACCTGTCCAGTCCCATCAGAATCTTATCTGTTTCTATGAGATCCCCTCTCATCCTTCTAAACTCCAGTGTATAAAGGCCCAGTTGATCCAGTCTCTCCTCATATGTCAGTCCCGCCATTCCGGGAATCGGTCTGGTGAACCTTCGCTGCACTCCCTCAATAGCAAGAATGTTCTTCCTCAGATTAGGAGACTAAAACTGAACACAATATTCCAGGTGAGACCTCACCAAGGCCCTGTACAACTGCAGTAAGACCTCCCTGCTCCTATACTCAAATCCCCTAACTATGAAGGCCAACATACCGTGTGCCTTCTTCACCACCTGCTGTACTGCTTTGGTCTGCTTTGACCAATTCATAGATCTCTCTTTCAACTTCTTTGCAGAAACTCAACCTTCTGACACAGTCTGCAGCACTCAGGTGGAGGTACGAACGCCTGTCTCGATATACCCGAGGTGGGTATGGCCTCCTGCCCAGCACCCTACGGGCTCTGATGTTCCTGATGCGATGAAGTCAAATCAATTGTCTCCTACGTAGCACCATGATGCAGAAGGCTCGCACAAGGTATGGCATTATCAGTATTGCCCCCATACTTAAATTTAACCTTTGAAAGAAGCTCAAAACGGCAGGAAAGCAGGCAGCACAGGTTCACAGTTGTATCTCTCCAGGTCCGTATGGATGGACCACACCCAAGGTCTTGTGACTTCTACTCTCTTCCTCCACCCCACCTCCCACCCTCCTTAATTGTAGTCCTGTGACTTCTCTCTCTCCCTCCCCCTCCCCGGGCTCCAAGCCTTCCGATCGGCACCTTGCTCTCTCTCTCGCTCTTCTCCCCGCACCCCCTCACCCCCGCCCCCCACGGCTTGGTTTGTAGCCAAACCCTGAGCCCATGTGTCCGGGCACGGAGCCGATTGTGCTGGACAAAGCTATGACCCTCCCGCCCTGCATTAACTGATGGCGTGTGAGTGAGTTAAAAAATGAGAAAACTTCTGAAATCCAACAAATTTACACTTCCAAGTTGACAGGTAAAAAAAAGTTGACGTTTATTATTGATTTTGGCAGTGTTCTTGACTCCTTCCAAAATCTTCGATTTAAAAACAATGCCGTTTTTCAGCGCAGATTTGTCAATGTGCACTGGTTTTCTTAACTCACCAGAGGTTTTACGGGAGTGGCCAGATACGCTGACCTAAAAGAAAAAAATGTTGGCCAAACTGTGAACAATTGAAAAAACCAGCGCAGACATGAGGGAACGTCCCTCATGACGTAAAAAAAACGGCCTAGAAAAATCGTAACCAAGTCAGTTATGCCGGCACCGATTGCAAGGGGAAACTTTGAAAAAAATAAATACCAAAAAAAAACGACGCGCGCCAAAAAAACGGCACAAATTTATGAGGAAAATTGAGCCCATTCTTTCTCACTGCCATATATCTTTGCTGAGAATTATGAAATATCTCCTTAATGTTTCCCACTGCTTATCTACCGTTTTACCCTTTAATCTATTTTCCCAGTCCAGCATTCATACCTTTGTAATTCAGGACATTGGTTTGAGACCTAGCTTTTTCACCCTCAAACTGAATTTGAAATTCTATCATGCTATGATCACTCTTCCCTCGAGGATGCTTTACTATGAGATCATTAATTAATCCAGTCGCAATACACATTACCAGATGTAAAATAGTCCACTTCCTGGTTGAGCAACAGCATATTGTTCTAAGAAACCATCCCACATAAACTCTATGAACTCTTCCTCAAAGCTACCTTTGCCTATTTGATTTGTCCTACCTATCCACTCTAACTAGACTCCTTATAATTTTATAAACCTCAATAAGGTCTACCCTCAGCCTCCTCTATTCCAAATAAAACAATCCCAGCCTATCCAATCTTTCCTCATAGCTAAAATTCTCCAGTCCAGGCAACATACTTGTAAATCTCCTCTGTACCCACTTGAGTGCAATCACGTCTTTCCTGTAACGTGGTGATCAGAACTGCACGCAGTAACCTAGCTGTGGCCTAACTAGTGTTTTATACAGTTCAAGCATAACCACTCTGCTCTTCCATTCTATGCCTCGGCTAATAAAGGCAAGTATTCCGAATGCCTTCTTAACTACTTTATCTACCTGACCTACTACCTTCAGGGATCTGTGGACATGCACTCCATGGTCCCTTTGTTCCTCGATACTTCTCAGTGTACTACCATTTATTATATATTCCTTGCCGTGTTAGACCTTCCCAAATGCATTACCTCGCACTTCTCAGGATTGAATTGCATTTGTCACTGTTCTGCCCACCTGACCAGTTCAATGATATTCTTCCCACAATCTGCAGCTTTCTTCTTAATTATCAACCACACAGCCAATTTTTGTATCAGCTGCAAACTTCTTAATCATACCTCCTACATTCAAGTTTAAAGTATTGCTATATACCACAAAAAGCAAGGGACCTAGTACTGACCTCTGCGGAACCCCACTGCAAACAGCTTTCCAGTCATAAAAATTCCTGTCAAACATTATCCTTTGCTTCCTGCCTCTGAGCCAATTTTGGATCCAACTTGCCACTTTGCCTTGGATTCCATGAGCTTTTACTTTCATGACTAGTCTGCCATGTGGGACCTTATCAAAGACCTTGCTAAAATCCATATACATTACATCAAATGCACTAACCTCATCGACCCTCCTTGTTACCTCCTCAAAAAATGGAATCAAGTTAGTCAGACACGTTCTTCCCTTAACAAATCCATGCTGACTACCCTTGATTAATCTGTGTCTTTCTAAATTAAGATGTATCCTGTCCCTCAGAAATGTTTCTAATACTTGCCCCACCACTGAGGTTAGGCTGACTGACCTATAATTACTCGGTCTATCCCTTTCTCCCTTTTTAAACAAAGGTACCACATTAGCAGTTCTCCAGTCCTCCGGCACTAGAGAGGATTGGAAAATGATGGTCAGAGCCTCTGCTATTTCCTCTTTTGCTTCTCTTAACAGCCTGGGATACATTTCATCCGGGCCTGGGGATTTATCCACTTTCAAAGCTGCAAACCTCTTAATACTTCCTCTCTCACTATATTTATTTAATCTAATATTTCACACACCTCCTCCCTGATTGCAATGTGTGCATCTGTCCATGACAGCATTGGCAGCAGTGATTACTGCACAGTCCTTGTGGAGACAAAATCCCATCTTCACACTGAGGACATCCTCCATCATGTTGTGTAGCATTACTACAATGTTGAATGGGATAGATTGAGAACAGATCTAGCAGTTCAAAACTGGGCATCCATGAGGCGCTATGATCCATCAGCAGCAGCAGAATTGTATTTCACCACAATTGTTAACCTCAGAGCACGGCATATCCCTCACTCTATCATTACCATCAAGCCAGGGAACCAACCCTGGTTCAATGAGGAATGTCGAAGAGTATGTCAGGAGCAACACCAGGTGTCCCTAAAAATGAGGTGCCAACCTGGGAACCTGCAACATCGACTACATGCATGTTAAATGGCGGAAGGAGCATGTTATAGACAGAGCTAAGTGATCCCACAATCAATGAATCAGATCAAAGCTCTGCAGTCCTGCCACATCCAGTTGTGAACTACTGAGAAGAGGCTCCAGGAATATCCCATCCTCAATGATGAAAGAGCTCAGCACGTGAGTGCAAAAGACAAGGCTGAAGCGTTTGCAACATTCTTCAGCCAGAAGTGCCGAGTTGAATATTCATATCTGCCTCCTCCTGAACTCTCCACCATCACAGAAGCCAATTTTCAGCCAATTCGATTCACTCCATGTAATGGTTGAGCGCACTGCACACAGCAAAATACTCTACACTTATCTGGATGAGTCCAGCTTGACCTATACTCACAAAGCTTGACACCATCCAGGACAAAGCAGCCCACTTGATTGGCACCGCATCCAACACCTTAAACTTTCACTCCCTCCACCACTGGCACACCGTGGATGCAGTATGTACCATCTACAAGATGCACTGCAGCAACTCACCAAGGCTTCTTCAACAGCACCTCCCAAACCCTTGACCTCCAACACATAGGGCCCAAGTTTCCACAAGAAAAAAAACGGGCGCCCCTCCGAGCTGGGCGCCTGTTTTTCGCGCCTAAAACGGCACCTAAAAAAATCATCAGTATTCTCCACCTACTTACAGGTCCTGTGGCACTCGGCGCAGGCAGCACGAGCTGTGGGGGGGGGGGGGGGGGGGGGAGCCAGGTCCCTGCGCTGAAAATAGTGCCGGGACCTCTGCACATGCACGCTACAGTCGGCACGCAAGTGCAGTAGCTCCAGGCGCCGAACTGTGTGGGAGGGGCCCGAAGCACGCAGCCCCTAGCCCTGGCCCAATGGCCTCACTGGGGCTGCAGGAATGAGGCTCCTCCCACGGCCAGCTCCTGCTCCCCGCCCGACCAGACCCGATACTCGCTCTCCCCCCGCCGACCAGACCCGACCCGACACCCGCTCCCCGACCCGAGACCCGACACCCGCTCCCCCCCCCCGCACTGACCCGACACCCGCTCCCCCCCGCCCCGACCCGACCCGAGACCCGCTCCGCCGCCCAACACCCGCCGACCAGACCCGACCCGACACCCGCTCCCCGCCCCGACCCCCGCACCGATCCGAGACCCGACACCCGCTCCCCCCCCCCCGACCCGACCCGAGACCCGACACCCGCTCCCCCGCCCACCCCCCGCCGACCAGACCCGACACGACACCCGCTCCCCGCCCCGGCCCCCGCACCGACCCGAGACCCGACACCCGCTCCCCCCCCCCGACCCGACCCGAGACCCGACACCCGCTCCCCCGCCCACCCCCCGCCGACCAGACCCGACACGACACCCGCTCCCCGCCCCGGCCCCCGCACCGACCCGAGACCTGACACCCGCTCCCCCCCCCCGCACCGACCCGACACCCGCTCCCCCCCGTCCCGACCCGACCCGAGACCCGACACTCGCTCCCCCGCCGACCAGACCCGACCCGACACCCGCTCCCCGCCCCGACACCCGCTCCCCGACCCGAGACCCGACACCCGCTCCCCCCCCCCCCGCACCGACCCGACACCCGCTCCCCCCCGCCCCGACCCGACCCGAGACCCGACACCCGCTCCCCCGCCCCCCCCCCCGCCGACCAGACCCGACCCGACACCCGCTCCCCGCCCCGACACCCGCTCCCCGACCCGAGACCCGACACCCGCTCCCCCCCCCCCGCACCGACCCGACACCCGCTCCCCCCCGCCCCGACCCGACCCGAGACCCGACACCCGCTCCCCCGCCCCCCCCCCCGCCGACCAGACCCGACCCGACACCCGCTCCCCGCCCCGACACCCGCTCCCCGACCCGAGACCCGAGACCCGCTCCCCCTCCCCCCCGCACCGACCCGACACCCGCTCCCCCCCGCCCCGCCCCGCCCCGAGACCCGACACCCGCTCCCCCGCCCCCCCCCCCCCCGCCGACCAGACCCGACCCGACACCCGCTCCCCGCCCTGACACCCGCTCCCCGCCCTGACACCCGCTCCCCGACCCGAGACCCGACACCCGCTCCCCCTCCCCCCCCGCACCGACCCGACACCCGCTCCCCCCCGCCCCGACCCGACCCGAGACCCGAGACCCGCTCCCCCGCCCCCCCCCCCGGCGACCAGACCCGACACCCGCTCCCCGCCCCGACACCCGCTCCCCGACCCGAGACCCAACACCCGCTCCCCCCCCCCCGCACCGACCCGACACCGCTCCCCCCCGCCACGACCTGAGACCCGCTCCCCGCCCCCCCCGCTGACCAGACCCGACCTGACACCCGCTCCCCGCCCCGACCCCCGCCCCGACCCGAGACCCGACACCCGCTCCCCCCCCGCCCCGACCCGAGACCCGCTCCGACCCGAGTCCTGACCCGAGACCCGCTCCCCCCCCCCGACTGACCCGACCCGCGCTCCTGTTCCCCGACCCGACGCCCCCCCCTCTCTCTCCCTCCCTCTCTCTCTCCCTCCCCCCTTCCCTCCCTCCCTCTCTATCTCCCCCCCCTTCCCTCCCTCCCTCTCTATCTCCCCTTCCCTCCCTCCCTCTCCTTCCCTCCCTCTCTATCCCCTTCCCTTCCTCCCTCTCTATCTCCCTCCCCTTCCCTCCCTCCCTCCCCTTCCCTCCCTCCCTCTCTATCTCCCTCCCCCCTCTCTATCTCCCTCCCCTTCCCTCCCTTTCCCTCCCTCCCTCCCCTTCTCTCCCTCCCTCTCTATCTCCCTCCCCTTCCCTCCCTCCCTATCTCCCTCCCCTTCCCTCCCTCCCTCTCTATCTCCCTCCCCTTCCCTCCCTCCCCTTCCCTCCCTCCCTCTCTATCTCCCTCCCCTTCCCTCCCCTCCCTCCCTCCCTCCCTCCCCTTCCCTCCCTCCCTCCCCTTCCCTCCCCTCCCTCCCTCCCTCCCTCTCTATCTCCCTCCCCTTCCCTCCCTCCCTCTCTATCTCCCTCCCCTTCCCTCCCTCCCTCTCTCTCTCCCTCCCCTTCCCTCCCTCCCTCCCCTTCCCTCCCTCCCTCTCTCCCCTTCCCTCCCTCCCTCTCTCTCTCTCTCTCTCCCTCTCTCTCTCTCTCTCTCTCTCCCCCTCCCGCTCAGCGGCACGAACGGCTGCAGAATTCTCCCTGGCTGAAGCACTTTCACACAGGTAGGAAGATGGTTTATTTAATCTTTTCTTGGCTTATAAATGTTTATTCAGGTTGGATTTATTTGTATAATATTTGTAGAAGTATAAATAAGGATTTATTGTCGAATTTAATGAATTCCCTTCCTCCCCCCCACCTCGTTCTGGACGCCTAATTTGTAACCTGCGCCTGATTTTTTAATGTGTAGAACAGGTTTTTTCAGTTCTACAAAAATTTTCACTGGCTCCATTCTACTTTCGTTTGGAGTACATTTTCACTGTGGAAACTTTCAAATCAGGCGTCAGTGGCCGGACACGCCCTCTTTTGAAGAAAAATTCTGTTCTAAACTAGAACTGTTCTACCTGACTAGAACTGCAGAAAAAAAAATGTGGAGAATTGCGATTTCTAAAATAGTCCGTTCTCCACCAGTTGCTCCTAAAAATCAGGCGCGAATCATGTGGAAACTTGGGCCCCTATAAGGACAAGAGCAGCAAATGCATGAGAACACCATCACCTGCAAGTTCCCCTCTGAGTTAAACATCATCCTGACTTGGAAATATATCACCATTCCTTCATCGTCGCTGGGTCAAAATCCTGGAACTCCCTCCCTGTGGGAGTACCTTCACCACAAGGACTACAGTGATTCAATAAAGCAGCTGACCATCACCTTCTCAAGGGCAATTAGGGATGGGCAATAAATACTGGACTTGCCAGCAACGCCCACATCCCAGGAACAAATGAAAAATGTCAGGCACATTCTGGAACCACTGATACAAAGAGGGGATTGGTGTGTTAATGAGCTCAGCTGAAAGCTAATGAGCCAACTATTGACAGTTATATTTAATGATCTTGGACAATAAATGATTTATTATTACGTTTCAGACATTTTCAGTTGGCACCAAC